>NC_140167.1:53571018-54070001 GCF_963971535.1 Notolepis coatsorum
TACAGATATACAGTACTGTTACATCCAGACATTTATGACATACAAGATATATGTAACTGAGGGGTACAATTCCCTGACTGTATTACTAGATATGATACTTACTACCACTACCTTTGTACTTAATATTCGGCCACCCAGTACACGGCATAAATATATTATCATGAACACTCTCACGTAGATGAAACGGATCCAACACAAATGTACGAATTAGAAACAGGTCTTTATTTCCTACACAGCGATGGTGTGTAGAATAAACACTTAATCACTTAATTACATTTATGAATTGAAATAGTATGCACTTTTATGGCAAGGAGTATTCGTCGGTATATCAATAGATAATGTCCAATCTCTGAAGGCGCAGGTGGTAAATATACGACCTGGAATAGTTAAGGAATAACAGCAATGATACTTTAATGATTATAGGCTGGATACACTAGAGGGGGTTAATCCGGTCGCTTGTAAGCCGACAGGAGTAGGAGGGGGGGGGGGGTAGAATCCAGCTGCCTCGTCCGGCCAAGGGTATCCCAGGAGAACCCACTGTAGTGCCGTTCAATGCGCCGGCGATCCTTGGACCACAGATGAAAGCAGGTGGACTCTTTGTGGGCCGGCTCTCTCCGGTCCACGGGGGAGAGATGTGGAGAGACCTCGTCTTGCAGAGCGTCTCCTCACCTTGCGTCCTCTCCAGGGGGGGGGGTTCCAACACACGGTAGTGTCGGGGGTCTTTATCCATAGAATAATCAAAGTATCCAAAGCATAATCCGTGCCTGGGAAGGCGGGCTGTCGTCGGTAGAATAATCCGGTATACAGGTCCACTCGCTCGTCGGCTCTGGGGCTCCTCGGGTGCAGCTTCACATAGGGTCAACCACCCTGGGTAAGCAGCCAGTTCTCTGCCCGAAACGATGGGGTACTGACTACGGTAGTATTCTCACCGCACGAAGCACTATATATTAACAGACTATTATTAGCTTAATAGACTACGTCCAACTCGACGATATAGTGCCAAATATGACTATTCAAATATTAATATACACGATGTCTCAATACCGATGGTAGGCCGAACTTGGCCTTACTCCCACACGTGGCATCGCGGGGAGGCTTTACGTCTGTGACTCTATTGGAGGGTAAGAAACTGGACTGAAAAAGAAAGTCCTACTTTAGTAGCGCAGTATATATACGCACTATGAACAAATAGTCCCATTAGTGGTGCGGTAGCCAAATTCCTACGCGGAACTAGGACTTGTTCGTACATGTCGAGCGGTACGTTTGAACTGGGTCTGAGGGGTATGGCAGCCTGGCACCAAGGTCTCGACCAATAGTAGAATGGAGACTATTATGGGATGTTCAGTAGGCTAGAATGGATATTCAATGCATATTGTACAAGGAATATACAAGGGATATCAGGGAATATTAGAGAATATACAAATACAATTAAATATATATATATAAATAAATATATATATTCGGTTTAATCTGGCCCTTCACAACAGCCACCCCCTGAATAGGTCCCAGACCTAATCAGTTAAACGGAGACAGATTAATCGCGTTGTCTATTTACACATAAGGGTTTGCTGTAGGGGTCAGTCAACTTCACAAAGTCATAGGGTTGTAGGGTCATGGTCATCATCGATTGTGTCTGGGAGTCGAGGCAGTTCTATGAGCCTTGCCACGGGACGGGTGTAAGTGCGACCCTGGACGAGCACTTCAGCTGCTCGGACCTTGCCGTCGGCACCGGTGATCACTTTGCTTACGCGGCCGGCCGGCCACATAGCTCTGGGCAGTGATTGATCAATAATCATGACGACTGTTCCTTCTGTCAAATTGTCTCTCTCCTTTACCCACTTCTGGCGGGTCTGTAGAGACGGTAGGTAGTGCAGTAGGAAACTGTTCCAAAACTTGTCGGCTAATACCTGGCTGTACCTCCACATTCGTCGGCCGTTCGCTTCCTCAGGCCGGTACATTGTCTGGGGTAATGTGGGATCTAGCCGCCCCATCAGGAGTGTGTTGGGGGTAACTGGGTCGATATCCGCCACATCACTGGAGACATATCCGAGGGGCTTCGAGTTAAGTACTCCCTCAATCTCCGTGAGGACTGTCATTAGGACTTCTTCCGCCACAGTCTGGGCCCCAAGTACTGCGTACAGGGCTGTCTTTATGGAGCGCACTTCTCGTTCCCAAGTGCCACCGAAGTGGGGTGCGTTTGGGGGTTGAATTGGAAATCAACCTGTGCTGGAGCGAGGTGGGTCTTAAGTTCTGGGCCCATAGCTTGGAAGCTCTCTCTCAGCTCTCTTTCGCCGCCTTTAAAGTTTGTCCCATGATCGGACAATAGGGTAGACGGTCTTCCTTTCCGTGATATGAATCTACGGAAGGCCATAAGGAATGAGTCTGTGCTCATGGTCGGGAGAAGCTCGATGTGTATCGCTCTGGTGGTCATGCATTTGAATACAATACCCCACCGCTTCTCGGTTCCTCTTCCTTTCTTTATGTGCAGCGGGCCAAAGCAGTCCATACCCGTTGAGTGGAATGGCTTGTCACCGATTCGGAGGCGACATGGAGGAAGGTCAGCCATCCTTGGTATGCTGGGCTGCGCGCGCCACTTGCGGCAGTCTAGACATGTTCGTTGGAAGCGTCGTACCGCCTCTCTTCCTTGTAGGATCCAGTAACGACGTCTGATTTCCGCGAAGACTCTTTCTGCTCCTGCGTGATGTACATCCTCATCGTATTTCTTTATAATCAGCTCTGTGACCTTGTGTCGGCTGTTCAATACGATCGGGTATTTAATGTCATCCGGTAGATTGGGGGCTCTGCGTAGGCGACCACCCACTCTGATGAGGGTGTGAGCGTCGCTCTCGGGGGCCAGGTGAATTAATCTGCTGTCGGATGGGACGGGCTTTCCTCCCTGTAGACAGGCCAATTCATCGGGGAACGAGTCTCTCTGGGCTCGCTGCAGTAGAAGCAATTCTGCTTCCTCGTAGTTAGCCGCTGACATATCAGCGGGGGACTTGCACTCCGGGTGGTACCGCAGGAATGTTCTTTGTTGTGCACTCTCTATGGACGTGCAATCGTTTATGTTAGGGTCGGTGGAGGCTACGGTGCTCAATCCACAGAACACAGACTTCTTAATTTCCACCTCTTCTGGACTTGCTTCCCTCGGGATAGGCATGGGCCACTGTCCTTCCGGGAGTCTTAGGAATGCGGGGCCGTCACTGTAGACATTGCGACGGGTGAGGTCATCCAGGGGCATCCCCCGGGTGATGACGTCAGCTGGGTTCTGTTTTGTATCAACGTAGCGCCACTCTGTTTCTCCGGTTTACTCTTCGGTTAAGTCTTGAATCTCGGTGACTCTGACTCCCACGAAGACTTTGTACTTGCATGAGTCCGATTTGATCCAGGCGAGTACCGTCGTGGAATCTGACCACAGGATTGTTCTAGACACCGGTATGGTGAGCTCACGTTGGATGAGCGTGGCTAGGTGCGCTCCGGCTAGGGCTGCGCAGAGCTCTAGACGTGGGATAGATTGTTGCTTGCGTGGGGCTATTCTCGAGCGGGCGAGGACAAATGCTGTGTAGATCTCTCCCCCCTGGTCTTGGGCCCGCAAGTAGGCTACTGATCCGTATGCGACCTCTGAGGCGTCACTGAAGACGTGTAAGTCCATTTTACATGTCTCTGGCCTCACCGTGGGTGGGAAGTAGCTTCGGCGCATATTAACGCCTGGGAGTGAGTGGAGCTCCATCTCCCACTCTCTCCAGGTGGATGCAAGGTGTGCGGGAATGGGGTCGTCCCAGCCCTGGTCCTTGTCCCACAATGCTCGTACAATCATTTTTGCCCTGGTGGTGTACGGTAGAATACATCCTAGCGGGTCATATTGTCGGGCGAGTGTTGTGTACACACTCCGTCTGGTGGTCGGCGCCGCCGCCGGCCTTCCCTGCTCCGTAGTCAGGGGCTTGTGTCTGTAGTGAAGCGAATCTGTTTTGAATCGCCACACCAATCCCAGGGTCATCTCCTGGGCTTCTCCCGGGATTGTAGCCATCCAGGTCTCGCTGCTGGCTGCCTTGTCCTCGGAGGAGAGGCTGCGCAGTACTTGCGGATCGCTGCTGGCCCACTGCCTGAGATCAAAGCCGCCTTTGATCAATGAGGCGCGGAGTTTAATCAGGAGAGCCTCGGCTTCTTCCTGGGTTGAAAGGCTTTGTAGACAGTTGTCTACGTAGAAGCTGTTCTTTACGCTGTGTCGGACCTCTTCGTCCGCTGCTGGGTCCTCTGCTACATGTTTCTGTAGTGCAAATGTCGCACAGCAGGGGCTGCACGTCGTTCCGAAGGGGAGGACTTCCCATTGGTAGATGGCTGGGTGCTCATCTCCTGGCTTCTCTCTCCATAGGAACCGTAACAGGGGCTTGTCCGCCTCTACTAATCTCACCTGCAGGAACATTCCTTTAATGTCCCCGCTGATGGCCACCTTTTCCTGGCGGAAGCGGAGTAGAACGCCGAGTAGGGAGGGGCCGAGTGTGGGACCGGGCAGTAACTCTTTATTCAGATTTTGGGATCCGATCTGGTAGCTGCAGTTAAATACTATGCGGTCTTTACCGTTGTGATGGACCTTGTGGTGGGGCACATACCACGATTCAGTGGTCTGGTCAGCCTCTTTAATGTCCATCTTTGTGACGTGTCCCGCTGTGATGAGCTTCTCAATCTCAGCACGGTATACACTCTCTTGGGCGGGGTTCTTGGCTAAGCGCCGCTCCGTGTTCAGCAGGTACCGTTCTATGGCGTCTGTCTTGGCGTGGAAAGTAGGCATTCCTTCTCGCCGCAGGAGTGGCGTGGCGTATCTCAACACGCCGTTGACCGGGACTCTCTTGGTCCCTGTCTCGAGGAGGTGAATGGCGTAAATGTCATCTTTAGAGCGAATGTCTTTCTTTCCATTCTTAAAGGGCATTTGTTCCAAGCTCCATAGCCGCTCTACGTGTTGCAGGAGTGCGGTTTCTCCCTCTGTGACTCGGGAGTGGAGACATCTAGTGGCTGTACTTCAGTTGAGAGATTTGGCGAGCGGGCCTTGGAGAGTCCATCCCAAACGGGTCTCGACTGCTGCAGGACAGCCTCGGGGTCCGGTATGAACCCGGTCTATCGGGACAATGAGGTCTGCATGGTCGGAGCCTATCAACAGGGTCGGCATAGCATTGTCTATGAGCGGGATCGGTAACTTGCGCAGATGTGCATATTTCTCCATCAGCTTGGCGACGGGGTATGTGTACCGCGACAGTCCTATTTCTTGGCTGGTGAAAGCGTCTGCAATCTGGTACCGTCGCTCAGGCTGGCCGCTTGCTGCGATAGAGAATGAGACATTCTCGCCCTTTATCGTCTTCAAATCTCGTCTTATTGTCCGAATTGTCATTTGGGTTTCGCTTCCCCGCAGCCCTAGCTGGGCCGCAGCGGAGGCGAGCAGCAGGGTCTTCTCTGACCCGTCATCGAGGACGGCGTAAGTGTCCAGGACTTTATTCTGGTAGCTTAGTGTCACACGCACTACTTTTAGGAGTACTCGGGCTCCACTGCTGCTGGCGGGATCGATGTACATGACGCTCGCTTTGCGGCTGGATGGTGCAGGTGAAGGGCGCCGTCTGTTACTGTCGTGAAGTATGTCCAGATGGGCTCCATCGCACTTGGTGCACCTTTTCTTTAAGCGGCATTCGGCTGCCATGTGTGAGCGCGCACAGCGAAAACAGCGCTTGTTGGACTTTATCCATTGACCTGCTTCCTCCGCGTTCAGCTTGGGGAAGGAGTCACATTGCGCTAGCCAGTGTTCTTTCTCACAGTAGGGGCACACTATCTTCCACTTCTCCGTTCTGGAGGGGGTACTGTGGCTCCTGCTGCTCGGTACTGACTCCGATTGGTGCATCACAGTCACCGATCTTCTTCCATCATTTAGTCGTCTGGTTCCTTCTCTGGAGCCAGGGGTGCTCCGTCCGAATGTATCTAGCCGTAGGCTGCTGACTTCTCTCGCCAGGAAGTCTGCTAGATCGAGGAGGTTCGGTTCGGGGCCATTCGGGTCTCTGTGGTCCCTCTGCCGCCTAAAGCGCTCCTGACGAGCGGGCGGCAGCTTCTCCAGGATCCTTTCCACATTTGAGTTGGCGTAAAGTTCATACTTCCCCTTCTCTCTTTGCGCTCCCAACATCCCTACCAGGGACTGCACTCTGATGGACAGGTCGTCCAGTGCTCGATTGTCTATTGCTGGGGGTAAGCGGTCGATGTGTCGGATCTCCTGGATCACGTAATCCCATATGCGCCCATACCTCTGGTCCAATGCTACCAGCGCTGCTGTGTATGGGGTGGTGGAAGTCGCGTAGGCGAGCGCTATATTATGTGCGCGGGGCACCTTTAAGTGCTGCAGTAGGATGGCGTATTTGTGGCGTTCATCCAATACATCCACCAACATGGTCTCCAGACACATGCGGAGTTCTGTATACTGGGCCCGGTTCTCTTGGGTGAAGTCGGGTACCATAGGCGTGCCAATGTATGACGCTGACTGTGGATACATCGGCGAGCGTTGGGGGGGAGGCCTCCTAGGCGAGTCTCCTCCCGCTCCTTGGTATGGGCTGGTACCGGCAGTGTACCATGGCCCGCTTGTCCAGGTGCTGTTCCTCGGTGCGGGTCGTGCGTCGTGCTCACCCGTGTATAGAGTCGGGGGTCTGTAGCGCAGCTCCGCGGGAGTATAGCCTGGGCTGTACCGGACCTCCTGGTCCGGTAGAGTACTGTGCTGTCTTCGGGCGCGGTTCTCCTCCTCTTCCTCTTCGTCTTCAGTTAGGTCATCCAGTGCTTGTAGTCTCTGGTTTAGCCTCTCCACAGGATATGCTGCTCCTTCCCGGTTGCTAGGTCTCGCTTGGACCGGTGGGGGGAGGTGGTCTGTGGGGGGTATAGACCTCGTCTGTTGGTCAAGTTCAGGGTTGTTTACTCGGCTAGGGGATGCCGCCCTGGAGGTGTGTCTAGACGAGTTCCTGGAGCCTCTGGCGGAGGGAGAGGGTGTTGTCCGTCTGATCAGCTGTTCTATTAGTTGCGCTTGCTGTCTGTCGCGCTCTGCGTCCCGTAGAGCACCAGCAGCTGCTCGCTGGCTGTCTGCTCGGTCTCGGGCCACATTCTCTTCCATCTGAATGCGTCTTATTTCCAGGCGTATGTGCTCTTGTTCGCTTCGCTGCTGGATCTGCAGTCGGTCGCGTTCAGCAGCGGCGTTCAGGCTGATGAGGAAGGCCTGCTGTAGGGTCCTCTCTGCCTCGCTGGGAGAAGGCGGTTGTATAGGGGAGCCTTCCCTCGGGGTACTCCTTGCGGAGCCTTGGAGTTCTATCTCCACGGTGCTCTCCCCGTCTTCTTCCGTGCCGAGTTCTCTCTCGGTAGCGTTGTATTCCTCCCGGGACTCATCGGGGACTACTTCTTCGGTACTGGCGGGGTGTGAAGTCATGTCTGGTTCCCACTGGTCCCCACCGTGAACTTGGTCAGTTACATTAGAGCCCGTAGGGGCCTCTATGGTCGGGGTAGTCTGGGCGTTGGGGTTAGACATACTTTTACTTTCTAGTTTTACCGCGTTTACTGTTAGTAGAAGACTAGGTTGTTGACTGACAGCGTAAGGCTCTAAGTACTGAGGGAGCCGTCGTTCGCGCTGCGGGCGTTGGTTAGGAGGATCGTTTCGTGGAGTGTTCATCATAGGCCATTTCAATATTAATAACACTATATTAATATTACACTGATTACCCTCCGGCTCGAAGGACCAATTGTAACTGAGGGGTACAATTTCCTGACTGTATTACTAGATATGATACTTACTACCACTACCTTTGTACTTAATATTCGGCCACCCAGTACACGGCATAAATATATTATCATGAACACTCTCACGTAGATGAAACGGATCCAACACAAATGTACGAATTAGAAACAGGTCTTTATTTCCTACACAGCGATGGTGTGTAGAATAAACACTTAATCACTTAATTACATTTATGAATTGAAATAGTATGCACTTTTATGGCAAGGAGTATTCGTCGGTATATCAATAGATAATGTCCAATCTCTGAAGGCGCAGGTGGTAAATATACGACCTGGAATAGTTAAGGAATAACAGCAATGATACTTTAATGATTATAGGCTGGATACACTAGAGGGGGTTAATCCGGTCGCTTGTAAGCCGACAGGAGTAGGAGGGGGGGGGGGGGTAGAATCCAGCTGCCTCGTCCGGCCAAGGGTATCCCAGGAGAACCCACTGTAGTGCCGTTCAATGCGCCGGCGATCCTTGGACCACAGATGAAAGCAGGTGGACTCTTTGTGGGCCGGCTCTCTCCGGTCCACGGGGGAGAGATGTGGAGAGACCTCGTCTTGCAGAGCGTCTCCTCACCTTGCGTCCTCTCCAGGGGGGGGGGTTCCAACACACGGTAGTGTCGGGGGTCTTTATCCATAGAATAATCAAAGTATCCAAAGCATAATCCGTGCCTGGGAAGGCGGGCTGTCGTCGGTAGAATAATCCGGTATACAGGTCCACTCGCTCGTCGGCTCTGGGGCTCCTCGGGTGCAGCTTCACATAGGGTCAACCACCCTGGGTAAGCAGCCAGTTCTCTGCCCGAAACGATGGGGTACTGACTACGGTAGTATTCTCACCGCACGAAGCACTATATATTAACAGACTATTATTAGCTTAATAGACTACGTCCAACTCGACGATATAGTGCCAAATATGACTATTCAAATATTAATATACACGATGTCTCAATACCGATGGTAGGCCGAACTTGGCCTTACTCCCACACGTGGCATCGCGGGGAGGCTTTACGTCTGTGACTCTATTGGAGGGTAAGAAACTGGACTGAAAAAGAAAGTCCTACTTTAGTAGCGCAGTATATATACGCACTATGAACAAATAGTCCCATTAGTGGTGCGGTAGCCAAATTCCTACGCGGAACTAGGACTTGTTCGTACATGTCGAGCGGTACGTTTGAACTGGGTCTGAGGGGTATGGCAGCCTGGCAGCAAGGTCTCGACCAATAGTAGAATGGAGACTATTATGGGATGTTCAGTAGGCTAGAATGGATATTCAATGCATATTGTACAAGGAATATACAAGGGATATCAGGGAATATTAGAGAATATACAAATACAATTAAATATATATATATAAATAAATATATATATTCGGTTTAATCTGGCCCTTCACAACAATATACAAATATACAGTACTGTTTAAGAGACATAGATTCTAAAAGAGAATATATACAATTTGAGGGGGAAGAAACTGTACATTGGAGGGGGTTGGGTGGGGGGGGGGGGTTGAACATTTACCGGGGCCAGTTTCGAATTGCAGCCTCCCGTAGGTGCTCTTTGAGGTGGGTAGGGATTCACATTCTTTTACGGCTGTGGGTAGGGCATTCCACATTGTTGTGGCATAATTGCGATTTGCAAAACGTGTTTAGTCCCTTGTTTGAACCGAATCTAAATTGAACATGATTTGTGGAACTCCCTCAGGTAAGGTTCAGCGCTGCAGGCCAGACAGAAGGCATTATGAAGCTGTTCCATGGGACCGGTTGAGACAGAGACAGAGGTAAAAAAGGTTCTCCCATGTCTGCAGAAAAGCAGACATGGGAGCAAATAGACATCCTAACTAAATTAGACAGATTAATCTAAGGGTCAGTCCCCGACCAGGTGAGATCAGGGTAGGTTGAAGGAGAGAGAGAAAAGATGGGTCTTAAGCATCGATTTAAAAGCTTCGACACAGCAGGCGCCCCTGACCACGGCAGGTAATTTGTTCCACAGGTAGGGAGCGCGGTAGACAAAGGCTCTTTCGCCGTATGACGGCAGGACACTAGTCCCAATCGGATAACCTTCACTCTAAGGTGGCAAGATAGTAGCACCAAAATGATAACCTTCGCTCTAAGGCGGCAAGACTGTTATGGTTTGACACCGACCCCAAACGCAACGACACAAGAGAGTAGGATTCAGAGTTGCCAAAAACAGGGGCTTGTTTATTGAGACTAATTAAACAGCATAGAATAGGAAGAGTCTAAACAAGACAGGAATTCAAGCAAGGATGAAAATGTTCTGCTGCTCTGCAGCTTCTCCCGAGGTGGTAGTAGGGGGTAGCAGATGCTGACGTCAGAGCCGCTCTGCAGACTTCTCTCGGCAGAATCTCCGAGGTGATGCGGGACCGAGAGAGAGGGAGCGAGTCAACACAGGGTGCAGGTAGAACGAGCAGGAGAACAGGAGAGGTGACTTGTACCCAAAACAAAAGTTATCCAAGTGAACTAATCTTCGTGTAAACACACACAGTGAGCAATGTTCCAAAACACAATCCCAAGTGAAAAATATCTTCGGTGCAAAAATAGACACCGAGAGCGAAGTCCAAAATACAATCCAATGTGATAATATCTTCGGTGTGAAAAACACACAGTGGGAGATGTTAGGTCAAAATATTATCCCAGTGAAACAATCAAAAAGGCAACCGCTGGGTGAGTGACTGTCTGATAAAAAGGTGGTAATCTTCAGTGTTATAAAAACACACGAAAACGGAATTGATCAAAGACAGTCATTAAAAACTCACCCAGGTGTTGTGCGTAAAGAACGCTGGAACAGCAGCGGAGCGAGCGCGTCGCCACGGGAAAAAGGTGTCCAAGAGGAAGGCTTCTAGGATATCCTGGAGGTAAAGCACAGGGAACAACAGCAGCAGCAGGAACGGCGAATGCAAACAGAAAATATCAAAACGATCCAACCAAACTTGAGTGGGGAAACGGGGTATAAATAATACGGGATTGATTGATTGACAAGCAGTGACAGCTGGGGGATGTGATTGAAAAGCGTGTGGACGGGAGAGAACCAATCAACGACGTCTCTGGGAAGAAGCGTGTGAATGGGGGAATGAAATGATTAACAGAAACAAATGGAAAACAGAGCGAGGTGGGTTAAAGGAACAGAGCGAGTAAGTGAGCAAGGACAGAAACCTCACAGTACCCCCTCCCCCACGGGAGCCACCCGGCGACCAGGCCGACCCGGCTCGTCAGGATGGGCACGATGGAAGTCAGTGATCAAGCTGGGATCCACGATGAGCTGCCGGGAGACCCAGCTACGCTCCTTAGGGCCGTAACCCTCCCAGTCTACCAGGTATTGGAACCCCCGGCCCCGCCGACGAACGCCCATCAACCGGCGGACCTGCCACTGGGGGTGACCATCCACCAACGAAAGGTCCGACGAAACGGGGGTTGAGTTTCTTGGCCGAGGACCGTAGCGGCAGGTCCTTTGCGGAGAGCCACACCCTCTGCCCAGGGCGGTAAGTCGGCGCAGGAACCCGGCACCGGTCGGCACCACGACAGGCGCGCTCAGATGTCCGGAGCAGCGCGGTCCTGGTGATCTCCCAAACTCGTCGGCAGCGGTCGAGGTGGACCTGCACGGAGGGAACTGCCACTTCCGCCTCCTGTGCGGGGAAAAGAGGGGGTTGGTAGCCCAGGGAAACCTCAAAGGGTGAGAGGCCGGTGGCGGAACTGACCATTGAATTGATGGAGTATTCAACCCAGGGAAGGAAACGGCTCCAGGATGCCGGTCTCTCGGCTGCCACACACCGAAGAGCAGACTCCACGCTCTGGTTCATCCTCTCCGTCTGCCCGTTAGTCTGGGGATGATAACCAGAGGAAAGACTGACCGTTGCCCCCAATCCCTTGCAAAAGGCCCGCCATACCTGGGAGGTGAACTGGGGCCCCCGGTCAGAGACGATGTCCTGGGGAAACCCATGAAGGCGGAACACGTGGTGAGTCAGGAGGTCCGCCGTCTCGGCCGCCGAGGGAAGCTTGGAAAGGGCCACGAGGTGAACCCCCTTGCTGAATCGATCCACCACGGTCAGAAGGCAGGTGTTCCCCTGGGAGGAGGGCAGACCTGTGACGAAGTCCAGCGCCACATGTGACCACGGACGGCTCGGAACGGGAAGTGGCTGCAAGAGCCCGGAGGGTGCCTGGTGAGAGGCCTTGCTGCGGCACAGACCGCGCAGGCCAATACGAACTCCTTGACGTCGTTCCGCATGGTGGGCCACCAGAAACGACGAGCCAGGAAGGAGAACGTGCGATGGACGCCAGGGTGGCAGGCGAACCGGCTGGTATGGCCCCAAAGCAGTACCCGGGACCGGGCAGAGTCGGGGACGAAGAGACGATGCATAGGGACGTTGCTAGGAGCACGCTGGAAGCGTAGGGCACGCCTAACCACACCCTCGATGCCCAAGGTGATGGCTCCAACCACTCGGGCCTCCGGGAGGATGGGAGTAGGGTCCTCAGAGGGTGGAGCCCCCTTGGAGTGTAACCGGGACAGGGAGTCGGCCTTCGTGTTGCGGGAACCGGGGCGGAAGGTCAGCGAGAAGTCGAACCGACTGAGGAAACTGGCCCATCTCGCCTGCCGACCGTTGAGGCGCCTGGAAGCGCGGATGAACGTCAGGTTCTTGTGGTCCGTCCAGATGGTAAAAGGCTCCTCGGCACCCTCTAGCCAATGACGCCACTCCTCCAACGCAGCCACGACCGCCAGCAGCTCCCGATTGCCGGTGTCGTAGTTCCTCTCGGCAGGGAGGAAGCGACGCGAGTAGAAGGCGCAAGGATGCACCTTCTGGTCCGAAAGAGAACGTTGGGATAGGACAGCGCCCAGGCCAGTATCCGAGGCGTCCACCTCCACAATGAACTGTCTCTTGGGGTCAGGGTGGAGCAGGATAGGGGCGGAAGTGAACCTCTTCTTGAGGGAGCGGAACGCAGCGCATGCCGCTGGGGACCAGTCGAACGGCAGAGCGGGGGAGGTCAGCTTGGTAAGTGGCTCCGCCACTTGACTGTAGTTCCGGATGAACCTTCGGTAGAAGTTGGCGAACCCGAGGAAACTCTGTAACTCCTTCCGAGTGGTGGGTTCAGGCCAATCCTCCACAGCTTGGATCTTGCGAGGATCCGCTCGGGTCAAGCCCTTCTCAACGATGAAGCCCAGGTAGTCGACGGAGTCGGAGTGGAAACGGCACTTCTCCGCCTTGACGAAGAGCCGATTGTGGAGGAGGCGCTCCAGCACACGGCGGACATGCTGGATGTGTTCCTCGAGGGTCCTGGAGAAGATGAGAATGTCGTCCAGGTACACCACCACGAACACCTCCAGCATGTCACGAAGGACGTCGTTCATGAGTGCCTGGAATACCGCCGGGGCGTTGGTGAGGCCGAACGGCATCACTAGGTACTCGTAGTGGCCCCTGGGGGTCTTGAAGGCGGTCTTCCATTCATCGCCCTCACGGATACGGACAAGATGGTAGGCACTCCGGAGGTCCAGCTTGGTGAAGAACGAGGCCTGGGTCAGTGGCTCGAAGGTGGAGCTCATGAGAGGTAGGGGGTACTTGTTCTTGATGGTGATCTCGTTGAGCTGACGATAGTCGATGCAGGGTCGCAGGTCCCCATCCTTCTTACCAACAAAGAAGAAACCGGCCGCCACCGGGGAGGAGGAAGGCCGAATGAGACCTGCTTCCAATGACTCAGAGATGTAGAGATCCATCGCCTTCTTCTCCGGAACGGTCAGACTGTAGAGGCGGCTGCCGGGAAGGGGAGCCCCTTGGCGGAGGTCGATGGCGCAGTCATAGGGGCGGTGAGGTGGAAGGGCCTGAGCCCTGGATTTACTGAAAACCTCCAAGAGGTCGTGGTACTCGGGAGGTATGGACGAGAGGTCCGGAGGCAACTCACCAGCGGGCCTCCGGGGCGGGGGACAGGACGCCGCCTGCAGACACAGGGCGTGACAGGAGGAGCTCCAGCCCTTGATGGTACCGGAGGACCAGGCGATGTGGGGCTCGTGCAGCGCGAGCCAGGGTCTACCCAGGACCACCGGGACAAGGGGGGATTGGGTGATGAGGAACTGGATTCTCTCGATGTGGTTACCAGCGATGGTCAGCACGACTGGGCCGGTGCGTTGAGAGATGTCGGCCAGGCGGTGTTGGTCCAACGAGAAGATCTCCAAGGGCCTCACCAGGTCCTCAAGTGGAATGTTGGCTCGGGTAGCGAACTCGAAGTCGAGGAAATTCTCGTCAGCCCCAGAGTCGATGAGGGCCTCCACCGTGGCACGTTGGTCCCCCCAGGCCAGGGTGACGCTCATCAGATGGTCAGGTGGTGCGCGGCGCTGGGAATGGGAAAAGCGGCTCACCAGGATCTCCCGGGGTCTCGGCGAGCCTGATCTTTTGGCCGGGTGGGGCAGTCGGCGATTCGGTGTCCCGCACCTCCGCAGTAGAGGCAGAGACCGGACCTGAGCCTTGCCTCACGCTCCGCCTGGCTCAGATGAGAGCGTCCCAGCTGCATGGGTTCCTCCTCGCGAACCGAACGGGGAGGCCTGCTACCACCAGTAGTGTTGAGGACAGGGCGTCCAGGAGTGACGTCATGCGTCCGGGGAATCCGGGGTACCTCAGGAGGTAACAGTCGGGTCCTCTCGCGCCTTCTCTCCAGGAGGCGTCCGTCGATGCGGATGACGAGGCTAAACAGGTCCTCGAGGGAGTCGGGCAACTCCCGGGTAGCGAGCTGGTCCCGGACTGCGTCACTGAGCCCCCTCAAGAAGGTTAGGCGAAGTGCAGGGTCGTTCCATCCACTCTCCACCGCCGCCAGTCGAAACTCCAGGACATAGTCCGTCACCCTGCCGCTCCCCTGTCGGAAAGTCCCCAACCGGGCTCCAGGGTCCAGACCTCGGGCTGGATGGTGGAACACTCTGCGGAGCTCCGCCACGAAGTCTGGATAGGAGAAAACAAAATCTGCATCCATTGCCCAGGAGGAAGTGACCCACTGGGCAGCATGGCCTGAAAGCAAGTTCGTCATATAAGCCACTTGGGACCCTCGAGCAGTAAAACGGCTTGGTTGATGACGGAAAACCAACTCACATTGCATGATGAATGTGGCACACTCCTCGGGATTGCCGTCGAACAGCCGTGGGACGGAGAGACGGGGTTCCCGAGGTGCGGGATCTGCTGGGGCTGCGGTGAACGCTCCTGAAGGATGTGAAGGAAGTAAAGCATTAACGGTGTCGCTCAGCGAGTGAAGCTGAGCGAGAATACCGGATTGTTGTCCCGCCAGAGCGGCCATTGACCCTTGAATAGGCAGGACCTGTTCCCTGAGATCCTGCACCGCAGCCGCAGCCCTCTCTAGTTGGTGACTGTGATCCCTGGTCAACTCGACTTGATTAGCAAGTGCGGTTCTGACCCTCTCTGTGTCGGCTGGGGTCGTCATTTTGGTTGGATCGTAATGTTATGGTTTGACACCGACCCCAAACGCAACGACACAAGAGAGTAGGATTCAGAGTTGCCAAAAACAGGGGCTTGTTTATTGAGACTAATTAAACAGCATAGAATAGGAAGAGTCTAAACAAGACAGGAATTCAAGCAAGGATGAAAATGTTCTGCTGCTCTGCAGCTTCTCCCGAGGTGGTAGTAGGGGGTAGCAGATGCTGACGTCAGAGCCGCTCTGCAGACTTCTCTCGGCAGAATCTCCGAGGTGATGCGGGACCGAGAGAGAGAGAGAGGGAGCGAGTCAACACAGGGTGCAGGTAGAACGAGCAGGAGAACAGGAGAGGTGACTTGTACCCAAAACAAAAGTTATCCAAGTGAACTAATCTTCGTGTAAACACACACAGTGAGCAATGTTCCAAAACACAATCCCAAGTGAAAAATATCTTCGGTGCAAAAATAGACACCGAGAGCGAAGTCCAAAATACAATCCAATGTGATAATATCTTCGGTGTGAAAAACACACAGTGGGAGATGTTAGGTCAAAATATTATCCCAGTGAAACAATCAAAAAGGCAACCGCTGGGTGAGTGACTGTCTGATAAAAAGGTGGTAATCTTCAGTGTTATAAAAACACACGAAAACGGAATTGATCAAAGACAGTCATTAAAAACTCACCCAGGCGTTGTGCGTAAAGAGCGCTGGAACAGCAGCGGAGCGAGCGCGTCGCCACGGGAAAAAGGTGTCCAAGAGGAAGGCTTCTAGGATATCCTGGAGGTAAAGCACAGGGAACAACAGCAGCAGCAGGAACGGCGAATGCAAACAGAAAATATCAAAACGATCCAACCAAACTTGAGTGGGGAAACGGGGTATAAATAATACGGGATTGATTGATTGACAAGCAGTGACAGCTGGGGGATGTGATTGAAAAGCGTGTGGACGGGAGAGAACCAATCAACGACGTCTCTGGGAAGAAGCGTGTGAATGGGGGAATGAAATGATTAACAGAAACAAATGGAAAACAGAGCGAGGTGGGTTAAAGGAACAGAGCGAGTAAGTGAGCAAGGACAGAAACCTCACAAAGACACTAGCAATAAAACGATACCCTTCGCTCTAAGGCGGCAATACAGTAGCAATGAAATGATAACCTTCGCTCTCAAAGCGGCAATACAGTAGCAATGAAATAATACCCTTCGCTCTAAAGCGGCAATACAGTAGCACTGAAATTATACCCTTCGCTCTAAAGCGGCAATACTATAACAATGAAATGATAAACACCATTAGGATACGCTACACGGTTCAACCCTGCGAGTAACATGGAGCATAATTATATATAAAACCTGCATGGGCCCCACACATTCGAAGTGAACTTTACTGATGCTAAGCCGGCACCTTAAAATAATAACAAAAATAATAGGTAAAACCCCTGTTGCAGCGCTGAGTCATAGCTTGGAAACGTGGTGGCCTCAAAGCGCAATGGCCCTTTCGCTCAATTTGTGAGCATGAGCAAATAAAAGAGAGCTAATCCAATGGCACTGAAAGCACGGAATGCACCTTTAGCGAACATGCTCGCACATCATAGTCTACAGCCACAGCGCTAGAGGCTCGCATACACAAATGTCTGAGTCACGTTAAGCAGTCTATATCTTCAACCATGGCTGCTTTAGCACGCATATTCCATAATGTCTGTGCTTATTCTACGATAAAGTGGTCTCGATAGACCTTCACCTGATACACCCCGGGCAGGGCAGTGCGGGCAGTCAGTTGGTGGTCTGGGCGAATACACGAGATGTCCAGCAGAGGTCCTTGGTGAAGAGTCTTTCTTCCGCTTGTAGCATGCTTGGCGCGACTCAAAACACTTGATTTACCTAATAGCCGGTGTGGCTATACTAGCTCTCGGGCTAACTGTTAACAGGCAAATCTCTGTTGTCTTCCCACGTTCGTCGGTTAACCGTCTTCTTCATTAGCACGTCGACTCGATACTATACTTGTTCTTATAACACTTATGGCGCGTTGCGCTATATCTAAATACTAAGTCACGCTATTAACCTGGGGCTCGTTGTTCAGGCAGAGCCATCTCGCACGCGTCTTCTCCGATCATTGTCTTAGCAGGAAGGGCAGTGCACCTGTCTTCTTCGTGTGATAAGCCGTTCTTCTGACCACCAGCCTGACTGTCCCGCAGCTCCCTCTAGTGTCCGTCCTCCTAAAGTAAAATATCTGAGAGTCTTATCAGACACATTCAAGTGTCTACATATGCTTAAGTTGCACCTCATGGTACCAAAGCACCTCAAAGGCACTAAAAACAAGATTACAAACATCACAAAACAAACTGGTCAGACTACTGCTTGACCTTACTCCTAAAACCCACCTCACCCCTGCCCACTTTGACTACCTAGGATGGCTTAGAGTAGACGACAGAGTACAGCAACTTGCAATGGGCCTGGTCTACAAGATACACTACACCACTAAGGTACCCATACCTACATGTCGAAATACTTCCCAAAGGTCAGTGAAACCACAACACCAGAGGGAGTTCCACAAATCATGTTCAACCCAGATTCGGCACAAACAAGGGTCTAAACACGTTTCGCAATTATGCCACATCAATGTGGAACACCCTACCCACAGCCGTAAAAAAAAAAGTTAATCCCTACCCACCTTCAAAACCGCTCTCAAAGAGCACTTATGGGAGACTGCAATTCTAAACTGGCCCCCGTAAAAGTCCAAACCAATTGTGTGTATTGAGCCGTACTGTATTATACCCATTCTGCAATCTGTTAATAAAGTTTTCAACCAATCAATCAATGTCCGCCCATCACAATCACGCAAACTGTCTAACGCCTGTCTTGTCTCCCTGTGAGTAGCTGTGATAAAAGAGCGACGTCTAAAAGCACCGGAAATACGTTTATTTTGTACATTATCTAACGTTAACACGAACCTAAACTAACTTTAGGTTAGTTGTAACGTTAGTTTAGATAATAATGTACAAAATAAACGTATTTCCTGTGCTTTTAGACGTCGCTCTTTTATTTTGAAACCCCCCGACCGGAAGTTGTTACCCTCGTTATCTGCTTGAGTCTCCGGTTGTTAGTTTTCGTTAGCTACAGTAGCAGCATATGGGAATACCAGCCATGGGAATACTGTTTTCTAAATTGGGGAGGCTTTTAATTGTCAAGGTAAGAGGATTTTAAGTCATGGTATCCATAAACTTCAATCGGTTCGAATCCTTTCGTGACTGTATGGAACTGTAGGGAACTTGAGGGTACAAGTCTGACCCACTTCCAGTGATGAAGCTAAGCTAAGCTAACGGAGTGGGCGTTCCCTAAGCCACAACGCACGCACAGAGACAACAAAGGTATGTATCTTCTTGTCTAACTCCAGGGAAGATGGCAAATAAGCTAATTTCCCAAAATGTTGGCGTTTTCCTTTAAGGCCCATCTTTTCTCTCTCTCATTCAACCTACCCTGATTTCACCTGGTCGGGGACTGACCCTTAGATGAATCTGTCTAGTTTAGTTAGGATGTCTATTTGCTCCCATGTCTGCTTTTCTGCAGACATGGGAGAACCTTTGTAACCTCTGTCTCTGTCTCAACCGGTCCCATGGAACAGCTTCATAACGCCTTCTGTCTGGCCTGCAGCGCTGAACCTTACCTGCTCTGCCCTGACCAATTTTGAGTGGTTTCTCCTGCCCCCCGGGGCATACGGCCCTGGCCCCTGAGCTATTGTCTTGTATCTCATCCTGTATACATACGCTTGCAGTAGTTCTTAGTTCTATCTATTAATCAATTTCACAATTTTCTTATATACTTTGATTCTACTGTATGCTCACTACATGTATTTATTGCTCCATCCCCGCCCACTACAAACATGGGAACTCTCTAACCCCCCCCCCCATCTCTCTGAGTGGTTGTCTCGTAGTGTTGACCAAGGTGGTGGATGTCTCGGGGTCTTGGCCAAGATTGCAGTGACTGTTCTACGTGCACCACTGAGGCCATGGATCAGCTTCTTACCGTCTTCTGTCCGTGGTCTGTCAATGTTGAGTTCATTGCTGGGTTAAGTACTTCTATTCTATTCACCTAACATGCTTACTACATATATCTATTCTATTCACATATATATGCTTACCACATGTATCTATTGCTATGTCTGCCCATCACAATCACGCGAACTGTCTAACGCCTGTCCCGTCTCCCTATCTCCCTGAGAGTGGCTGTCTCGTGGTGATGACCAGAGTAGCGGACGTCCCGTGATGATGATCAGGAGGATGTGACCCTCTCTGCGCCACCCCCATGCCTCAAATAGATCCGCCATCAGCTCTATTTTAAAATATTTCAAAATGTTCAGTTGCTATTACATGCACTTATCTGTGTTTCATTACACATACAGTATGAGTGCATGCTTACCAACTGTTCGCCTGTTTTATTGCAACACTACTATCACCGACATCTAAGAAGGGAGATCCCCCCTTGAACGGCCCTTCTAAGGTATCTCTCCTCCACATTGCCTGTGGTGCATTTTTCCTATTGCTAGGTTCTAGTGAGTTTGAGCGTGGGGTATGTTGCATTAATTTATTTAAATAAAATTGGACTTCATGGTGTTTTTGTTTTGTTCTTGATTTATTGTGATGTTTCTTCTTGACTTGTTTACGTGTCGGGCCCATGGGGACATTAACGTGTGTTGTTGGGCCTTACAAATACATTTGATTTGATTTTCCAGTGGTGCATTTTTTTTATTTGATTTGATTTAGATCTCCATGATCTGGCTGTCATCTGTTTAGCTCACCCTATCTCTGTATGGCTTGCTTTCTCTATAGACAGATTCAACTTCACAACATAATCATTCTAAATGGACCAGAGTTGATCTCATATCAATAGCTGACAGGAAATAAACGTGGGTCCAAGCTGTTTCCTAGCAACACAATTCCACACAGAGCTGCCTCAACCAAATTAAATGGAACTAATTTGGTCACGGATGTATGGAAGTTATTGTGACAGCTGTTTTGCAGGCTGTGACGTACAGTCAGCTCTGTGTGATGTTTTGATAGTGGAACAACGTCGTCCAACTTTCTGCCTAGGAGTGTTTATCTAGTGATTATCTACCAGTGTTTAATGATGTCTGGAAATATGTGTGACATCATTATTATTAGTAGTATTATTATTAGGGATGTCCGATATTATCGGCCTACCGATATTATCGGCCGATATCGGCATTAAAATGTGATATCGGAAAATATCTGTATCAGTTTAAAACATTTATTTTTATTTATTTTTTACATTTCTAGAACCTTTATTTACCCAGGCAAGCAAGTAAGAACAAATTCTGATTTTATTTATTGTCAAAAGTATGCATAATGTTGTGTTAATTCCACAACAAGAGATATGTAATGTTAATTACCTGAAATTATTCCGTTTTTGGGGGGGGAAACCCTGCATATATCGGTATCGGTTGATATCGGTTGATATTGGTATCGTAAATTAAGAGTTGGACAATATCGGTATATCGGTATCGGTAAAAAAGCCAATATCGAGCATCCCTAATTATTATTATTTAAACAAACAACTCACTGCAGCACCCACTTTACCCACTTTAGAACACCTAAACACACTTTATATTTATTGGCAAAGAATTTGCACTACAACCCATACCACATTACACCTTACTGTAAATTGTACCTAAATTGTACCTCATCCCATTTCTGCATTGTACTGTATATTGTATTGTAACTCAGTTACTTTTATACTCTGCATTGTACATTGTATATATGTATATATTGAACACTTTTGTCTACGTACTTGACTTCTATTTTATACTTACTATAATTTTTATACTTATCTATTTTTATCTAGCACAATCTCTGGAGCAAAACAGAAAGAAGCATTTTATATAAAAGTATTCTGTACTTCTGTATGACAACTAATAAAGAAACTTGAACTTGAACTATTATTGTACCCAGAAGCAGGCATATGGTGAAGTAGAACCCTGCCTAAATCCATGTTTTAATGTGTAAAATAAAGCTGACCCTAATGTTTAAACTAAATCAAATCAAATTTATTTATAAGGCCCGACAACACACGTTAATGTCCCCATGGGCCGTACAGGTCTTCTTTGAACAAGTCAAGAAGAAAACATAACAATAAGTCAAGAACAGAACAAGAACACCATAAGGTCCACATTTTTTTAGATGAATGCAAATAAATGAAAGAATGCAAGCACTCCCAGACATACCCCACGCAAAGGTAAGGAAAAACTCACTAAAACCTAACAATAGGGAAAAAAGCTCCACAGGCAGTGTAGAGGAGAGAAACCTTAGAAGGGCCATTCAAGGGGGGATCTCCCTTCTTAGATGTTGGTGATAGTAGTGTTGCAGACGGACAGTTGGTAAGCATGCACTCATGTGTGTAGTGAAACACAGATGAGTGCATGCAATAGCAACTGAACATTTTGAAAGATTAAAGATAGAGCTAATAGCGATAGCAACTGAACATTTTGAAAGATTAAAGATAGAGCTGATAGCGAATCTATTTGAGGCACAGGGGCGGCGCAAAGAGGGTCACATCCTCCCCGTCTTAGTCACGGGACATTCAACACTCCGGTCATTGCTCAGGGACAGCCGGAGACAGGGAGATAGGGGGCGGCGCAGAGAGGGTCGCGAACTCCCCAACATCATCGCGGGACGTCCGGCACTCCGGTCACCACTACGAGACCTCCGGAGACAGGGGGGCACGCAGAGGGGGTCGCAACCTCCCAGCCTTCATCACGGGACGTCCGACACTCCGGTCAGACTATGAATCTTTTTGGTTTGCAAACTATAGTAAGTTGTATCAGGCTGACAAGTATTGAAAGTACATGAAAATAGTATATTTTTCAGGAGATAAAACTAAATAATACTATTAAGATTAAAACATATATATATATATATGTTTTTATTGTATTGGCGTTACATTTACATTTAGCTGATGGTTTAATCCAAAGTGACTTACAAGTTCTGTACAACAAGTCAGCAGGAAGGGTACAACTCTGGTAGCTAAGGGTAAGTAACATTGTTCATCAAAC
Source organism: Notolepis coatsorum (assembly GCF_963971535.1). Classification (NCBI taxonomy): domain Eukaryota; kingdom Metazoa; phylum Chordata; class Actinopteri; order Aulopiformes; family Paralepididae; genus Notolepis; species Notolepis coatsorum. The sequence goes on from NC_140167.1 coordinate 53,593,283, forward strand.
AAAACTTGGGTGCTACAGTCTTGAGTGCATAGTAGTATAGACATATTAGCATAGTATAGTTAGTAGTATAGGCAAGGTAGATTCTTTTTCATTTCAGATATTTATTGAAGAAGTGTGTTTTTAGTCAACGGCAGACATTTTTGGTTTTGGCTGTCCTGACTGTGGTCCGAAGTTTGTTCCACTATTGTGGAGCGAGGACAGAGAATAGTCTGCTTCGCTTTGATGACCCCCCAGGAGCCCGAATAGGAGTGGGTCTGAGGCGGCCAGAAGATGTAGAGTGGAGGGGTTTTTAGGGTGTGTAGTTAGAGACTATTGACCGGAGGTACTGTAGTTCATAGTGTGACCACATTTTATCTGACCACAGCCCAGAAGGTCACATTGACTCCATTCCACTCTGTATAATGGTGCAGCTCCATTTGTGCTTAAATTATAAATGAGATTTAGACTAGAAGCATTTCATCAGGCAAGAATATTGGATTAGATTGGATTCAAATGTATCGTCATCGTACAGCACAGTACAGTATAACGAAGAGGAGTTGGCATCTAACCAGAGTGCAAGGGTAACACGAAGGTGCATAACAATATACAGTGTAACAGGGATTAAATGGAATATATATAACAAACTACTGAGTAAATATGTTAATCTGATGTATGTACAGTACTATTATGTACAGTGACACAAGTATAATAATAATACACTTTATTTGTATAGCACCTTTCATACAGAAATTGCAGCTCAAAGTGCTTCACAACAGAAAAAAGACACATAAAAATGAGCACATGTGGTGCAGACATATAAAATCGCAGTTTTTCACATTAGGATCTAACATCCCAACAGGCCACCTTGTTTATAGTTTGATTCAGTTTTAAAAATAGACAATAATAAAAAGAGTAAGATAGAATAGACAAAGTTAAATAGTGCAATCGTACAGTGCAATAAATAGTAGAATAGAATAGACATGAAATGAGCACATAAAATGCAGAAGATAGAATAGACAGAGTAAAATAGTGCAGTAGTGCAGTGCAATAAGTAGTAGAATATAATAGACATGAAATGAGCACATAAAGTGCAGACATATAAAATCACAGTTTTTTTAAGTACAATAAAAATTTTCTGGATTACTGTTTAACAGTTCAAAGTCGTCTTTACCTTCTCTGTTTGGTATCCACAGTTTAGAGCTGGGCCGTTAACACGGGACTATTATCGCGCGATAATACAATTGACGCCGTTAATCTATTTCTCAAAGTTTGGTCTGGGAGTGTGATGTATGTATTGTCCTTAAATACTTGCCGTAGTTCCCAGCGTGACACTGTGGTACCAGGAAGTGATTGCACGTGTACCTGAGCTGTTGTCTGAATAAGGTGTCAAACTAAAATAGTGGTCCGTAATCATTGTTATACAGGTGAGGTTAAGAAGTCCTCAGGATATAACACAATTCGGCGATGAGGACGTCTGAATCTGCGCAATGCAAGAAAGAAGAAGTCCGTCTGGACCTTTGTTTACCATGTTAGCTTAGCGAGTTAGCATGTTAGCTCACGTCGTGGCCCAGCACTTGGAAACATCTACAAGAAGAGGAAATCCACTTTACACACTAAAGGAAGGATCAACTGGACTATCGTGAGTGTTTACAACAGAAATGGCTTGGGTTCCCAGATAGCAAAAAATTAGTGAATCAACGTTGAAATAGGGTTAGGCAGAAATATTGAATCTATGTTGAAGCCTGACATCTAAATTATACAAATCGTTGTCTATGACTTACATATAGGTTTCAACCATAACTGATACTATATCAATGTTGATTCAACCATCATCTACATTTTTCTAAATGGTAATCTACATGCACATTTTAGTTGATTTTATATTGAATCAATGTTAGGCATCAATGTTTATTCAACCATAATCTAAATGGTAATCTACTTGTACATTTGTAACTTGTACATCTACTTGTAACTTGTAAAGTTAAGGAATCAATACTGATTAATGTACATTTTACATTAAAATATTGCTGCTGATATGTATACATCATAACATTACATGTTTTTTTCCTGCTGTTAAACACACTATTGTTGGCAGACGGTGTATTAGTGGTTGTTCAAAATTCTTATATGACCATATTTCCAAAAATGTGTGAACAAAAATGACAACATGGCTTTAATATAAAAAAAATAACTCTTTCAAGAGGGTCTCATCATATTTCCACAGTGACCAGTTAACGTTTTACACAAACATTAAATAACAGACCTTATAACAGACCTTTCATTAACAATACTATATATAGCCACTGCCAGAATAGTGACACGTATCGTGTGTGGTGAGCACACGCATTCATGCACAACGAAGACAAGATTGCGTTGTCTCAATCATATTAACTATAAATTTATGAGCTCAAAGTATGAGCTCACTGACTGAAATGTCCAACAAAAAGCATCAATTGTCAAATAATATTGATCACATTAACTAGACTAGATGTTTTTGAGGAAATTAGAAAGGGAACAACAACTTAACCCTTGTGTCTGATCAGATTCTTATTTGTTTGATAACTTTGCAGTGATTATGTTTGTAGCCAATATAATATGTGGCATAATCTTTTAATTATCTTGTATTTTTTTTTACTCTCTTTCATAAATTGTTTATTCAACTTCAGCCCGATCATAACCACCACATATTGTTTTTTTTGTCATATTTAACAACTCTTTTCAGAAAAGTGGGAGTATTTCATTACAAAAAATATATAAAAATGGTTATGATCAGGGCTGAAGTTGAATAAAATATTTATGGAAAAGAAAGTGGGAAATTATTTCAACATAATCTTTTCATGGAGTTTTTCAATTTAGTCCCCTAATAAGAGTATAATACTTTAGTTTTCAGACACAAGGGTTAAATAACAATGGCAGAGGATTTGAATTTAAACACAGTGGAGCTCAGATGATCTGTCCGGAAAAGTATGTTTCTTAGGGGTGTAACGGTATGCGGATACGTACTGTACCGCCTCAATGTGGTCCTCCGGTACAGTACGCGTTGTGCACCGAGCGATTGCAACGGTATGGAACCTTTTTTTGCTGAACTTAAATCCCCCCGGCCCTAATATAACGTGCACAACTAACCGGATGTTGTTTGTTCATTCCACACAGCGCGCAGCTACACTGAACGAGAGCTGTAATTCAGCATAGCATATTAGCCTTAGTATGGCGAGTCAATACTACTAATTAATAGCGAGATGCTGCTTGAATGCAACGTTGCATTCAAGCAGCATCTCGCTATTAATGCAGACCGGGCCAAAGCAATAACAAACGCCATAGGTGTTTTTATAGCAGCAGATCTGCGACCATACTCAGTTGTCCCCGTTGCATTCACGCAGCATCTCGCTATTAATGCAGACCGGGCCAAAGCAATAACAAACGCCATAGGTGTTTTTATAGCAGCAGATCTGCGACCATACTCCGTTGTCGAGAACACTGGGTTTAAGCACATGTTAAAAGTAATATAGCCCCGCTACCTAGTTCCCTTGTCCGTATTTCAGCCAGCAAGTCATACCACCAGCTCTGTATAAACTAGACTTTCATGACTGTGATGCAAGCCCTGCCCCTGTATTCAAGCATCACAGTCATGAAAGGGGTTATGTATAAACAAGCACACGCTACAGTTGTCCACGACTTATCCTCCAAGGCATCTGTAATAATCTTCAGATTTACTTAAGTGTTATTAGTAGGTTACAGCAGTAAGCATTAGTTTGCTCAGTCAATTATGGCCAATTCGTTTTATATTGTTTAATACAGTTAAATAAATAGATAAATGAAAAGCAAATTATTTTGTATCCCCCCCCCCCCCCCCCCCCCCCCCCCCACTGTACCGAAAATAATACCGAACCGTGACTTCAAAACCGAGGTACGTACCGAACCGTGGATTTTGTGTACCGTTACACCCCTAATGTTTCTGTTGAAGAGCCGATGGGATGTCTCTATCTATCTCAGATCACTTACTTGAGATATAACCCTTTGGCCGCCCGATATCCCCCAGCGAGGTGCTAAACTCGCTAAGTTCTCGGGTCAATTACTATTTCTATCAAGCTTACTTCCTTGGTCACTAAGTTATATCCAGTTGATATGAAATGTAAGCATAGAAGAGTTATTAACCTCTTATTTGTTTGTAATAAACCGAATGTATGTCTGGGAGAACTCTTATTGCCTATAATAACAATAATATTATTATTATTATTATCATCATTATTATCATCATTTTACGAAAGGGCCTGTAATGCTGCTTCTCTGAAAAACCTGATGATATTACGTCACCGTCACCACCATCACCGCCCTCATTTGTGAGGAATGGTCTGTAATACTGCTCATTTGAAAGCTTGATGATCTTACGTCACTGTCACCACCATCACCGTCCTCATTTGTGAGGAATGGTCTGTAATACTGCTCATTTGAAAGCTTGATGATATTACTTCACCGTTTAATAAGTTTTACTACTGCCAATAGTGTAATATTAGCGTCAGTGTTGGGCAAGTTACTTTAAAAAAGTAACTAGTTACAGTTACTTCTTCCAAAAAGTTACTAAATTACTTACTCAGTTACAAATTATAAAACTAACTAGTTACTTCAGAAAGTAACTATTGCGTTACTTTCAAGATTTTTTTTTTACATAAACAACATACACAAATCTAAACTATTTTAATGTTGCTGTGGGACAAAGTGAGACTAGCCTCCAATCAAATGCCATGTAGGCTATGTAGATATAGAATTACTATGTTTATATAGTGGATCATACAAATACAAACAGAATAGATGTTTTGGAACTTTTGATATGTATTGCCCCTCAACAGGCCACAACTGGGCAACATTAAATTATGCTTGTTAAGCACTATACCAAAAATAAATAACAAATATATACTGATTGATTGAACATTTTAATTAACAGATTTCAGAATGGGTACAATACAGTACGGCTCAATACACACAATTGTTAAGGGGATGCAGACCAGAGAAAGAGTTTCGTCTTGTTTACATCAGGGTCCCCCATTTTCAATTCATGACATTTATGACGAAAGTCTTTCTCTGGTCTGCATCCCCTTAACAATTGTATGTATTGAGCTGTACTGTACTGTACCCATTCTGCAATCTGTTAATAAACTTTTCAATCAATCAATCGATGACATACACAACATACAGATATAAGAATCTAATCGAATCATCTAAACTAATCTAATCATTACATTTAAGACATGCATGACATACAGAGATATATCTCTGAGCAGCTGAAGCCTGTGCTATTAAACCAGGAAGTGCAGCACTGTTGATAAGGCTGTCAGCACTGCAGTAGAGCCACTCAGTGCCCTGCGCTGCAAAGAGTGAACACAAAACGCTCATGGACCCGCGGTCTCATGTTGACATTGTGTTGTTCGTTGGATTCGTTTTTGAGCTCAAAACTTACACTACACAGACTCTGGATGCTTTAGACACCCGCCCACCTCCACCTCTGATTGGCTTACCATGACATTGTATTCAACCTCAGCCAATCGTCAGCATGTATGCTTGGCTCGCGCACTGTCCACTAAACAAGGAAGAACATATTATTGCCTCTCGGCGCAGAGATATGTCTGATGAAAGAAACAGGTTCATTCATAGTAACGCGCCGAATTTTTTTGTAGTAACGGTAACGACGTTATTAAGATTGGAAGAGTAATCCGTTAGATTACTCGTTACTGAAAAAACGAACGCCGTTAGTAACGAAGTTACTTATAGTGCCGTTATTCCCATCACTGATTAGCGTACTAACAATCATTTGCAAGTCCCATAACCCCTTATCAGTTTGACAGGCCCATCAATCCATGGTACCGATCATCCGGCCCTGCAGTGGCTTAGACTTTCAGTTTCCCACAAATCTGATGGGACCCGTCCAACACAGTGGCTACCGGTGCTCGCAAACAACAAACAGTGAAACCAAGCATTACTACCGTCAATAGTATATATATATATATATAATATATAACTTTAGCTGAAAAGCATTAACCAGCAATTGATTCAATCTGTATTTCAGGACATAGTCACCTCAGAGGAAATCAGGGCACGGCCAGCATCGTGGCCCATTGCAGTAGAAATCAGTCCACGAATTCAATAGGTATTATAAAAAAGTTATTTTAATTAGAAAAGGCAAGTTACAAAAATAGACTGCATTGGAAATGTTCAATTCAGTTATAAGAAGTATAAAACAAAACATTTCTTCTCTAAAATAGCATAGCCTATACGCCTGGTGTCTGAAGTCAAAAGTGAAAATCTGCTTGAAAATCTGAGCCCTCGAAGCTGGAGCTTATATATCATATCAAGACCTCTTTGCCATTGGTCCAAAAACAGTGATGTCACAGTGATGTCACTCCACTAGCCAATCAACGTATAACACATAACGCTTTCAGTTAAAGATGAACTCCTCCTTTTCTTTCTTTGTGCTGGGAAAGCACCTAGAATTCCATCGGGTACGGGTCCCGGCTTTCTCTGCAGGCAGAGATTTACCCACTGTCGAGGTCAAACGCTCTGTGACCGCCTCCCTACACATTCCTGCTCCACTTAACAGTAAGAGAAACAGACAAGGGAGACTGCTGTAATATTCAGTACATGGTCCTTCTTAGCATGAATAGCCTAACACGCCTATATATACATATACAGATATATATACATAATCATTTATATCATAAAGTGTATGATGGCTCTCTCTTCTGACAAGACAGGCAAGGGTTAATTCTGCAGGCTCCTCTGCTCCAAGGTCACATTCTTGTCTTCACAGAACTGTAAGCGAAGAGACTGAAGAGACTGACTGACTGTGCATATACTGTGCATATTCCATTAATTGTAGTATATTTTATAGTGTATATAGTTATACAGGTTATATAAGAATACAAAAAGACATCCGTCATATCAGAGGCCTATTCCATTCTCCAGGATTACAATAATTTGCACAAGTTACTGTTCCAGAGTCTACAGTCCATAGTTATCACAGTTTTACACAAGTGGGAGGAAGAATATACAGACATTCCCCATAATCATATATAATAAACATATGCTTAATCTTTTACATCCTACAATTGACAGAGAGAACAGGATGTCATAATAACCAGTGTCACTAGTTGGCTGTGACTCTCAACAGTTTCTATAACTCTCTCCCATATAACTCTCTCCCATACCCTTAACACCAACCGCTGAAGTGCCCTTGAGCAAGGCACTAAACCCCCAACTGCTCCAGTGGAGTTGCTCAGTGGCCAACAGTGTCAGACTGTGGTTGTACTGGGTAGCTCCCAGGTGTGAATGGAACTCTGTGAATGTGAAGCAGGGCGTAGCTGAAAAAGAGCATCCGTGCTCAGCGAACCTACCCTGGGTAAATAAAGGTTACAATAAAAAATAAAAAAATAAAAACACTGCAAGAACAGGCTGAAGCAGCAAGTCATTCAAGTAGATGCTGTCCATGGAAGAACAGTGTCCATGAGGGTAATTCCTTGTACTGTATGAACCAGGGAAACAGTGTGTGCTGGGGTACCCTAAGTTTGACTCTGGTTCGCTTGACTTAAGTTTGGGTCACTTCGGTTCCTTGAGATGCCTCCCTCCCGGTCTGGCGCATAACGAAGCCATTTCTTGACAGTTTCGCTGTAGTCCTGGTCGGTCAGCTTGTGGTCAAACTGTCGAGCAGCAGCTGATAGACACAAAAATAAAAAAGGAGGAAGAGAGGCGAGATGATGTACGATGATAAGAGCACCCCTCACTTCACACGAGTGTGATTTTTTTTAATCACTCAATTACTCACTCTGTAGGTCTACAGTAACAAGCTACAGTCAGCATCCAGTTAGACTGGACAGGAAAGAGAAGCAATCGCCTAGCCTGACACCATCTAGGCAATACAATGTGTATCCATGCACCTCTAAAGCTCACCAATTACGTTGTCCATATCTTATAGGTTGCACTTTCATCACTTTATTCCAACATAACACTTTTTTAAAGTTTTTGCAACAGCATAATTATATTCTGAATCACCAGCAGACAGTCATGCCTCACTACCTAAACTTAACCTATGAAGTAGTTTGCAGGGGAGGAAGCTCACCAAACATGCAGGCTTGTAGTGTTGTGTGCTTGAATGGCTTCTTGCTTTCTGAACAACGCTTGTCTTTCTTTCCAGCCCAGTTGAACCCACTGGCCAGGGCGTTGGTCATAGCAGTTTTCAACATCAGTCTGATCAGGTTCTCTGAATTGGTGCCTCCTACCAAAGCCAGGCGAGAAATCTAAATCAGAGAGAAGAAAATGAAGGCCCTGCGTTAGAAACAGCATAACATTTATTTTATGAACACAGAGCAACCAACTTGTTTATACACACTTTATTCATGCACTGATATTCCAGCCCATGCCAGTCGTTAGGTTTGACCACATTAACCCTCCTGTCCATATGTAAACGGTATATTTGAACAATTTCAAAACGTTTCATAAATAGCAGATATACAAGCTCGTTTTGAACTAGAAAGTGCTAAACACATTTATGTCTTTAATCCAGCCTATATAGGTATATAGATGTGCCTGTCCTTTTTGGCTGTTTGTTCACCCTCCTCTACTACTAAACACATTTTTCCCCTGAACAAGACCACACTTAAATGATCTACATTTGATAAATGAATGCAGTTCAATAAATTACCATCTTTTGACGGACTGATTGCTCCATCAGTAATGATTCTGCCTCATTGAAGTCTTGTCCACTGGCGATTGGCAGCTGGAAGGGGAGCATAGTGGTTGTGGTGGCCACCCCGTGTCCCCTGGTCCCACCTGGTGTCATGTTGCCCTCAGCCAACTCGGTCTTGATGAACTGCACATCTCTGGACAGATCCTTCACCACCACAAGTAATTCAGCAAGCATTGAATTCATCTTCTGGATGGTAAGGTCTTCAGAAGAAGAGTTAAAATCATTAAGTGAGAAATAAAAATAAGCAGCAAATCACACAAGGAATTACACCATGTCCAATAGACTTGCCTTTCATAAGCTGCCCGTCATCGCCGGCCATCTGTCTACGCTGTGAAACACCAGATGGGGTGTTGTAGTGCCCTGAGCTGTACCCTGACATCCCTGTAGAAACAAAATCATAGTTATATATTTCACTATAGTTTGACTGCATTGGATCAAACTGGTGGTAGTTCCCTCTAAAATGGCATACCATTTTGTGCATGTTGTGGGAGACCAGGGGGACTGTTGTATTGCCCCGAGCTGCATCCCAACATCCCTGTAGAAATAAAACATTATATTTAAAAATAAATACAAAATCTGACTTGTCAGTCAAACTAACATACATGTCATAATCACTAACACCGGTTCCTGACAGGCAGCAAGCGAGCAAACTGGAGACGAAATCGCGCACGACACTGTCCTGATATGACGCAGCGCGTGTCCGAGTGTGTCTGTGTGTCTGTTACCTGGAACAGGGGGCAATGCAGCCTGCGATTCTCTACCAATAAAAAGTGTTTAGGGGCGGGACTCGGCCGCGTAATCGCTCAACTAGAGACACAGCGAGCGAATATTTGAGGGGTGAACGACATCGCTGCTCAGTTCACTGTCGCTCGCGGCAGGTCAGGATAGTCTGATTGAAACGAATACATTTTAATTACTTTTTCTCGCTCGCTCGCGTCGCTCTATGTCAGGAAGGGGTGTAAGGAGTTGTATCCCTGTCTCTCAAAACACTGTTACTGAAAGAGTACAGTATCATACCACTACTTGCACTTTGTCGATCTTGCAGCTGCTGGACATGTGAGGCCTGCTGGAGCTGGTGGTACTGTGCAGTATCAAATCCTGGCATCTCGGCTGAAACACAGTAGGAAATACACAAAGTTATGACGCTATTGTAATCCCCCATGTGAGAAAATGTTTAATTTCCATTCAGCTGATTTCACGTGCACTGCCAAATACTACTTTAATAAAAATATCAAAGACAATGCGAGACAATACAGATATTTTAAACATGCCAGAATATTATGTTATGAGACTGCTTGATAACTCACCATTATGTTGAGTTAGCGATTGCCGGTAGTTGCTAGTAACCAGATCTACAAAGGGGAAATGTAAAATAAGTTGCGACTCAAACATGGTGGAAATTGTGCTCAATATAAAAGCATTATGTACAACTACACATTTTTATTGTGACATTGCTTGCAAGTTGTGAAGGCTTTGAATTTTTGTAGTGGGCTAGCATGCATACATTGTAAACATGTATTCTGTTGCATGCATGATGCCAGCGAGCTCCTGCCAGCAAGCTCCTCACAAGAACACAGATATGGGTTCACTTACTGTTATTTGGATCAGGAGTCTGCAACGAATCTAAATAGCTGTAGATCATGCCACCATCCAAAGAATCTAAAAAAGGTAAGCCAGGGTGAGAATTGAAGATGCTACAAATCATGTTTAAACAGTCATCTAGTTGGCATTTTAACATTCATAGCAACATACCATTCATTGTAGGCTCTTGGCCTAGTGGCCACACAGCTGGAGGCTTGCCGGATCTTAGCGCCTTACGAGACCGGCTCGATTTTGGGGTCTGTCCTACAACATACTTTAGTTGGCATGTTATTCACAATGTATATATTTTGGGCCAACTATAGAATAACTGCAAGAAACGCAGAAGTCCAATCAAATTAAAATGCTCAATTTGTCGGTACATGGTCAGACTAATTTGTTTAACTGTTATTATTATTATTATTATTATTATTATTATTATTATTATTATTATTATTATTATTATTATTATATTATTATTATTATTATTATTATTATTATTATTATTATTATTATTATTATTATATTATATTATTATTATTATTATTATTATTATTATTATTATTATTATTATTATTATTATTATTATTATTAACTGTAGCAGTGATCATTTCCAAAGTGCCTATATAAGATAAATGCATTGCATCAATACCTGGGAAACCCACATCAGGTGCTTTGGCAAAACGTTTTCTTTTGGCGTCGCCACTCGAGTGGTCATCAGAGTCCGAGTGCACATACTGCTGATTTGGCCTAAAAAATTATTATATATATACACACATGTAATAAATGTAGTTATGATACTACGCTTATTAGTCAAGGCTAAAGTCTGAATACATAGGCCTTCAGGCCACTGTGTGCTATCCTTTTAGCACTACTTGCAACTACAACAGCAGTGCAATTATTTACAACACCCTAGGGAGAGTTGTCCCTTTAACAAAGTGAACACTGTACCTGGATCTTCTTTTCTGGCGGAGATCTCCTTCGTCCTCAGATTCAATTTCAGAGGTTGGACACATAGTTGAGGTGTACTTGGTCTCTCGTTTTTTGGCCTCATCATGGGTCTCTGGAAAGAGCAGAGAGAAAATGACAATTAACATATCTGCAGTCCAGTGTTTAACGAAAAAAAATATATAACACCTCTTATCCTATGTCATCGTGCATCGTCACAATTTGCATCCTCACTTTTTGTGTATGTGTTGCACGAATTACTCACCACACGTAGTAAGCTCACGTACATCCTTATAGGTGATCCATTTATCATCTGGTTGCAGTCCATCTCGAAGGGCTTTTGTGAGCTTTATGTGTTTAGGGGGCCATAACACAGTCTGGTCTTTAGCATTAAACCAGCTCTCTAGAACTACTGCTGTCCCACCATTTGGGAACTGTACAACTGACCACAGCACCACCTCACCATTCATCTTCAAAGGGCTGAAATGAGAATTTACGGTACTCATAATGATCTCTCCTTACAAGCCATTCCCATACCGTCCTACAAAGCCAAAGTGCACTACACACATTGCATTTTTGAAGCATTTAAAGGAAAACTCCAACATTTTGTGAAATTAGCTTATTTGACATCTTCCCTGGAGTTATAAGAAGATACATACCTTTTTCGTCTCTCTGCATGCATTGGGCTTAGGGAACGCCTGGACCGTTAGCCTAGCTTAACTTCATCACTGGAAGTGGGGCAGACATCTAACCTAGTTCACTACAGTCAGGAAATATATGGTCCGTGTTTTCATTGTGGAAAAACAGGACATCTTGCACCAACATGTTGGTGTAAAGAAATGGATTGGAGTAATTGTGGAAAGAAAAGCCACATAGAGCGTGCATGTAGAAATAAGAAGGGCACAGAAAATTATGATCAGTCTGGTTTTAAAAGAAACACTGGAAATTACAAAAAGAAGAGACATGTTCATGCTGTTGAACAAGGAGATAGAACAGCTAGTGATAAATCTCCTCCTCTGGTCATTATTTGGGTAGAACACACATATTTTGAATGCCTTTGGCAGACTTTATTTTTTATGTTTTAGCCATTTTAATCTAAATTAATCTAGATTAACTCCAGGATTGCAGATAGATTAATCTAGATTAAAAAAAAGATCTATGCCAACCTCTAGTTTAAATACACCATGGTAGTAAGCTATACTAGCCAGTGGTATAACTAATAATATATACAGTGGGTACAGTACACAGAGTACTGTATTGTTCAACATAAATAGTAGATCTACTGTCGATTTAGTACTTGTGTATAGCTCTGAATTTCTATTCAACTGGAAGTTACCGGAATTTCAGATCCTATTGATGGAAAACTAACATGCTTTTAATATTATTATATCTTCACTTGGGGTATTTATGCAAGTAAAAGTTTTCCAATCATGGCTATTTGGGACATAACATTCCACTTAGGAAGCAGCTGAATGATCGCATAACCCTTCCCAAGCAAGCGGCACCTCCTACACAGTTTACCTCTCATTCAAAGTGTTTCAGTAAACACTCCAGCCAGAAACCTAGACTACCATAAAGATCTATGACGCACATTTATTCAGTCAATGGAAAGTGTTGAAATATTGGGCAAATAAATAGTCATCATAGCCAAAATATATGACGTTTAGAACACAGAAAAATAAACAAAACAAAACAGAAGGAAATCAGCACTCTAGGTATGGTGAAACCATCGTGGTACTGTATGAGTCAAAGCATTGCACAGTGTCTTGTAAATGGACTGCATATATAGAGCACTTTTATCCAAAACGTTTTACTCATGTTTAACTCATGCCTCACATTCACCCATTCACTCATGGCGGGGGAAACCATGCAAGGTCCAAACATGCTCATCAGGAGCGGTTAGGGGTTAAGTAAGTTCAAGGACACTTCCACAGGCTGTCGGAGGAGCTGGAATCAAACCAGGAACCTTCCAATTACCAGATGACCCCTCTAGCTCCTGAGCCACTGTCTTGTGATTATGGTACTTATCTGGTGATCTGAAAGAGGGAAATCATCTCTTCCTCTTTTTATCTTCTGGCAGCTCAAAACACAGGTTTGCTTCCTTCCTTCCTTCCTTCCTTCCTTCCTTCCTTCCTTCCTTCCTTCCTTCCTTCCTTCCTTCCTTCCTTCCTTCCTTCCTTCCTTCCTTCCTTCCTTCCTTCCTTCCTTCCTTCCTTCCTTCCTTCCTTCCTTCCTTCCTTCCTTCCTTCCTGTAGGTCACAGGAGACAGTTATTTTGGGGATAACTCTGTGATTTGCAATCAAGATACAGTTGCGGTACTTCCAACTTGGTCAGACGTTCCAACAAACTGTCAGTGTTGACGGGTGGGAAGCCGGTGGGATAATAATCCTATTCATTGCAGTAGCAAGTCCTACTGGTCAGTCAGGGCATCTGTGCAGCAGAATTCCCAGTGGAACTCCTGAAACTGTGTTTTTGTACAATTTATTCAATGTCTAACTATCTAAATTAGATTAGATTCAAATGTATTGTCATTATACAGCACAAGTACAGTACAGCAAATGTAACAGTAACGTGCAATAGCAATGTACAGCTGATGAAACTGGACTTGAAGAAGACAGTGGCTCAGGCGGTAGAACGGCCGTCGGGTAGTCAGAAGGTTCCCAGTTGGATTCCCACTCCTCACAGGCAGCGTGTCCTTGAGCAAGACACTTAACCCCTAATTGCTCCCGATGAGCAGGTTGGCACCTTGCATGGTTGCCTCTGCCGTCAGTGTGTGAATGTGTGAGTAAATGGGTGAATGTGAGGAACAAAACATTTTTAAACGCTTTGGATAAAAGCACTATATAAATGCACCATTTACCAATTTGACCATCTTGTAGAACATATTGCTACATTGTCATTAGTAGTGTACAGACCTCTCTGTTAATCCGCGGCTTCTGGTTGGGCAATGTACAGTAGTAATCTGTTTAAGGGTGGTGACACTGTCACTGCTGGAGTTGATCCACAACATAGGAGGTGTAGGAGTCAATGTCAGTATGGGAGTCCAGGGTGGCCTGGGTGGCCAACGTACTCCAGTCTGTGTGTTGAAACAGGTACTTGGGTAAAAGGAAGAAAGGTGGTCTAATTTTCCCAGGTGGGGGAGGGGAACAGCTTTGTATGCATCCATTATGTTGGAGTAAACATGGTCTAGTGTTTTGTCTCCTCTTGTGGGGCAAGAGACATGTTGTTGAAATTTGGGGAGCACAGTCTTTGGAGCACAGTCTTTAGGTTGGAATGATTGAAATATCCTGCAACAATAAAGGCTGCCTCTGGGTGTGAGTTATGTTGTTTGCTAATGGCAGCATACAGTTCCTTCATAGCTAGTGTCAGACTTTGGCAGTTGTTTGCTAATGTAAAATATCTATAAATCTATAAACCATATATATCCGTCTATATTTGTATCTATTTAAAAATTACTTAAACAGTGTCTACAATGTACTGTTTTCTACTGTGTTAAAGTTGGCAATCTATTTGTGTTCATACAGGGAATATCATAAAATTCCTCAGAACAGCACCTAAAATTCAGCTGTAATCCTAGACCCTGTCTTAAGTCTGCTATTCTAAATCTATAACAATGTTTAGACTTGTGTCAGTCTTGTTTTCTGCTGCTATTTTCTGAAGAAGCATTTTCATTGGCTTAGTGACGATATATATGTAGAAGGGTGGATTATCCCTGCTTATGGGAGTAGTTATACACAGCCACCTGGTAGCAGGATACAGTAGAGTTTGATCGATCTGCACCCCCGTCTTTGGGCCCGGAACGTCGTTCTGGAGGGCGGGCAGCAGGAGCGGATGGGCCCCAGGGTTTACTAACCTGGGGGGTGGTACTCTGGTCTTCCTCGCCTTCCAAGGCGGTCAGCAGTAGCTCCCCACACACTCTCACTTCCCCCAGTACCTCCGTTAGCCCTCCCACACCCGGTGACTGTCAGTTCAATAGTTATATTGGGCTTCCCTTTAAGCAGTACCCTTCCTTGACCACCTGTATAGACCCTCAATGAATATGCTGCGAATGGGGTAGAAGGGTTAAATAAATATACCACAGTCACAAGTATTTACCCGGTCAACAAGGTTAGCATATGATCAGAAATAGACACTCACACCGTGCTCCCATTTACTTCTACTTTATATAAGCCTGGTCAATTATCAGTTACAAGTTGTACTTTATGTGGTTCATATGGCATGTATTCATATACGGCACCGGGTGCTCTCACTTGTATTATAGGGGAACACTATTCCCAACATAGGCACGTGCTCAATACATTAATAGTAAACGCCGCTTGGATTAGGGGAAGACCCAGGCACATGGTAAGTAGTTCAATGGGAATTCAAGAACGTCACAGTGATGCACAAATACAAAAGAAATCATTTACATGTGGGCCCACGTTACCAAATAAAACCTACTCTAAAGCCGGCTTATAATGTTTGGGGTACCCCTAGACACTGGTCGTTAGCGTTCGCTCGAATGGATACTGTTGTGGGCACACGAGGTACCGTTGTACTTAGCCAAGATGGCGGACCCACTCTCATCACCTCTCGTCCGGGTGACAAGATGGCGTCGGGCGATCCCGCAAGCACAGCCAGCGGGCTGGGGTAGACAGCATGGGCAGTGGTGAAACTGGAGGAGCGTGCTGTGTTGTGGCAACCTCTGCTGGTGGGGAGAGGTGTCCTCTGCGGCATCGATGAGACGTCCACTGCGGGCTGTTGACTGGGCTAAACTGTGGGTCTTAGTGAACCCTCCTGCTATCGTCTGTACTACTAACGCAACGTGGCTGTATGCACCACCGGTATTCAGCGACGCTCGCCTGTTAGTATACTTGAGTCACTATAGCCGTTAGCAGCATGCTATTACACCGCATACACTGCTACTATAACACGTTATCTATGGACGTTGGTTCTTCTTTCCGTATCGCTTACTCACACTTCACTATCGCTTGTACTTCTAGGATAACATGTTATCTAGCAAGTACTCTCTATCACCCGTCGCTCTCCAACGGGGCTCTTCAACGGGACTCTTCCAACGGGGCTCTTCCAGAGCACACGCCTGTTGCAACCGCTCATGTCTGAGTTCACTGTCAAAGAGGACTTCCTTGTGTTCCGCCCTCCAGGTAATCCTATCTTGCTCGTTGCTTCTCTCTCCTCCGCTCCACCTGCCACCACTGCCACCACTGCCCCCTGCTGGCAACCGCAACTGATCCCACTATAGGACCACTCCAGAAAGGGAGAAAGATGCTTCAATGTCATGTTAGTGATCCATATCGAAGCCGGGGAAAGAGGAGCACCTCGCATCATTAGTAGTCCGGGCGAGATATCAAAAGGAACAACGTTTATCACACTTTATACACACACAGGGGAAGTAACAAGTTAGTCAGCACTTCTGAATACTTAGCAGAATATTCAGGATGCTACATATAGGAAGCTTTTTTCTTTCTGTTCTTGGCAGAATGTAGGATGTACAGTATATTCTGCCCGTTGCGACGTATTTTTCCTTGCAAAGTATTCTTTCCTGTTTGTACTATTGCTTGATTAACTTTTGAATAAAGCTCTGAAAGAGGTTTTCTACCGTTCATTATTGAATATTATCAGATAAACTCGACACTAGCTTGGAATTATCGTCCGGTGGGATGAGCAGTGCTCCCCAGTTTGGTCCATAGATGCACGAGTGATGCAGTTTGGGTTGAAGGAGAAGGGGTTTTCGCCCACAGAGGTTAATTCAATGCTGGGGCTATTGCAACGCAATGCCACCATTTTCAGCACTGGGAGACTGATTTGGGTAAGACCCACCTTACCTTGCACTAAATAGATACAGGGGATGCTAAACCCATTCAAATGGTGCCACATAGGGTTCCCCTTCATCTCCAGCAAGAGGTGGCCGTCCACATAAAACAGATGCAGGAGAATTGGGATTATACATCCGTCCTGCAGCCCGTGGGCAGCCCCTGTGGTGCCAGTAAGAAAACGGGATGGTGGTTTGCGGTTCTGTGTAGATTATAGGAAGCCCGAGCGGTCTGGACCACAAATGACATCACGCCATAAATCCATCTCTACAGACAGTATGAATTAATGTTGCGTTTTTCTCTCTCAAATGTAGCCAAGAGTAAAGACCCTTGTTATGTATTGGGTTAGGTTTGTGCTATTGCCATACCTCGAGGCACGTTGCGATTGCGCACCTATGGTTGTATTGATTTCAACATCCACATAAATATATCCAAACTCCGTCCCACTTTAACCCTGTCAGACGCAGGGTTACCGCTCACCTTCATTTACGAAACAAGCGCTCCCCGCGCCACATCGCCCCACAGATTTTTTTTCTTTTCTTTTTGGAGCATGTCAATTCGCTTGATTTGACCAAACTACAACAGTCTACACCCCTTGGGTCCCTTTACAATTGTTTGTATGGAGCCGTATTGTAATTGTACCCATTCTGCAATGTTAAATAACGTTGTTTATCCATTCACTACCTCTTCTAAGCGATGGTAGCTCACCTAGCCACAATGCTATGGTCGCGGCCATTCACGTTAGCATGTAAGCTAACGACAACAACAATGGCGGCATATACTTTTGTCTAACAGGATGTGAGTGACGGTTCACCCTTCTCATTGGTTGAAAATGGCCTTCATGTTTGTACATCGCCACCTGTTGTTTTGGCATTGTACTACATGTATATTACATCAGTGTTAAACCACTGTGTGAGCGGCCCAGAGCGGATTGGAGCGGAGGAGAACTCTCGCTCCGGACGTCGCGCCGACCCATTTTAACACTTTAATCGCCGATGACGTGTTTAGACGTCATTCCTAGCCATGCTCATTCTGCCGAAGACGCCGTAACTCGTCTTTGATGTCAATATTTCAAAAATCGGTGATCGAAATCATATTTCTCCTCCGGGGTCCTGAGATATACTGCTGATCTCCACTCAACTCTCTAGCGGTTCAAGAGCGCCATCTGGTGGCCGATCGGCAGATCGCCAACAGGAAGTGACTCGTCAAACAGGAAGTGCTCATCCATAAATCGTCCGGGCACTCGCGATCATTAGCAGGACTCTATCTCAACACACTGGATAATCAATCGCTCGCCCTAACTCAATAAACAACGTTATTTGGACGTATATAGTATTATACAACCTGGAAATGGTTCATCAGGATCAACATCCCATAATCGAAAACTGTCTACTCCACGCTGATCGTCCAACGGCGCGAGGAAGATACGGTGAGTTTCAACGTTATTTTCTAACGTCTTCTATACTAACTGATCTGATGATCATATGACCCACACTAGATGAATGGTATAACGTTGCCCACGGAATTATAAACGCCCCCTCGCCCATCCAGTCAACATCAGATGATACGTAGTAACTCCTAGAACCACGTCCAGTTGACATTTTTTATCTTGCGCCGATTGCTATCAAACTGTATTTCATCATCAATATAATGCATTTGGAGCTATAAATCACGTTCTGGAGAAAGCTGCAGAAAACGATAAAAACATACTTATACTTTAGACCATATTTTAGTATGAATATGTGAATGAAAAAGTATATCGTTGCTACACCCTGAACAATGGATATAGGACATTGAATGGGCCATAATAATGTCAATTTAGCAATAGAATTTAAAAAGTTATAGCCCTGCAAAGAAGGGGAACTTCTCCATAGACAAATAGAGCTGGCTAGGGATGGTAAATTATGAATTTAACCATGGCGATCAAAGTGTTAAAACCCACTCCGTCGCTCACGTCAAAACCGCCCGCTCCCCGCGCCGCTCACGCGCCGCACCGCTCACATGCACTGCCATAGTCCCCTCCAAACTTGTAGCCAAGCTCAGGGACCTGGGCGTGAACTATGACCTCTGCCAGTGGGTCTGACAGGAAGACCCCAGGTGGTGAGAGCAGGCAACTGCACCTCCTCATCCATCACTCTCAACACAGGGGCCCCCTAGGGCTGTGTTCTGAGCCCCCTCCTCTACTCGCTGTACACACATGACTGTGTGGCACAGCGGAACAACAACACAATTATCAAGTTTGCTGACGACACAGTCATGGTGGGCCTGATCTCTGCAAATGACGAGAGGGCCTACCTGGAAGGAGAACAGCCTCTCCCTGAACATCAACAAAACTAAAGAGATGATTGTGGACTTCAGGAGGTCGGGGGCTAGGGACTACAGCCCCCTCAGCATCGACGGGGCACCGGTCGAGAGAGTGAACAGTTTTAAGTACCTCGGAGTCCACATATCCGAGGACTTGACATGGACCACACACATTGACAGTGTAGTGAAGAAGGCACGGCAACGCCTCTACTTCCTTGGGCGCCTAAAGAAGTTCAAAGTGAGTCAGAAGATCCTTAAGAACGTCTACTCGTGCACAATAGAGAGCATCCTGACTGGTAACATCACCTCCTGGTTTGGGTATAGCACCGCACAAGACCGCAGCAGACTACAGAGAGTGGCCCGTTCAGCCGAACGCACAATTGGAGGTGGGCTTCCCACTCTCCAGGACATTTATAACAGGCGTGCAGGGCCATGGCTAAGAGAATAATCAAAGACTCTAGTCACCCAAACAACTGCCTCTTTGAACTGCCACAGTCAGGCAAGCGCTACCGGAGTCTCATGTCCAGTACAGAGATACTCAGAAGGAGCTTCTATCCCCATCAGGACGCTCAATGACAATGACTGTGACACTATGTAACAACCCATCATCTACACTCACTGCACACACATCCACATGTACACACTCAATTTAAACAAACACTCACCTTACCACTCACTTTACTTACTTTAGACACTTTAACACACTTTATATTTATCTATTATTAACCTCTTCCACCCGTGCGGTCCATCGGCGAACTGAAAATGACATCACGTCATAAATCAATCTAGACTGTCTGACAAAAGTATCGTTTTATTTTTCAAACTTATTCAAGTATAAACATCATAACCATGTCACAACAGCAGTTATAATGTATATTATCATCAATACGTTAGTTTACCAATAGGTTAAAGTGTTATTAGATCGATTTTCGTTTTTCTATTGTTTTGGTCGCAAAAGTCGACCATTTTGGAAAAAATTGAACGTCAGGAATTGTAGTTTTTTTCCGAACAACACTTCCCAAAGGCCTCTATGGGACTTCAAGCAAATTACTCCTGTATGATTTTTTTTATATCTCTTATTACTCGCGATAATAAACCACAAAACTTTATGTTATTGGCGTATATGGGAGCGCTGTTAGTTTGTCTCGCCTATTTCTAGAACGTAGAAACAATCAGACTTGAAATTGGTTTCAAAAAGGTGGCACCATGGCAAAAATAAAAAAGCTACTGTACATACAGTAGATTTTATTATCTGTTCTTATGCATGCCTGGCGATACTAAATCCAAATTGAACTCGGAATTTGAAATATAAGATTAGGCACAATCCATAAATGTGTGAATTGGCTATAATAAGGTCATGTATAAGCCTGCTATTCTATATTCTATAATAATATTTCAAATTGCATTGCATGGGAGAATTCAGTACTGTATCTACAAAACCTTCTGTTTAATCATCTTCCCTTTATTCATTTCCTTAGATTTTTTGTACACATGATCTCAAGAAGGTACTGAACGAGATCAGTGGCAGTTCTTCATGTCTGGTCATTTTTAGCATGGTGTTATTCACTGTCAAAGATGCAAAGAAAAATCCTAATTCATATTCTCCTTTGTTTCATCACAATTTAAGCAAGCCTAGTAATAGACACAATATTTCTGACACTGGGAATACATTCACTGAGGTCCATATCTGTCCCTAGATACCAAGAATATGCAAATGGACCTTGTAGAAGTGGAGCAATAGTCCATTTACTTAGGTGGATTTTCAGAAAATAGGGCTCCGGGCTTAAGAGGTTAAAGAGCTTTGCACTACATTCATACCTCATTTGCACCTTACCCTACGTTTTGTACCTCATCTCATTTCTGCATTGTACCTCACTGTTACTCATTTTACTCTGTATTGTATATTGTATGTATATTGACTGAACATTCCTTTACTTACTTTTTACTTACTTCTTACACATCCAGCGCCAAAAACGCTGTACAGCGTTATTGCCCGCCATGCGTTGACCGCCAACATCGGTGTACAGCGTTTTTTAGATCAATATTTCATTTTTTCGCCATGGCATTCATAATTCATCCACCCAACCCCCGGTGCTGCAGCAGGACCCTAAATGGGACTGCAACGCCTCAATACCGCCGCCTGGTGGATGGTCGGGCGAGTTACACTCACGTCAAACCGGATAGTGTCATCGGTGCGTCGAGGAAATTCCTCCGGCAGTCACATCTCGCTACGGGACTACAGACAAACACTGGTGTGCATATGGATCGCTGCCATAACGCAATAATCGATATGATTTCGGCGTTTATTGCGCCATACAAACCAGAAATGGATCTAGGAGATCGGCGTCGAATAATTGGGATCTTTCTCCTCCAGTCTCATTGGCGCACGGTAAGAGGGCAGTAACGTTATTTTCAACCCGATTGTTTATTCATTTCACTGCAAACAGTCTGATCAATATATCAACCCATAGTAAATAAAGCCGTTACTGACGATCAAGGAATTATAAACGACCCCCCCCCCCCTCTTTCCTCCACGCATACTTACTTACTTTACTTATCCTCTTCGTCCCGGTTGGGGCATACGGCCGCAATCATACACTGCCACTGAATCCTGTCTCGTGCTTTGGCCTGCGCTTTGTCCCAGGAAAGACCCATCTCCTTCAGCTCCATCATCACTGTTCTTCGCCAGGTGTTCTTTGGTCTACCCCTCTTTCTTTTCCCAACTGGGGTCCATCTCAAGGCAACTTTGGGTAACCTTTCATTGGGCATCCTCAATACATGGCCGAGCCATCTTAACCTCCGTCTCCTTATCTCAAGGGACATATGCAAGCTGCCTGTCTTCTTATAAAGTTCCTCATTCGAGATTCTATTTGGCCAAAAGATGTTGCAGATCCTACGTAAGCAGCTATTGTGGAAGACGGCAACCTTTCTCATATCCTGTTTTGTTACTCTCCAGCACTCAGAGCCATATAGCAGGACAGACTTAACATTGCTGTTGTAGAGCCTGAGTTTGGTTTTAAGGCTATATTGTTTAGACTTCCAGATGTTGCGAAGTTGGCTGAAAGCACCTCTTGCTTTGTTGAGACGCGTTCCACTTTCACTGCTTATGAGGCTTCCGAGGTATGTAAAGTCTTTTACACATTCCAACGCCTCTCCATCGATGATGATTGGAGGTGCTGTTGGGACATTGATGCACATCACCTGGGTCTTTTTCTGGTTGATGTAGAGACCAGTTCGCTTTGCATAATTGCTTAGCCGGTCAGACTTCTCCTGGAGATGGCTACGAGTGGATGACATGACTGCCAGATCGTCTGCAAAGTCAAGGCCTTCCATAAAGGAGAACAGGGTCCATTGGATTCCACGGGGACGGTCTGATGTAGTTTGACGCATAACCCAGTCGATGGTAATCAGGAACAGAATAGGGGAGAGGATGCAGCCTTGTCTTACTCCAGATTTAATGGGAAATTACTCTGTCAAGGTGTTATCAAGGATGACACTGCATTCAAAGTGTTCATAGAATTTTCGAATGATGTTGACCATTTTGGAAGGTATTCCATATGCCCTTAGGATCTTCCATAGGCTCTTGCGATGAATACTGTCAAATGCCTTCTTAAAATCGATAAAGTTAATATACAAGGGGGCGTTCCACTCAATACACTGTTCGATGATGTTGCTTAAGGTAAAGATCTGATCGATACAACCTCGACCTTTGCGAAATCCTGCCTGTTCCTCTCTTAGCTTGACATCTATGGCACTATCAAATCTCTTAAGAAGGATTCTGCAAAAGACTTTACTAGGGACGGACAGAAGTGTTATGCCTCGCCAGTTGTCACAGTTTTTCAGGTCACCTTTCTTAGGAAGCTTGCATATGAGGCCCTTGCTCCATTCCCTTGGTATGGCATTGTGCTCCCATATCTTGGCGAAGAGGTCGGTCAGCACCCTGGAGGCTGTGGTGATATCTGCCATGAACATTTCGGCATGTAGCATGTCGATTCCAGGGGCTTTTCCCTGCTTCATATCCTTAATTTGCCGTTTGTACTTCAGCTTGGGAGGGAGGATCGGTGTTAATATCGATGTCATCCAAAGGTTCTGGATCTGCAGGCTCTTCAGGTTCTGGTCCATTGAGCACTTCTTCAAAGTGTTGAGCCCATCTTTCAGCTTGTTCCCTTTCAGTTGTTATCAGTTTACCTTGTTTATCCTTAACTAGTTTAGTGTAGATGTTCCTTGGACCGCTTAGCTGTTTAGTGATCCTATACACTATACCGAGTTGTCCTTTAGCTGCAGCCGTCTCTGCTTCACTTGCCAGGTTCTCCACAAAGGCTCTCTTATCCCTTCTGGCACTCCTCTTGACCTCTAAGTCTTTCACCTTGTACTCTTTCTTTGCACGTTCATTTAACCTGGGTGACTTTGCACTGAGCAGTTTATCTTTGGCTTTCTTCCTCTCATCGATTTTTGTCCATGTCTGATGTGTTATCCATTGTTTGTCTCCTTTCTTTCTAAAGCCTATAACACTCTCTGCTGTTTCTTTGTATACTTTTGCGATGTTCCCCCATGTTTTCTCAACATCTCCATTTTCTTCTCCATCTTCATCTTCCAGTGCACTGAAGCGGTTTCTAAGCTCGATGGTGAACTCTTTTTGGACTTTTGGTGCAAGAAGCTTGTTGATGTCAAACACTTTGCGTCGCTGTTTGGTGTTAGGTGTTGCTCTGAGTTTTAGACTGATCTTGGCTATCACCAGGTGGTGGTCACTGCCAACATCCGCCACCGGTGGACTTTGACATCCAGAAGAGATCGTTGCCATTTCTTGTTGACAATGACATGGTCAATCTGGTTGACCGTATGCCCATCTGGGGATCTCCAGCTTAGTTTGTGGATGTCTTTGTGGGGGAAGATGGTTCCACCTATTGTGCATCTGTTGTTAATGCAGAAGTCAACAAGCCTCTCTCCATTTTTCCATTGTCATTGATAGTTCCGCAGCCATGCCGCACCATTGCATCTTCTCTCCCGATGTTATCATTTCCAACTTTGGCATTCAAATCTCCCATAATCAGTAGCATGTCATGTTGTGGGACCTTGGAGACTGCACATTGCAGTTGCTCGTACCAGTCGTCCTTAGTCTCCTCCTCTGCCTCGTTTGTAGGGGCGTAACACTGTAAGATGGTAATTTTACAGTATCGGGAGTCAAATCTTGCTCTGAGCAGTCTATCACTGATGGGTTCCCACTCCGTGAGATATTTGGATGTCTCCTTACTTGTGATAAGTGCTACACCGCTGGAGTGTGCATCATCTTTTCCAGAGAAAAGGATAGTTGAGCCCTCTTTTGTCACCTTGCGGCCTGAACCAGTCCATCTACACTCGCTCACACCAAGGATATCTAACTTATAGTTCTGCATTTCTCTGATGACTTGTGCTGTCTTTGACGTTTCAAACATAGTACGGACATTCCATGCTCCAAGACGGATCATGGTTTGGGGTCCTAGAAGACTCATCTTCGAGCAACCGACTTCCCGAGTTGGGCTTTCATCTGCTGCCGTCATAGTGCTAGTGTTTTGGCTAGAGCTTCTTTTGGACCCCAGGTTTTGTGGTTTGTGTTTTGCAGTTTCTGTAACAGTTTTTTTTTTTCCAGGGTAGGGTTGTTAGCCCCACGCCCAACCCCCAACCTGGAGGACCAGTGCTGCTTTTTGTCTGGCCCCTCCCCCGTGACCTGCCCGGCTTGGTTGAACCTGCGAGGGGCTTTAAACTTTGAGCCCCCGCCGATATAGCTCACAGGGTCCTCGAGGCACGCAAGCCACCCCACCACGTCAAGCTAGCAGCCCGGGGTAGTTCCTCCACGCATGATGAAGCATAATGTATACCGATCATATACATTTGAATTTTTTAATATAGCGTGTATGGGAAAGAAACGCCAATAGCTAATCTATATATGCTTCAGGGCCTATAACTACTGTTTTTTGGAATTACAGCAGAAAAGATTAAAAACATACTTATATTCTCGAAGGTATTAACACAACAATGTATGAATGAAAAAATATAACGTTCCCACATCCTGAACGATAGATAATCGTTGTTGAATGGCCCATAGTAATGTCAATATAGCAATACAATTTAAAAAGTTATAGCCCTGCAAAGAAGGTAAACATCTCCATAGGCTTTCAACGGTGGCAGACTGGGTACAATGATGGGCACAACCCCCGGAGCCCAATGTGTTAATTTTGTTTTTTACTTACTTATTTTTTTACTGTATGTAGCACACTCTCATGGGCTCATACAGAAAACAAGCATTTCATCATAAAGTATTCTGTATTTTATCATGACAAATAATAAACAAACTTGAACTTGAACTTGATATTGAATTAAATCGCTATTTGTTGCCTGTTGATTGCCGTTTCAGGCGACAAAATCCGTTCAGCGGGTCTCGAGTTGCATGCTGATATGTGAGGTGTGCGCCGAAGTAGACGGCAGACTTTAAATTTTTTCAAATACCACTCCCGAGCCTCTACCTCCGTCAATCATTTGGCGATCTCGAAAATTATTGGACAGGGTTGTAACGAATGAGTGTGGCTTTTCAAAGGTAGCCCACATGGGAATGAGCGAATCAGGGATCTAGGTGAAAAGTCACAAGCGAAAACAGGAAGATAATTCTCTGTCGAATGCATTGGAGTCGTTTGTCTTTTTATTTTTTATTTTTTTTTACCGCTCCTAATCACTAATTTCTGAAGAAATTCTGGAAATTGTATGAAATTTGGACATGTACTACACAAGACTTCAGGCTATGGACCCAGGGTGTTGTTTCAGCCACACACATTTTTTGGGAAATACTACTTCTGGACTACTATCTATCAGAGGTGTGCACTCGAGTCACATTACTTGGACTCGAGTCAGACTTGAGTCACGAATTTGATGACTTTAGACTTGACTTGACAAAATCAAAAAAGACTTGCAACTCGACTTTGACTCACCAATGACTCGTGACTTCACTTGGACTTGAGCCTTTTGACTTGAGAAGACTTGATACTTTCCCCCATGCCCAATGATTAAAAATTATGTTATTAAATGTGCCGTGAATTAATTCATTTCCAGCTAATAGACACTTAGATCCACTTTGTTTGAAACAATCCGACAACATCCAATCACGTTGCGCGAGAGAACCACGCGAATAAGTAACGTTACAATTCAGAACGACGGATCCAGTGGGAAATTATACCAAAGATTGCTTCGTTTGCTTATAAAAACTACGTGGTGGTCAACAAAAAACGAATTGCAGTATGCAAAACATGCAGGTCGAAAATCACAGACGGAGACCCAACAACTTCCAACTGCGTTCGACATTTGAAGCTGCACAAAGAACGGTAAGTAACTTAGCTTGCTAGCTACAGTAGTTAAATCAATGAGCATCGATACAGTCTGAAGTGTTATTGAGACAATGAAGATACTTAGTTGTAGACTGGACTCAAGTTTACTCGGTTTGACATACATGCATACTGGTGCACCCATATTATACCGTCCGGGTCACGTGAATATGTTCCCTAACGGGGTTGCACTTCCGCGTTCGGTTTGTGCGATCGTGTGACATGTGCGCCAATCGTGTGACGCCTGTTTCTATCACCGGTTAAGCTTAGGCACTCTTTCGAAGTTGGTTACGGTTAGAGTTTGTCTTAGAGCAGGGCGATAGAACACCAGCCCTGATTCCAAACTCTAACCTTAACCAACTTCGAAAGAGTGCCTAAGCTTAAAGTGGAAATGAAGCAGTGCGATAAATACATATTCATAGCATCACATTAGTATTTAGATAAGCCACAGAAGAAGTCACGTTATAAAAATAAGCAGTTTCTAAGAAAAAACGATTTGTTGTGTACATTTCTGAAGCATTTAGCATTATGGGCGCGGCCATTTTGTTGCTGACGTCATACCGCTGGTTGGGTCTATACACTCTGGTTAGCTGCCTATAGTGAATGGGTCAGTCAGCAAATAAAATGTTGCCTACAAAACAACGGGACCGCGGTGGTTCTGTTTGTATTGCTCCTGGCTGTTCAAACTAATTTTACCATGTGAGAGAGAGGAAAGTTGGTTAATTTCCACAAACTACCAGTGAAAAAAACAGTGTTGTTGACATGTTGGCTCGGGCTGGCTGCACTCAGGCGGCGCGACCAGCCTGTTGGACAGGGAAGGAGGATCTGCAGAGAACACTTCATTGCCTCGGATTATGTTGTTGGGGTGGGATGTTTGTCCAGAAGACCACTAATCAGCTGAAGCCGGACGCGGTTCCCTCTGTCTTCAACAGACAGACCGGCGTTAGCTCTCGGGAGCGATCGCTAGCTAGTTGGCACCAGCCGGGGACCGGCGTTAGCTCTCGGGAGCGATGGCTAGCTAGTTAGCACCAGCCGGCGACCGGCGTTAGCAACCGGAGCGTCGCGGAGCATTCAGCCTGCTGGCTACCTAGACCCACTTCAACCAGCGTCGCGGAGCATTCAGCCTGCTGGCTACACAGCTTGTCGGTGTGCTGGAGCCTGGAGCCAGCTACCGTTAGCTTGCAGAGGCTCCAGCACACCGACAAGCTGTGTAGCTAGCTACCGTTAGCTTGCAGAGGCTCCAGCACACCGACAAGCTGTGTAGCCAGCTACCGTTAGCTTGCAGAGGCTCCAGCACACCGACAAGCTGTGTAGCTAGCTACCGTTAGCTTGCAGATGCTCCAGCACACCGACAAGCTGTGTAGCTAGCTACCGTTAGCTTGCAGAGGCTCCAGCACACCGACAAGCTGTGTAGCTAGCTACCGTTAGCTTGCAGAGGCTCCAGCACACCGACAAGCTGTGTAGCTAGCTACCGTTAGCTTGCAGAGGCTCCAGCACACCGACAAGCTGTGTAGCTAGCTACCGTTAGCTTGCAGAGGCTCCAGCACACCGACAAGCTGTGTAGCCAGCAGGCTGAATGCTCCACGACGCTGGTTGAAGTGGGTCTAGGTAGCCAGCAGGCTGAATGCTCCGCGACGCTCCGGTTGCTAACGCCGGTCGCCGGCTGGTGCTAACTAGCTAGCCATCGCTCCCGAGAGCTAACGCCGGTCCCCGGCTGGTGCCAACTAGCTAGCGATCGCTCCCGAGAGCTAACGCCGGTCTGTCTGTCGAAGACCGAGGGAACCGCGTCCGGCTTCAGCTGATTAGTGTTCTTCTGGACAAACATCCCACCCCAACAACATAATCCGAGGCAATGAAGTGTTCTCTGCAGATCCTCCTTCCCTGTCCAACAGGCTGGTCGCGCCGCCTGAGTGCAGCCAGCCCGAGCCAACATGTCAACAACACTGTTTTTTTCACTGGTAGTTTGTCGAAATTAACCAACTTTCCTCTCTCTCACATGGTAAAATTAGTTTGAACAGCCAGGAGCAATACAAACAGAACCACTGCGGTCCCGTTGTTTTGTAGGCAACATTTTATTTGCTGACTGACCCATTCACTATAGGCAGCTAACCAGAGTGTATACACCCAACCAGCGGTATGACGTCAGCCATGACGTCAGCAACAAAATGGCGGCGCCCATGTTGAAAACAGGGATATTATATTATATTTTTCAGACAAATAAGATAGATTTCACATTTGATTATAGAACCCTGTCTTACACAAGGTACACAACAAACAAACTAGGATCACATTGCTCACTGCTTCATTTCCACTTTAACCAGTGATAAACTAGGCGTTAGGTACTTTGCAGGCTGTTCGAGGCGGAAATAGACGCAGAAACAGGCGTCACGCGATTGGCGCACATGTCACATGACCAGAAACGTCAGTGGCCAATCAGATCGCGCAAACCGAACGCGGAAGTGCAACCCTGTTAGGGAAAATATTCACGCATCCCCACTCAACTCTAACCCAGACCAAAACTAAAAAACAACAGCAATACCAAGAGGATCACCTTTGCCTAGAGGTCGCTGTTTGTCTGCATTACAAATTCGACCTTGTATATTAATATCAAATACTTTCATACTTGCACTTCTACTATTACTTGAGTAAGAGAATCATATAATTCCTCCAATGACACTGTTCAATGTACTTTAAAGGGGAACTATATACACGATTACATACATACCATGTTATTCCTCTCGTTTTCAGACAGCACAAGAATATTAGTGAAAATGAGCAACTCTTTCCAAATCCAAAGACTATATTGGTAACACTCAAACTTGTATAAGTCTGAAGCTGATGATATTTAAAATATCATCCTGCGTATAAATTGAATGAACTACAGAAAACCTTGAAGTTAGAAGATTTCATTCCATTAGAAGATTTAAACGTTTTGGTCTGTGGTCTATTGTAATAAAATAGGAGAAATACAATAAAATACTATTATTATTATTTTTACTAATACTACTAATTAAAAAAATATAAATAATACTCAATACAGGAAAATCATAGATTTGGGGTAAGCAAAGCAAACAGGGCATATCCAACATCCATGGTATTGACCATGTCCAATGGGTTACCATCCAGGATAATCACAGTTACATCACAACTGTTATGTGTGGGTGTATCCCTGTTAGGTTGTTCGTCTGTTCCATGTATCTTGTGTTCATGTAATCCTGTGTTCTCCAGTGTTCTGTGTGCTGTTCCTTTTCCTTAGTTGTAGTTCCTTGTCGTTTTCCCTCCCAGGTGTACCCATTTGTAATCAGCCCAGGTGTTTCTTGTTCTCGTCATTCCCTTGTGAATATCTGTTTTGTTCTCCCCTGTGTGTGGTGGCTGATCCTGTCTGCACAGTCCTGTCCTTTGTTTGTGTGTTATCATTTTATGTTATTCCTGCACCCATAAACCGGATGGTAACTATAATTAAAAACCTTTTTGTTACTTTTGGCTATTATTTCTATGTTTCATTGATACAAGACAATGAGTACTTTATGCTAATCAATGGTAACGTAATAACAACAAACATCCATTCAAGGACACTTCGACAGGCTGTCGGAGCTTGAATCAAACCAGGAACCTTCCAATTACCAGATGACCCCTGTCACATTCAAAGGTCTGACGACCAAACTAATTATAACTGGAGCGGGCTGTTGTGGAGCCAGCCCGTCCAGTGTGTGCTGTAAGCACAATAAAGAAAACGTTTTCCAAAAGTAAAATGATATTTATTTGTAATGGGGAATGAAACCCACAGCAACACAATCAGGGAAAAAGGTAGGGGAGAACAAACAAGGTAAGCACAATAAGACAACTTAAGCAAAGATAGATGAACACTGAAGCTATACTGTACCATGTAGCAGTGTGAACATCAAATGAGCACACGGTTCCATACACAAAGGGCAGCAAAGGCTGACACCATAATCAGTCCACACAGGTCTGTGGCAATAAGGCCAACTCAATATATACTTGCCCACACACAGTGGTAACTGGCATAAAAGGCCAATACAATATATATTATATATATATATATATATATCCACACACAGTGGTAACTACAACAAAGGCACAGTACAGTATCACATCCACACGCAGTGGCAAACAACGGGCAACCTCCACACTCCACTCTGGCCAGTGGCAATGACTCAGTGAGGCGCGCAAGTGTGTGTCACATGCCAGGCTTTATCCCCCCCGTCCCGTTTATGTTGCCGTCAGCTGCCACTCATCAGGCAATCAGCACTCTCCAGAGGAGGGACGGGCGGCACCTGGCAAAGGAAGAAAGAAAAAGGAATTAGTACCATAGTACCAAGACACACACACGACATACAAATAACTTATTACCTATACTAACCTGATGTTCACATGGTGTCACAAATACAGTAATAATGATAATGACCAACCTACGTATGTCACAACCCCTCTACCTCCTGAGCCACTGTCTTGTGATTATCTGGTGATCTGAAAGAGGGAAATCATCTCTTCCTCTTTTTATCTTCTGGCAGCTCAACACACAGGCTTCCTTCCTGTAGGCTGTAGGTCACAGGAGACAGTTATTTTGGGGATAACTCTGTGATTTGAAATCCAGATACAGTTGCGGTACTTCCATGAGACAGAGCAGCACGGAGAGGCAGGACACAGGCCAGGCACACTCAACAGTCCAAGAGACAGAGCAGCACAGAGAAGCAGCTGGGGACAAGCCAGGCACACTCAACAGTCCAAGAGACAGAGCAGCACAGAGAAGCAGCTGGGGCCAGGCCAGGCACACTCAACAGTCCAAGAGACAGAGCAGCCAGGGCAGGAGGCTTTCACCTCCAGGAGAAGACCACCTGCCTGTACATGCATACACACAGAGAGACTCCACAACCACACGCAGGCACATCCACTTGTAGGAAGACAAAGAACATGGTAGTTCGTCTGATGCTGACAATCTAAGTCATAACCATAAAGATAACAAAATGTCACAAAATAAACTAAATTTGGAATTGTATTGAATCGGATTGGTGGCAATATGAAGGGGGGAATGTTGGTGATGAAGTCACACGAGGCCAGCTTCACCAGCTCTGAATTCTTTTCTTAGCCTTGGATAAGAATTGCCTTTAAATGAGAGCTTATTTTCCGCTAGCATTTTTGTGGTGGATGTTGTGGCCACTGGATGTTGCAGCAACTCCATTTCAATTGGGATTCTGGCAGTAGTTTGCACCAGATCTTCGGGTGACTCTGAAATAATACATAACATAAACACTTCTGAGGAAGCTGAGAGGGCAATGCAAATTGGTATACAAGTTTTTACACTCTAGTTTTTGGATTAGGAAGAGAGTTGTTTGTGTTCACTAATATGTTGGACTGTTTTAGACTAGAGGAATAACATGTATGAAATCTTAAATTGAGTGGTGTTCCGCTTCAAAGGAACATGCCAACATTATGGGAAATGCGCTTACCGTCTTCTCCAGATTCAGCTGGATAGCTTTCTACTGAAAACACAAATTCAAGTTTCTCAAGTTTCTTTAATAGTTGTCATAGTAAAATACAGAATACTTTTCCATTAAATGCTTTTTTCTGTATGAGCTCCTGAGAGTGTGCTAGATAAAATAGATAAAAAGTATAAAATAGAAAAAGTCAATAGTATGTAAACAAAAAGTGTTCAGTCAACCAATATACATATATACAATACAGAGTAAAAAAAAAAGAGTAACAGTGAGGTACAATGCAGCAATGGGATCAGGTACAACTTAGGGTAAGGTGCAATGAGGTATGAATTGTAGTGCAAATCTCTTTGCTAATAAATATAAAGTGTTTAAAGGGGACATGCATTGCTATTCCTTTCACTATTTGGACAACTTTACACAATTCCTGTGAGTCTATGGAACACATCTGTAAAAAATAAAAAATAAAAAATTTCACCCACACAGTCTGCGACTGGCAGACAGAGAGAGATTGAGGGGGATACTAATTAATTTCGCCACGGGGGGCATAATCCCACAGGACAATGCATTGGTAACTTGTTTCAAATGACAATATATACCTCTGTGAATATTATTGCACAGATCGGAATACAGGCGTGCGCGTGGGAGCGTGCGCAAAGATATTTTGACAGTGATATGGAGTGCTCCCGACTGCGAGGAGAAGACGCATCCCTGCGC
Source organism: Notolepis coatsorum (assembly GCF_963971535.1). Taxonomy (NCBI): domain Eukaryota; kingdom Metazoa; phylum Chordata; class Actinopteri; order Aulopiformes; family Paralepididae; genus Notolepis; species Notolepis coatsorum. Next base: position 53,626,158 of record NC_140167.1, read on the forward strand.
CGCACACACATTTACACACACTCCTGCGCCGCGGTCCCTCTTTCTCTCTCTCTCTCCCTCTCTCTCCCTCTCTATCTCTCTCTCTCCATCTCTTGCTCGCTCGTTCTCTGCTGTCTGTCGGCACCCTCTGTTTGAGGAAGTAATTCACACTGCTCTGTTGTTGAGCGAATTGTGGGTGTGCCTTATTCACCAGTGCCTTATTCACATCAGCAAAACAGTCAAATCAGTTGAGTGAGGGAAGATCTTGTGAACTCGAGAGTAGACTGATGAGTCAAGTCCCCCATTGCTAGGAAACAATGCTAAACACTGGAAATAGACAGGGTAATTTTTCAGAAAATCATAACCCTGAAGGCATTTCGTGTTTATTTTTGGTACACAACATTTCTAGGGGTATTAAGGGGTGCTGAATCCAAATCTGCTGTATACCAAGCTCAAAAATGTCAAATAAGGCCTCACAATTGAGAAATACAACATGGCCGCCAGCGCCAGGCTGAAATCTATTTAAGTGCATATCTTTTTGACTAAACAAGGTAGAAACATGAATGAAATGTGTTTTTATATGTTTGCATACACGAGGAATTTAAAATCATATCCTGATTTTAGATCAGTTGTGAAAATGTTGCTTGAAACTCATATTTATAGCAGAAACTGTGGTTGTTATTGATGCATAACTCATCAACCAAATAAGAAAGAAAAGCAGGATGATCCCAGGCCATGGATTTATTCATCAAACTCTTTTCTCTTGAATTTTTTTAATCAACATGCCATTTATGCAAATGAGATAGTCCTTAATATGCATACAGTAGCTTAGGTACAGTAATTTATTGTCAGTCATCAATCGTATTCAGGCAGGTGTCGCAGGTGTCTTGCAGTTGCATGATTCATCCAATGCCACTTTTCCTGAATAGAATAGAATAGAATAGATTATAATATAATATAATAAAATAAAAATATTATTTTACCATATCAATATAAGTGAATGTTCAAGTTTCTTTATTAGTTGTCATACATAATACTTTGCATAAAATGTTTCTTTCTGTGTTGCTCCTGAGAGTGTGCTAGATAATAACAAGATAGTATAAAATAAGTATAATAAGTATAACATTATATAATATATTATTATATATTATTATTATTAATATTATATATAAGTCAAGTACATAAACAAGTGTAAACAACAAAATTGTTCAGTGTATCTATATATACAGTACAGCTGGTACAAGAATGGTGAAGTATAGCTTAGCTTGTGGTGCCACCTTGTAGTGGTGAGGTGCAATAAGGAATGAGAATGATGTGCAATTTCCTTACCAATAATATAAATATAAAGTGTAAAGTGTGTCTAAAGTGGTAAAGTGGGTGCTACAGTGTGTTGTTTATTTAAGTGAGTGTATGTGCGCTGTGGGTGTGTTGATGGTTTGCTTATTGTTCATTGTTCATTCATTGAGCATCCTGATGGTCTGGGGATAGAAGCTCCTTCTGAGTCTCTCTGTGCTTGCCATGAGACTCCGGTATCGCTTGCCTGACCGCAGCAGTTCAAAGAGGCAGTTGTTTGAGTGGCTGGAGTCTTTGATTATTCTCTTAGCTTTGCCCATGCACCGCTTGTTGTAAATGTCTTGGAGAGTGGGAAGCCCACCTTCAATTGTGCGTTCGGCTGAACGGGCCACTCTCTGTAGTCTGCTGCGGTCTTGTGCAGTGCCCAAGTTCCCAAACCAGGAGGTGATATTGCCAGTCAGGATGCTTTCTATTGTGCATGAGTGGAAGTTCTTGAGGATCTTCTGACTCACGTTGAACTTCCTTAAGCACCTAAGGAAGTAGAGGCGTTGTCGTGCCTTCTTGATAACACTGTCAATGTGTGTGGTCCATGTCAAGTCCTCGGATATGTGGACTCCGAGGTACTTAAAACTGTTCACTCTCTCAACCGGTGCCCCGTCGATGCTGAGGGGGCTGTAGTCCCTGACCCCGACCTCCTAAAGTCCACAATCATCTCCTTTGTTTTGCTGACGTTCAGGGAGAGGCTGTTCTCTTGACACCATCCCGCTAGAACCTTAACCTCTTCCAGGTAGGCCCTCTCGTCGTTTTCAGAGATCAGGCCCACCACTACTGTGTCGTCAGCAAATTTTATGATTGTGTTGTTGTTCCGCTGTGCCACACAGTCATGTGTGTACAGGGAGTGGAGGAGGGGACTCAGTCAGGACACAGCCCTGGGGGGCCCCTATGTTGAGAGTGATGGATGAGGAGGTGCAGTTGCCTGCTCTCACCACCTGGGGTCTGCCCGTCAGGAAGTCCAAGACCCACTGGCAGAGGTCATAGTTCAAGCCCGGGTCCCTGAGCTTGGCTATGAGTTTGGAGGGGACTATGGTATTGAATGCTGAGCTGTAGTCGATGAATAGCATTCTCACATAGTTCCCCTGCCTCTTGTCCAGGTGTGATGCTGCTGTGTGCAGCACATGGGCTATGGCGTCCTCCGTGGACCTGTTGGGGCGGTATGCAAATTGCAGGGGGTCCAGGTTGATGGGGAGGGAGGAACAGATCTAGCATCCGAGGTTGGTGGCAGAGTCTCTTGTGGACGGCCTTTGCAGAATAACTCAGGCACACCATATATCTTGCAGATGAATCTCTCTGTTGATGTCACAAGATCTTCTGTGAAAGGGCCCTTCCCAAGGCCAGCAAGATCAGTGTGATGGTGCTTGAACACCTGCCAGGCTGTTTTCTTTCCGTGACCACTGAACTGGGACACACTGTCACATCCGGTGAGGGCATGGAAGGCAAGGATTGTGTCCAGTTGATCATCAGATAGTAGCTTTCTAATGTCATGTACTGGAAAATATTTTGGATCCTTCGATGTCCCAGCTTTCATGTAGAGATGCGTACATCGGATTCTGTCATAGTGAGCCAAGAGTAGAAGCAGCACATCTGTGTCACGCGCTGACACAACGATTGTTTCCACTGGAGCCTGGATGAGAAAATCAGACATGTATCAGCTTCCTCATGGTCAGCACTCAGAGAGGAGACTTCAAGATCTGGATCTGTTGACTTGACAGTTGTCCCTTCAGCAAACCTCTCTGATACTACAACTACAGGTTCATCATCCGGGCTGTGCTCTATCAGGTGGTTTGAGAGTAGTTGAACGATATCTGATTTGTTGTCTTCAAGGGCCATGAAGCTCAACCAATCGGCAGGAAGTGGAACAGACTTGTTTTTGATTTCACGACGTACTGGCCTGTGGCGCTGTTTGCGTTTCACCCTTGTGCCTGTTTTGATGGATTGGTCATGGTATCTGTCAAAGACGACATCTACTCTCTGGTATTTTGCTCCCATCTTCAACACGGTGTCAGTGAACTTGTTGGCATAGTCACCAAATGGTGTAGTGTCAGGTGGCTTTCCGAGTGCCATTACCAGAGCTTGGCCATCAATGACTTGTTTCATCAGTATATTTGCGAACACAGACTTGTTGGTGGAATGTAGACTCCCGTTAGTTGTGGCCAGAGATGGCGAGATGGGCATGAGCTCATGCTGGAGGATATTGTCAAGGTCTACCTTAGGACCTGCTCTGTAAGCTGTGATGAGCATTTGTAGAATCTGCCTGTCCACTTTGATGGTGTTTTGCTTGTTCTTGGAAAGTTGCACAACTTCATACAAAGAGGCAAATGTCTTTGGCTTTGTTCTTTCGAATGGGTGATTTCAGGTTCAGGTGCTGGTCACTATCTGGAGGTTCACACAAACGTTTGTCCACAAACATGTTCAGTTGTGCCTGTCCAAGGTGTTCTGCGCCAAGTATGGATTCTTGAATCTCCGGTGTGACTACGTCCTTGTTGATGTATGTAAGAAAACTTACAAAAGCACATTTAATTCAGGTTTGTACCTTGTGTAGTCACACTTAACTCATTAAGCCCCACCATTTATTTTTTGAAAATTCGCCTAAAACAGCATGCTTACATTAAAATGCTTATATATCCAGATTTATAAGAGCTACTTGCATAAACTTGGTACCTGAAGAAAGCTAAGACTTGGGGGATTCTAATGTTGGTGTCGAACACTGTACAGTTATTACCAAATTGCTGTAGTATTCCTGCAAACACTGAAGAAATGTAATTTTTTGTATCCTCACCTATACAAAGATTACAGTTAGACAGTCAAAAACACCCTGTTACTCATGGTTGCACCCCAGCTATATTCCTACATTCTTCCTCCATAGGTGCAGATGTTCTGTGCAAACTTTCATGTCAGTAGAATAAAAACTGTGGGTTTAGCACCTGTTTTTGTGGAGAGAGGGCCTGGTGCTGGCGGCCATGTTGGATTTCTCAATTTTGAGGCCTTATTTGACATTTTTGAGCTTGGTATACAGCAGATTTGGATTCAGCACCCCTTAATACCCCTAGAAATGTTGTGTACCAAAAATAAACACGAAATGCCTTCAGCACTTTATACAAGCACATTTTCTGAAATTCTGCCTAGTCTAAAAAGCCCATTTATAAGACACAGGACCTTTAAAGTGAGTAGAGTGGGTGTTACGGTGAGTGTTTATCTAAAGTGAGTGTGTGCGTGTGGATGTGTGTGCTGTGAGCAGTGATGCCAGTAACGCGTTACTAAGTAACGCGTTATTGTAATCTGATTACTTTTCCCCGAAAATAGTAATCTAACGCGTTAATCTTTAAAAGCCAGTAATCTGATTGCAGTTACTTGTCCAAGTGGCTGTGCATTACTATTTCGTTACTATCTCATCATAAATTCATAATGCAGGCGGAATGCAGTATTTTATTTCGTTTTCGACAGTCAAAAATACATTTTGAGCTGTTTTTCTTATTTGGGAGTGACGTGGTGTGGCAGTGAAAGGGTTAAATACAAGAATGTGTCCCGCGGCGTGACTGGTCCCTCTGTCTGTGAGTGACTCTGCTTTGGTCCAATCACATTCCCCATCCACAGTCTGCGAATCAGAGGCAGAGTAGGGCGGGTCTTCACAGCACGTCATGTGACATATGCGCCAATCGTGTGACAGCAGGGCTCCGTCGTCGGAGAATTCCACCCCAAAACGCTTGGCAAAATTAAAAGTGAAACCGCAAGATGACTTTTGCGGTTTCTGTTCAGAATTCCACCCCAAAACGCTCGTCTAAACGTAGCCTCAGTCACTACTTCACGGCGGAGGAAACAAAATACTGTCTACCGCTAAAAACAGCACATCCAATTGCATTGAAAGCATCTGGAATCACAACACTAGCCGACGCTTCGACTAGGTACAGGAGGGTTGATGGTGGCAGAGCAAAAGCTCTTATTTGCCAGATTTACAGTTAATTTACATGTTAAAGAGAGACTGATTGTATGTTTATAGAGAGACATTTATAAAAACAATTTAATAGTTACAGTTGATATAATTGAATAGTTCAGCCTGCATTTGTTAGATGTGATACACTGGTTTTGTAAAACCACTGGCTGGCTGCTCTAATGCTGTGAGCATCATAGACTGTTGCTTTACCATACTTGATGGTACAGAAGCTGAAGCACTAGTTTAACAATTTACGTTATGTGCAGAGAAACAAGTTAAAAACAATTTATGCACTTTCAATAAAGCGTTTAAAAAAAACTGTTGGGGGAACGACGACGACTTCGTAACCTAGTTACTTTCAAAGTAACTAAGTTACTCTGATAATCAAGTAATCAGTAAAGTAACTTAGATTACTTTTTAAAGGAGTAATCAGTAATCAGTAATCAGATTACTTTTACAAGTAATCTGTGGCATCACTGGCTGTGAGTGTAGATCAGTCGTGCCCAACCAGTCGATTGCGATCGACCGGTAGATCGCGCGCTGGTTTCAAGTAGACCGCGAGATTATTTTGGAAAATCATTTAATTTGATTTGATTTGGAGGGGAGGACAACAAACGTTCGAGCAGTCCTGTGTATAACAGGCAGTCAGGCAGCCTGAGCCAATCGATACCGTCTACATTCCGTACATTTAATCTGGACAGCCATGCTGTGGAGAACGAGATCCTCACACTTCAAACTGACATTGAGATTAAAGCCAGGGCAACACAAGGAATGAAGGCAGAGTTCTGGGAGCTACTGCTGCCTGAGAAGTACCCCAACCTCAGGAGATGTGCCATGAACTTAACAGCATTTTTTGGATCAACCTACCTGTGTGAGTCTGCTTTCTCTCACATGAAGATCATCAAGTCCAAGTACAGAACCACATTGACAGATGACCATCTTGTGGACTGCCTGAGGCTTGCAACCAGCTCCTACAACCCAGACTTTGAAAAACTAGCTACCTCTTCCCAGTGCCAGCGTTCGCACTAAGGTAGAGACATTTAATAAAAAAAAAATAAACAAGATAAAGGAGAACTATCAGTGACTGTTGACAGACCTTTTTGTGGAATTGTTTTTTGATTGTATTCCATTTTGCAATGTGACAGCTCTGTTTACACATCATTCCTATTCCCTTTTAACACTTTAATCGCCGTTGACGCTGGAACACATCATTCCCCGCCATGCTCATTCTGCCGAAGACGCTGGACAGCGTCTTTATATCAATATTTAAAAAATCTGTGATCGAAATCATATTTCTCCCCCGGAGACATGAGATGTACTGGTGAGCCCCTATCAACTCTCTAACGGTTCAAGAGCGCCATCTGGTGGCCGATCGGCGGATCACCCAGGGAAGAAACAGGAAGTGGAAGCTGGTGCTCATTTCAATTTGGTCCGATCACTCAGTAATAGTCCCAGGACTCGAGCTGATCACGACGGATAGTGATCCGTTACCAATAATTCGATAAACAACATGATTTGGACGTATATACTATTATACAACCTGGAAATGGATCGGATATTTCGACATCCCATAATAGAACAAATTCTGTTCCACGCTCATCTCCAAACGGCGAGAGGAAGCTACGGTGAGTTTCAGCGTTATTTTGTAATGTCTTCTATACTAACTGCTCTAATGATCATATCACCCACACTAGATGAATGATATAACGTTGCCCACGGAATTATAAACGACCCCCCCCCCATCCGGTCATCATCAGATCATACGTAGTAACGTCTAGAAGTACGTCCATTTGAAATTTTTTATCTCGCACAGATTCCTACCAAACTGTATTTGATCATCAATATAATGCATTTAGGGCTATAAATCAAGTTCTGGAGAAAGCTGCAGAAAACGATAAAAACATACTTATACTTTAGACCGTATTTTAGTATGAATATGTGAATGAAAAAGTATAACGTTGCTACACCCTGAACAATAGATATAAGACGTTGAATGGGCCATAGTAATGTCAATTTAGCAATACAATTTAAAAAGTTATAGCCCTGCAAAGAAGGGGAACTTCTCCATGTTAAATAGGGCTGGCAAGGGATGGTAAATTATGAATTTAACCCCGGCGATCAAAGTGTTAATTGTACATATATTTTTGTTTTGATTGTATTGTTCCACTTTTGCTTTGGCAATGTAAACACATGTTTTCTCATGCCCATTGAACTGAGTGTGTGTGTGTTGTCAGTGTGTATGCAGAGTGTGAAATAAATGTGAGAAGTTACAGTTACAGTCTTGTCATTCTTGTAATTCCTACACTACACTGTTACAATGATATATAAAATAGCATATTATATTATATACCCATTCAATATGCACATGACAGAAAATATTATATGCCATATAATATTTTCTGTCATGTGCATATTGAATGGGTAATACTATTACTACTAATACTAGCCAGCCTTATGCACCTTATGACACTGTGAATACTGTGAATATATTTTTCAGTTAGTTAGAATCTAACTAACTGAAAAATATATTCACAGTATTTGGCCGGTTTTGGCCGGTTTGTGGGCGAAAATGGGTGGATTTTGTAACTATTTTTTTTAAACTTTATTTCGTTTTTAGGGTTAGGTTAGGGTTATGTTATTTAATTATTTGGGGGAGCCAGCCCCCCAAACTCCTGAAATGCATAGAAATCTATGAAATAAATAAAACAATCTGACATTTATATTAAAAAGAGCTAGCCCCCCAAACCCCTAAAATACATAGAAATCTATGCATTTTGGAACAGTTACTATATATATAGTCAAGAAAGCATTTAGTCATACTTAAAGTTTAAAGTGCTTTACTTGCATTGAACATTGCATTGAACATTGAACATTGAGGAGACATCATTAGAAAGCACAATGTATGTTTCCATAGTTACGCAGATTACACACAATTGTACATCTCCGCTGAACCAAATTATCACACAGCTATAAACTCCATTTCCGCCTGTCTCTTAGCAATAAACAAATGGATGACGAACAACTTCCTAAAATTAAATGAGGGCAAAACTGAAATCCTACTAGTCGGTCCTATAACAAAAAGATAAATGTTACAGAGCAATATGGGGCAACTTACTCCTTGGATCAAACCCAAAGTTACAAGTAAATAACCTACACTGGCTTCCGGTAACATTTAGAATTGATTTCAAGGTCCTCCTCCTTATATACAAAGTATAAACATTGCGATCATCTACTATTGAAGGTTCCAAGCCACAGTCTAAAGAAAATCGGGGATGCAGCCTTTGCTAACTATGCACCAAAGTTATGGAACACACTACCTATGGACATTAGGGAAGCTAGATCTCTTAATATTTTCAGAAATAAGCTAAAAACGTACCTCTTCACCATAGCCTTCTAATACACCCCGCTGTTGATTGTACTGTAGCACTATTTTACTCTGGCCATTCTATTGCATAATTTTACTATCTATTCTACTATTCTATTATTGCACTGTATTATTGGTGTGCAAACCAGTCAACTTACAAAAAAGAGCCTGTTGGAGGATTTCAACAAGATAAATGCGACAACATTGCAAAATATTTCACTATAATATTTCAAAGTGAAGTAACAAATATTATAATAATTATTTGATCATGTTAAATGATCATTTGATCATGTTAAAAAAGGGGAAATAAAAAACATTTGTAAATTTTTATTTTTTTTATTTTATTTTTATCAGTGGGGCACAGATGATCATCAGTAGGGCACGTGCCCTACTGATAGTGGTCTAAATACGCCGATGCTAGAGTATTTGATTATTCTCTTAGCCTTGCTCCTGCAACGCTTGTTTTTATTTATTTTTTTTATCTTTTTCCCCCTCCTTTTTCCTCCGATTTTCTCCCATCCCAATGTTAGTCGTTATGCCAATTCCCAATCCCCTTCCTGGTCGCTGCGCACTTACCCCCCACAGTCGGTCTGGGAGAGTGGAGGCTACCACGTGCTTCCTCCGACACACGTCCAGCCAATCAACCGCTTCTTTTCACCTGGCAGCGCGGATTCTCACTGAGAGGGCGTAGCGTGTGGAAGGATCACACTATCCCACTTAGATCCTATCCGCACTTAGCAGGCGCCCCGACCGAACTGTAGGAGTCGCTGTTTACAACGACCCGGACCCACCCCGCCAGCTTCTCCCACCCTCTAATACTGCCAATTGTATTAGTGTGAACGGCCAGCCAAGCTGGTGACAACCCCGGAGCTGTGAGCTGGATTCGAACAGCTGTAATCTCCGTTACGCCACCTGACCGCCCCTGCAACGCTTGTTGTAAATGTCCTGGAGAGTGGGAAGTCCACCTCCAATTGTGCGTTTGGCTGAACGGGCCACTTTGGTATCCATCTTCTTCATCTTCGTCTGACTCTGGAGAAGACATTAAGTTCCTTTAAGGTTTTATAGATTTGTCTGCTGTGATAATGACCTGGTGGTCTTGAAGTAGAGCTACAATCAGGAATTGATACATGCAGAACCAGCAGCACTAGATATAATAGGAATAATGTAGAAGGAAGCATGTAGCAGGTTACTCACCACATCAGATTCAGTCTTTGCTCCATTAATGTATGTGCCCAGGGCCAAGAAAGCCAGGACAGAGCCTACCGACCACATGTCCCTTGCCTCAGTCAAAGGGCGAAGGGAGTGATTTCAAAACATGAAAACACACTGAAGCACAAACATCAGAAATATTATCATGATTAAATACCAAGAATACAAGATCAGAAATGTTACCATGAGGAATACACGGTCAGAAATGTTACCATGATCAAATAACCAAGAATACAAGATCAGAAATGTTACCATGATCAAATAACCAAGACTACAATATCAGAAATGTTACCATGAGGAACAATAATAGAACATCGGACATGTACAGGTACAATTACTGTCTATTAGTATTGTAATGTTCTGGGGTTTTGTGTGTCACTGTTACCTGGGGGTGTGTTTCCCCCCGGGAGAGATAGGAGGTGGCACCGGAAGTTACGTTGTGGTCATGGAATATAGGTGGAGGCAGGTAGCTGTGTGTACCTGACGAGTGAGGTATTGACCTGTATGTAATCATATCACTGGAATTAAACAACCCCAAAAGGAACATAAACCTCTCCTCATTCTTCCTAACAATAAGGGTATGACAGAACGCTACAGTATTATATGAATTGAAAACATTCCAGATCTTTATAGAACTTTATAGAACTGCAGTAGCTGGGCAGAAGGACAACACGGTGCTTAGCTTCAGGTGTTGATATGGTGTTGCCAAAGTCAATGGGTCTCATTCACCAAGGACTTACGACAAAAAGGGCTTTCTCTTAGGGCCATTTGAGACCTTTTCGGGACGATTTTGGCATTCACCAACCAATTATTATAATATATTGTCTATATTCATGTCTTGCCCGAAAAGGTCTCAAATGGCCCTAAGAGAAAGCCCTTTTTGTCGTAAGTCCATTGGGTCTCATTCACCAACGGATTTAAGACAAAAGTTGAGAGCAAATTTCATCATAGCTCAAATCAAATCAATCACAGGTTAATGTCCCCATGGGCTGGACAAGTTTTCTTTAAACAAGTCAAGAAGAAACATCACAATAAATCAAGAACAAAAAACCCATCATGAAATCCAAAGCAACACTCCCACATACCCCAGCGAAGGTAAGGAAAAGCAATAGGAAAAAAGCACCACAGGCAATGTGGAGGAGAGAAACTTTAGAAGGGGCGTTCAAGGGGGATCCCCTTTCTTGGATGTCGGTGATAGTAGTGTTGCCAAGGACGATCGGTGGGTGGAGAATAAAACAGGCGAAATAGTTGGTATGCATGAACATAAAATACGTTTAATAAAACATAAATATGTACATGCAATAGCAACTGAGGTACATAAGAACATTTTCGAAAGATTTAAAAAATAGAATAGAGCTACTGTAAGAAAAGCAACAACAAGAGAGACAGCATAGGGAGACGAGCGCTAGTGTGATAATAGGATAAAGGTTAATAAGTGTCAAGGCTCTGAGCTCAAAATATCAGAGTCATATTCCGTTTGCACATGAGTATGTATTCCGTTCTGATCCATTTGACATATGGGGGCGACATAGAGAGGATCACATCAACTTGGGGCATCCACCACCTTGGTCATCACCACGAGACATCCACTCACAGAGAGACAGGGAGACGGGGACAGGTGTTAGACAGTTTGTGTGCTTGTGGTGGGCGGACATAGCAATAGATACAGGTAGTAAGCATATATTTGAATAGAAAAGATACATGTAGTATGCATAATGTGAATAGAATAGAAGTACTTAACCCAGCAATGAACTAAAACAGGCATGGTTTAGACGTTGTAGGTCGGACAGAAGACGGTATGAAGCTGATCCATGACCTCAATGGTGCACATAACCAATGTGGGGGTAGAACAGTCACTGTGATCTTGGCCATCACCCCGAGACATCCACCACCTTGGCCAACACTTGGCCAACACTACGAGCAGGGCCACCTCAGGGGGTGTGCGAGCAGTGCGGTCGCACAGGGCTTCGCGGGAAGGGGGGACTCGCAAAAAAAAATATATATATTATTTAATTTTTATTTAATAAATGTTTTGCGAGGCCCCCCTTTCCGCGAGGCCCTTTTTCATCACAGACCTAAAATCTAGTTTTGCTTACATGCTTATATATTTCACATTAGACACGTTTGTAGAATAGTGTTCCGGGCTCTGCTGCTCTGCAGATATACTATTGGTTTCATTCAATTACTTTTGTGCAAAGCATCAAAACACTAGGGGGAGCCGAGCTGGTTGGCGTCGGTCTGGTAGTCGGTAGAGAGATGTGAAGAAGACCGGATCCATGAGGGGAGGGGGTACAGCCAGGTATAGGGTCTATTCAGCGCTATCCACAGGAGCGAGTGGATGTCTTTTGAAAAGCAGCATCGCAGCAGAAGAAATAACACTGTGTGCCATGAGCTTGTTATCAATACCAAGTATGATTAGCTTATGCCAAGACGAAGAGGACATTCGGCAGATGGACTGAAGATGAAAGTTGTTGCGTGTTAGAACCTTCAGTCAGGCTATAGCTATGTCGGCTAGTAGCAATTAGCTAAAGGCAGGGACAGGTAACTAGCGTTAGCTAACGCTAGCTAGCATTAGCTGACGCTAGTTACCTGTCCCTGCCTTTAGCTAAACTAATTGCTACGTTATCGAGTGCTAACGTGTGGCAGATAAACTAGGACTCCCAAGTTCATCCCGATGGGGGGACAATATCATGGATGCGACTGGTGAACTTTTTCATCTCCACGGTAGGAAAATGCGTCGACGTCGTCTCCTTCCAACTTTGCCATTGATTCTGCGTTAGGGTCTCTCTCTCTCTCTCTCTCTCTCTCTCTCTCTCTCTCTCTCTCTCTCTCTCTCTCTCTCTCTCTCTCGATATGTTGACAGTTGACTGTATCATACCCAGCCTCGGGCAGCGCTATTATTTAAGAATATGTTGACTGTATGCCCAGTCTCGGGCAGCGCTATTATTTAAGAATATGTTGACTGTATGAAATTCTTTTAATTTAAAAAATCTCGTGTTTAAATCTCGCACAGGTACTCGCATTTCTCCCAGGCGGCCCTGACTACTAGACAACCACTCAGAGAGATAGGGAGATGGGGGCAGGGCTTAGAGAGTTTCCGTGTTTGTAGTAGGAGGAATTGGAGCAATAAATAGACTGGTGTGCACCGTGTTCTTAACCCCTTAAGCCAGAGCGGTCTGGTACTGGTACGCGAATGATATCACGCCATAAATAGATGAATACAGAACGTATTAATTCATTTTCCATTTCTTTTTCAAATGTAGCCAAACAGCAGTCAAGTTGTATATTTTCAGCACTACGTTTGTTTACTAATGATTTTAAGTGTTATTAGCGAAATTATGAGTTGATAAATATCTCGGCGCATCCCGGCGGAGATGAATTAGACGGAAATAAAGGAAACTGGCATACGTGTGTGTAGTCTTTTGAAATAAGAGACCCAGGGCTTTAAAATTTCATAAAACTACACTTCCCAGCTCATGTCAGCCCCTGTCAATCATCTGACTTCTAGCGTGAACTTTTTTTTACGTTCTTTTCGGGATCATATGGAACAAACCTGAACGATATTGCCATAAAATTTAACGTAGTTCATTTCTTTACCTTTCTGTGAACGTCTAGCAAGAAAAGTATCTGTACTGATTTCATTCACAGTTTTTGCTGCCCTGTCAGGGGCACCTGGTGGTACTAAATCCAGATTGTACTCTGCCATTGGAAAGGGGCGATTTGGCCCGATCCATAGATGTGTGACTTGGCCATAATAAGGTAATTTATAGGCCTGATATTCTATATTCATATTTCAAATTGCATGTGTCCGGATGGCAAAATGCAGTACTGTATCTACAAAAAAACCTGTAAATCATCTGCCCTTTATTCATTTGCTTAGATTTTTTGTACACTTGACCTCAAGAAGGTGCTGCATGAGCACATGATTTTTTTCACGTCTGGTCAATGTTAGTGTTACAGGTACCAGGATATGGCACCTGATAGCAGAGATATGTTTAACCTATGAAACAGGTTGTAGTTAGTCATTGAACAAAGGAAGGCGCAGACATGGTGTTACTGGTTCTGAGTCCTCCCCGGTTGTGTATTTCAACAACATTTATTTATTCATGAGAATATTCAATCAATCATCATCATAACATTGTACCATCATTTAGTTCAATCATTTACATTACTTTTAATACATTCAATTATAGTTTCATTCTTGTCATTACTTCAAAAGCATATTCATCATTGCAACACACATTCTACCCTTTTAGGATACCCTGGTTCACTTCAATAGCATTTTCCTTTCAAATGTAGTTATCCAGCATTATATACTGTACATTGTAATTAATTATGTCTTTATACATACTTGACGTCTTAAGTATAAGCACGTGAAAACGGAAACATTCTCCTATTAACCTCTGTCTAGGCATATTGGAAGAGAACATCGTATGTTCTTTTAACAACACTTCATTCATTCTAATAGTCTGTCAAACAATTCCTTACATCATCAATAGCGGTTACCTTTATCATCATTCGTTTATTATCAGTCATATCCACTATTCTCTAGTGTACAGGAATACCTCAACACCTCGGTGTCACTCATATTTGTGTTCCAGCTCAAGTTCGGTTGAACCTCAAATGTGAAACGAAAGTGCATTTATATATATATCTGTATCTGGCCGATCTCAGCCTTACTAGGAATTTGCTAAACCGTGACCATGGTGTAACTCAAGGGAATAGATTTATATTTACATTTAACGGAGAGCGGGATAGAGATAGAGAGGAGAGAGAGAGAGAGAGAGAGAGAGAGAGAGAGAGAGAGAGAGAGAGAGAGAGAGAGAGAGAGAGAGAGAGAGAGAGAGAGAGAGAGCATGTGGGACAGCTCCGGTGTTGAGCTAAGTAATTTCCCTCTAACCGTCTTTAACACTTGTACACAATATCTACATTTACTAAACAGCAATTCAACCCAAACAGTATGTATTTCAAAACATAAACCTTTATAATCCCCTTGGAGATACTTAACTCCGACACGTTAGTGATTAAATGGGCAATTGTATTTCAACACTCTATTTCAATGTACCACGAGACACGGCGCCATCAATAGACGGTCAACTTCTAAACCACGTTACTTGTCGTTTTAAACTTCTTAAACTTGACTCAAACATCGACAACAGTCACCTCATTGGGCCCTCGACATTGCATGTATCCTTGTTAACCTTTATGTGTGTTTTGTAATATATTAACCACCTATGAAACAGGTTGTAGTTAGTCATTGAACAAAAGAAGGCGCAGACATGGTGTTACTGGTTCTGAGTCCTCCCCGGTTGTGAGGCTCAGCTCGCCTTGTGTGCCCGTAAGCAGCAAAGTACGGTTCCCTAGAAGGCGAAGCCACTAAACACAAGTCCTATACTGCCACCTATTGACCAAATTATGTTAATGTCTCCCATTAAATATAACATGACTGTTCTACCTTGTTTCTGATGGAGGTAATCCTGTACCAGTATGTTCACACCATTTTGACACATAATCTAATGATATTAACGTGATACCACTTCTAGTGGGCATCACACAAGCACCGTGTTCACTGTCAAAGATTATAATCTTTTTTTTATATTCTCCTTTGGTTCATTACAAATTACTCAAGAATCAAGAGGTTTATTTGTCACATACATACCAGGGCATACAGTGAAATGCTGGTGGTCATGCCGCATTGATTGTGCAAAATACAATAATAAAATAGGCATAGAAAAAATGTAATAGAAAAAATAAAATAGATAAAACACAAGATATGCATGGTAAAAAAAGACATGCTAGATTCCTGAGAAACTGGTTCTTATATACACTACTATGCAATATACAATGTTGACTCTTAATGTATCTAAACTATACAGTACCTCCTTCTTTAAAAGTGTTTCTAAAGATTCTATTTTTTAAAGTGACATTTTGTTTAAAGTGATTGTTTTAGAGGTTGCCGCATGAGTGGTGTGTGTGTGCAGGGCCGCCTCAGGGGGTGTGCGAGCAGTGCGGTCGCACAGGGCCTCGCGGGAAGGGGGGCCTCGCAATTTTTTTTTTTTTTTTTTTTTTTTTTTATTATTATTATTTTTTTTGCAAGGCCCCCCTTCCCGCGAGGCCCTTTTTCATCACAGACCTAAAATCTAGTTTTGCTTATATGCTTATATATTTCACATTAGACACGTTTGTAGAATGTGTCTGACTTGTTCCTGGGTCTGCAGACATACTCACTATTGGAGCTCTGGGGCTCTGCAGCAGACATACTATTGGTTTCAACGAAGGGAGTGGTTACTTACATCATGGGTAGTACGCCGGCGCGCGTCAGCTGCGTTTGACTATTTCGCGCGTGCAGCTTTTGACTATTATGCTTAGTTATGCCAGCCAAGACGAAGAGGTCGGTCATTATCAGTCGGTCGGTCACCAAAGAACGTTGACGAAAGGCCTCTCGCTGGCGGGACAAATGGCCGGAGCCTTGTCATGGTGCAGTCGGGATATAGCCATGATGATGTCGGCTAGTAGCTAGCTTAGCTAAAGGCTAACTAGCGTTAGCTAACCTAGAGACAGCGCATGCAGCCAAGATGAAGAGGATGGTCGTTTGGCAGATGAACTTCGTCAACTCCACGCGGTTGTCTCCATCCTCTTGGACGTTTGGTGAGTTTTTAACCTATTCTATTAACTCTATTCTATTCCCGCCGTGGACATTTCTCTCTCTCTCTCTCTCTCTCTCTCTCTCTCTCTCTCTCTCTCTCTCTCTCTCTCTCTCTCTGGAGCTAAACTGGCCGACTAGCTGTTGTAGTACTACTAGTAGCTAACGGTGTGTGGCCTGGTGTCAGCACCTGTATGTAGCCGCATAGCTTGCTTCTGCGTTAGCTAATGGTTAGCGATAGCCTGGTTGAGCTAACTGTTAGCCAGTTAGCTGTTTAGCTACGACGTTAGCTGCCGGCTGCGCTCGGCTGGGAACGTTCGTTTGATGCTATCAGTTAGCCTAGAGACTAGTTAGCTGTTAGCTTGTGCTACGACCATTGACATTAGCCGTGAGAATAGCAGGGGGTTCTGGCACTCTGACTACGACATCATCTTTGACAGAAGATGTAGTCGGGCCTGCACCATGACAAGGCTCTGGCCATAGCTTATTTTTGTCCCGCCAGCGAGAGGCCTTTCGTCAACGTGGAGACCTGTGTTGCGGCCTTTCGCCCTGCGTTCCTTGGTGCAGGTAAGATTAATGAAAATGTCATGACATTACCCCACTCTTCCTTCCTTCCCCTCCCGAATGTTTTGTTAATAACGATGTTTTTTTCCAGGCAAAACATAATTATGTTACTTCACAACATTTGGAGATACGACATGTGCTGTGTGTGAATTCATTGTCTTGGTCGTTTGTGTAGCTTGGGTAGCGTTGGGCCGTTGGCCAAAGCTGTGTGTGGCCTGGTGTCAGTAGCCTACCTGGCTAGCCTTTAGCTGTCGGCCATTGGCTCCTTGCTGCTTTGTTTTCTCTGGTATAGACCCTCTTCTCTTTGGATTTAAGTGTTGATCTTTGTCCTTTTGGATCTATGTATATTCATGTTGCCTTTGTGAAGTTATCTTTTCCTTCTGTTTTGTTCTTTCATTAAAAGTTGAATATCCTTTAGGGGGTCATCTTTGCTTATCTCTCTCATACACAGTGGTGCAGTCGTAATATGGGAACTGGTAACACGCCACGCCACGTGCACGCGCGCACGCGGGTACGTGCATGCGCACATAACTGATTTATACACACACACACACACGCACGCACACACACACGCACACACACAAGCGCATATACGCAAGTGCAATCTTTCTATCATACAAGCTCTTCTTGCTCTCTATTTGTGTGAATGTGCGCATGGAAAGCTGGCGCGCAGCACAGACGCTTGATTCAATATCATAAGCAGGTAGACCCCCATCACGAATTCCGAGCCACATTAGTATTCACCTCCACTGCCTGTGTCACACAGAATGAAGGGGGAGATGCATTCAGATAGCCAACACCCAGACACTTAGTCTACCTGCGCTTTTTGTTATGTAAAACGGTGGCCGGGTACTTAGTCACAACGAATGGATACAGCGCATTTTTGTGTGCGTGTACACGCGAGTACACATCCGTGCGCGATCGCGCGTACTTCTGCCTCAGTGATCTGGTAACACGGCGTGTAACCGCGTGTGACCACGACTGCACCACTGCTCATACATGCTCTCTCTCTAACACACACACGACAAACACACATGCTCTCTCTCTCTCTCTCTCTCTCTCTCTCTCTCTTTCTAACACACACAGTCTGCCTATGGCGGCCTTTCTCGATGGCTAGGCTGTGCTCGCTGAGTCTGTACCTAGTCAAGGATCTTCAGTCACAGTGCTCAGGTATTCTGCCACTGTGTACTCTCTGTTTAGGGCCAAATAGCATTTCAATTTCTTTCCAATGTGTCTCTCTCTCTGTACACTGTATATTGACTGTAGAACGGGAGCTCTCTCTCGCTCTCTCTCTTGCTATATGTTGACTGTATCATGCCCAGCCTCGGGCAGCGCTATTATTTACGAATATGTTGACTGTATAAAAAAAAAAAAAAAAAAAAAAAAAATTATATATATATATTTTTTATTTATTTATTTTTATTTATTTATTTTTTTTACACCTTTTGGGGGGGGGGGGGGGGGCCTCGCGTTTAAATCTCGCACAGGGCCTCGCATTTCTCCCAGGCGGCCCTGTGTGTGTGTGTGTGTCTGTGTGTGCTCATGTGTATTTGTAAGTGGAGAGTTCAGTGTTCAGTGTTATGATGGCCTGGGGGAAGAAGCTGAGTCGGGGTCTCTCTGTTCTTGCAGCGTGTGACCCAGTGGAAGCTGCTGACCACATTTTTAGGTGAAGCACAAATTATTATATTATATATTAAATTTTATTTTTTAAACATCCCCAACGCTGCAACACCCCCATTCCTCCCAGGTGTCAGGCTCCTCATTCGCTTCCATTCATTTTGGGGACCATGTTTAAATATCATCCTTCTGAAGTATAAACAAACTATACTGCTGTGACGATTTCAATAAAACAGACCATTCTGAGTCAATGGTATGCAGTGGCGTTGCACAATATGTCGGGCCCCCCCCGCAGGGCAGACCACTCCCCTAAATCAAACCAAGCAGACCATGTACAGTATACAGTGGCTCAGCGGCCCGATCAAACCAAGCAGACCATGTACAGTATACAGTGGCTCGGCGGCCCGATCAAACCAAGCAGACCATGTACATTGTACAGTATACAGTGGCTCTGCGGCCCCTGATCAAACCAAGCAGACCATCCGATCAAACCAAGCAGACCATGTACAGTATGGCTCGGGCCCATCAAAAATAACACAGTATGCTATGAATGGCCCCTGTAAATGTCCTAACATAACCCCCTCAATGTACAGTAAATGACCAAGTATGGTTTTGTCAATATACGAATTTCCCCTCTAACTAATGCTATATGCTTCATTGCGTCATTAATAAAGTTTTCAATCAATCAATCAAACAATGTCGTTTGTTTAGACAATTCACAAGACTTGCATAACGTTACAACATAACGTTAGCTAGCAAGAATTGTGGAAACGTAATAAATAAAAGGCCAAATCAATCAAATAAACACCAAAATATATACTCTCGAAGAAAGTGCCAACACAGCACAATGCCTGATGCTGCACGGCGGCAGTTTAAACAACAACATTATTATTGTCCCTTACCTTAGATGCGCCGCGCCTGCTGCATGCATCCCACAACGTCATCTTTTCCATTCATTCATTCCAGATAGGGCCATGGAGAGGCATTGTTGTTATTGATATCATCTTCATCAATGCCATCAGCCCTGTTTAGACATTCACAAGACTTGCATAACGTTACAACATAACGTTAGCTAGCAAGCAAGCTAGTCGACAATATCTCCTTCCTCCATTGAAACGCTATCTACAGTACTAGAGAATTCAAAGTGCCCGCGAGGCGATGACGTTGTTGTTGTTGTCACGTTTAGCTTTTATTGCAGGTGTATATATATATCATCAAACGATGCACAATAAGTTCATGAACAATAACAAAACACTCCACCCTGGGCCTGATAGCTGCGGTGGTAGCCCTTTAGCTACGTTAGCTCCAACAAGTTATCTTCTTAAACTAAGATACAAATTATTTTGTAAACAAGCTGCAGAGCCGCAGTACGGCAATAGAGAAACCATTATCTGATTGGATCACAAGGATGTCAATCATTCTAGCTGCAGAGCCGCAGAGCAGCAAAAGAGAAACCATTATCTGATTGGATCACAAGGCTGTCAATCATTCAATCCCCCATTCAATGGCAAGAGTTTAACTGCACAGACCGTGCTTAGATGACGTTAATAGCCTATTTTTGATTGGCTATTATTTATTATTTATTTAATCCTGGGTCAACCTGTGCAGCCATCTGCACGAATATTTAATGCAGTCATTACTGCAATGCAGGCCTGCTCAGAGCTGTACATTTTGGCAATTTTTGAAGAAAAGAATTATTCACTGGCATTTTTTTTAATGTCTAATAAAAAAAAATATATATATATGTAAATTAATAATAATTATGAATTATGAGTGAATTTGTGTTTCACGTGTTGTCATAGAGAAACCTCCACTGGTGTGACCGTAGGCGATTGCCTGACCGCAGCAGTTTAAACAGGCTGTTGTTGGGGTGGGGTTGTTCATAATTCTGCAGGCTCTGGATTTGGCTCTGTCCTGTGCCATGCTGTTTCCAAACCAGGCAGTGATGTTTCCTGTTACGAGGTAGAGGGGAAAAGTAGAACCCAATATGCGGAAAGACTGGAGAGCACCTCCGAGCCTGCAGAATGACTGGTGAATGGAGGAAACGTACGACAGTTTGCTCTTCTCAGATACTGTGATCATTTATTAGCGAATCACTAGATCCATGAATATAGTACAGGAACAAACAAAACAAACAGCACAGCGGCGCTGGCACTAAATACAAAACAAACTGGTAACACGAGAAAACAAAGATGCACAAAACGGAATACTACACTAAACTAAATACAAAACAAACTGGTAACACGAGAAAACAAAGATGCACAAACAAACACTACACTTACTAGAACCACCAAGGGAGAGCAACGACGAGGGCAGGAAACAGGTAACAGGAGGAAATGATGCCACGACGAGGAGAGAGAGAAACACACATACCCACACTAATTAACATTGGCAACACCTGGCCAGGCCAGTCTAACAGCAAAACAATTAACACCAACTAAACACAAAAGCAATAACACAACAACAACCAAAGCAATCTCACAACAACAACCAGATAGGAGGACGACATTTAAACAAAGGAAGGAAAAGCCCAGGATAACAAACAAGTGGAAATTAACTCAATTACATTTAACCAGACCAAAATGGCCGCCTGCACCATCTGGCTCATCTGGCCACTAGAGGGAGGTAGGAGACCAGGTAGGAGACCACTGTTCCCATTGTGACCACTATTGACATTGTGGCCACTGTTTACATTGTCCTCCCTGGAACCGTTACAGTTTCCAGTCAGAATGCTCTCTACAGACCCGGAGTAGAAGGAGTGGAGTATCTTCCCCAATACTCTGAACTTCCCTAGCTGTCTCAGGTGATAGAGGCGCTGTTTCGCCTTTTTCACCACAGAATCTATGTGTGTAGACCATGTCAGGTCCTCTGTGATGTGGACTCCCAGGTACTTGAAACTGCTCACCCTGTCCACGATAGCCCTGTTTATCCACAACGGATAAACGGGGCTCAAGCCTAGTAAAAGACACAATATTACATTCCCTGAGATCCATAGATGTCTCTAGATACCAAGAACATGCAAATGGACCTCGTAGAAGTGGAGCAATCTTCCATTTACTGCTGAAGATATTCTATGCGAAAAATATTGGCGTTATTTTCTTTGCTGCACTGTAACGGGTGGTACTAAATCCAGATTTAACTCTGCCATTGGAAAGAGGAGATTTGGCCCGATCCATAGATGTATGACTTGGCCAACGCAACACTATGTCATACAGTCTGGAGAGATTGATTTATGGCTTGGGTCCGGTACCGGACCTGTCGGAATGATCAACCAATACATTGTTGGAAAGTTTAAATTGACTCCTTTCGATCGTCACCCCACTCAATCTATTGCGTGATTCCATTCTGGAGTTACAAGACGAAACATCCGGCGAGCGTCATTTGACAAGCCGTTCGGACGAGTGACCACGTCCGGTTGTGAATGGTCCTGAACTGACCAGTCACCGCTGATGGCGAAAATAATTGACCACTGTTGTTTGTAGCCAAGGAGCATCTGCTCCGACAGCGATCCCAGAAGAAGTCCATAGTTTTGACGAGAGCCTCTGAATGAATGGGATCGGGCGACCATTTTGGATAATCATGCCAAATTTACACACATTACAAGAACCTTTGTAAAAACATTCATTTTCCGTGGGATTTTTATAAATTTTGGACCTGTACTACATACGTTTATTTTTTTTGGACGATTGCATACCCAAAGTAATTTGCGATTTATTATGCATGAGTCTGGTCTCTTTTGAAAGGTAACATTCTGAAGTTTCTTACACAATAAAGAAAAATTACTTTGAGTGCTAATGAAATAGAGTAACAGAGGTTTGAACACACTGAAGTAAAAGTTTTGTGTACTCACATTTCTGTTTACTTGTTGCCAAATGCACTTCCTATTATCCAAAGCAATGGATGGACCATTTTGTTCCTCACATTTTACCCATTCACTCACTGACATGCAAGCCAACCTGCTCATCGGGAGCAATTATGAAGTGTCTTGCTCAAGCCACTGTCGCCCCGTTTGTCTGGTGGAGATTTGCGCTCTACTGAGCACACCTTTCTTGTTGTCAAGGTATCAGTCACACTTTATACCTGATGACATCACTGGTTTGATTATTCTGATTCATTTACTAGTAATGGGAGAGAGGAGAATAAACAGTAGATACAATTTGGCTGGAAATGGGTAACATACAGAATGTCTGTTTCCCTTCCTTTAACCAACTCTGGGATGATGTATTGTCTTTCTCCACACTAAGTTAGTGCTGTGCGTCTGGCAGAACACATTATCCTTGCTCACCAGGGGGGGAATTGTTGTGGGTTGTGCTAAACACAACTTAGTAAATAGCACCAGGGGAAATGCATTCAATCTTTATTTCAACTTGAAAATGCATTGAGGGCACGCCCTCATTTCAAAAGACGTTGCGCATACAGACATAATAATAAATACAATTAATAATACAATATACAATAAGTGCAATCATAATCAAATGTGTACAATCAATTAAACCCATTACAGATTATGGTGGAATGGTTGGTGATCAAGGATTTAAACTGACCAAAGGATACCAAAGTGTTGAGTTTTAGGGTTTGTTGTATGATGTTCCACGTGTCAGGAGCGCAGAAGCTAAAAGCAGACTTATTTCAGTTCAGTAGAAAAAAAACATGTCTTGGTCAAGAATGGATAAGGAAATGTTGTTGCGTGGACGGAAGTAGTGGGAGACAATGGGAGGTTTGTCAACATTCTGTAAGTCAGATTCTCGAAGATACATAGTGGTTTCAGGTTTAACGGCATAAATCACAATCACTATTGGAAAATAAAAACAGGAAGAGAGGGACCTCACAGGTTGACCAAACATTCACTGGAAATAGGATAGATGAGAATAAACAGTATAGATCAAACAGTCACTCGGAACAGGAGTGACGGGAAGAAAAGGTTGATCAAACAGTGACCGGGAACAGGAGTGACAGGGGAAAAAAGTAGATAAACCAGTCACTGGGAACACGAGAGACAGGAAGAAACAGTCACTGAAAATAGGTCCGTTTCCTAGCATAGAAATGGTGATACTATAGGTCTATGACATGACCTAAGAAAATCCCTAATACAAACGGTAGAATTCACAGTTAAAGAATAACTTCACTATTTGCCCTATTTGCGGTCTGTCTACCATATACCTGACACATAGAGACCATCATTTCACTGATCAGTCCAGTATTGAGTTAGCTACTATTTCCCTGCAGGCTCTCACTGGGCTACAATCATAGACGTTTGCGCAATGGAGCACTTGAAGCATCTGCTCTACCACTATTGAACATGGGGGGGCAAACGTCTGGATTTGCTCCCCCACTTTTTGATCATATGAAAATATGATATACCCCACCCAATATATAAATCTAACCATAACTACGTAATTTCAATCAAATTAATAATACGCAATGACACTTAATAGCAAGTTTTTAAGTTTCCAAAGATTGTGTGACCCCCCCACTTTAATGGTTTGATCCAGTGCCCACGGGCCACGGTTCCTCGGCATGGCGTATACGACATGTTGGGGGAGGCGGCTTTTTCGAATGCCTCGTTTGTCGTTTCAATGAAAAAAGTCATCACCAGTCACTTGCTCCTCAATGGGAAACCAACCTAGATTTACCCTGAAGGACTGGTTCTGGCCGAACCGTTCGTTATACAAGTATCACAGAGACATTACAAAGGTGCTCACAGTTGCACGAGGGTTTCGTACAGAGATACAGGATGGTTTGAAAGCTCGGCGTTGCTAATAAACATTTAAAATATGTTTTATAAACTGCTCAACACTGCACCGTTTCCGGCGTTGGGTTGCCTGGTGCGCCTGCGCTGTGATCACCCAACGGCGGAAATAATGCAGTTTTGAGCAGTTTATAAAAAAATATTTAAAAATATTTATTAGCAACGCCGAGCTTTCAAACCATCCTGTATCTCTGTCCGAACCCCTCGTGCAACTGTGAGCACCTTTGTAATTTCTCTGTGATACTTGTATAATGAATGGTTCTGGCAGAACCAGTCCTTCAGGGTAAATCTAGGTTGGTTTCCCATTGAGGAGCAAGTGACTGTGGATTCACTCGGTGCAGCACAGTCACG
Source organism: Notolepis coatsorum (assembly GCF_963971535.1). Classification (NCBI taxonomy): domain Eukaryota; kingdom Metazoa; phylum Chordata; class Actinopteri; order Aulopiformes; family Paralepididae; genus Notolepis; species Notolepis coatsorum. The sequence continues at coordinate 53,650,915 of NC_140167.1, forward strand.
AAAGGACCCTGATGTAAACAAGACAAACGTCTTTCTCTGGTCTGCATCCCCTTTACAATTGTGTATTGAGCCGTACTGTATTGTACCCATTCTGCAATCTGTTAAATAAAGTTTTCATTCATTCATTCATTCAGCCGCCGTGCTGACTGGGGCTATAATAGCGTCAATGAATTGTTGGTGTTGTTGTTGGCTTGTTGCTACTGCCGCTGCGGATGTGAATGGGGCCGGAGGGGCTTCGGGAGGATCGGGAAAGTTATTATTATTATTATTATTATTATTATTATTATTATTATTATTATTATTATTATTATTATTATTATTATTATTATTATTATTATTATTATTATTATTATAATAGTAATTGGCTATCATACGTGCCTAGCTAGCGTTAGCTAAAAGAGCCCTCGCAGTGAATATTTCATGTTGACGTGGACTCAACGTGGTGGAATGGTTGTTGTTGTTGCTAGTCCGTTCACAAGTTTTTACTGCTGCTGAGGATGTGAACGGAGGTGCTTCGGGAGGATCGGGAAAGTTATTATTATTATAGCTATCATACTGCAATATAAACTGAGTTTTATAGTGAAAAGAGCAGCTTTATTTTGTTCAAGATTGAAGGCTCTATATTGCAGGAAATTGCACATACAGGTGTTCATTAAATGTAATAAAATCTGCCGTGGAGGGGGTTGTGCCGGACCCCCTCCAAACCACCCATTGCAAAAAAAAGGGTAAAAAAAGGGTAAAAAAAAAAAAAGAATAAAAAAAAAATCTTGCACCCCCACTTTCAACTATAACTAGGCGGCCATGGTACAATAACAGACAATGGGCAATCATGTTTTTCCGAGACAGGAAGTTCAGGGTGTATTCTTACCGGTCTCAGTTTGCTTTCCTGTGAGATGTATCGTAATCAGTCTGTCAGTAGTTGTGAAGGATATCAGCTAGTCCACAAACCAATAATGAAAATAGTTTGCTACAATTTAGATCATTTTAGTGGTAAAAAACAGACAAACACAGCAACTGTGAAAATGTATTCATCACCTGCTAGCACAGGTTAGCCAATCTCCCATATTAACCATTCACACTAAAACAGTTATAACAAATCAAATGGTACATCTGAAGTAGAAAAAATTACACTCCTGACATTAACATTCCACAATAAGCTCCGTCTACACAAGCATTTTTAACGCCACCCAAGAAAAGATCTCTGTCCATCTAGGGGTGGGCGGTATGGCCTAAGATTTCAGAATGTTGGATGGTAACGGCATATACAGTATCACGGTATAACTGTTTTTTTTTTGGTTTTTTTACTAAACATTTTTACATTTATAGACAAACAACACTTACACCATACCTACAATGACATCAACAACACAACAGTACATCCACATGGGCCCCCTGAATTCGGCCGCGCTCAGCCTCCCAGACCTCCGTGAGAGGCCCCCCCCCCCTCCCGCCATCCACCCCCAGAAACAGGGCTCCCCCACATCCCAGGGCCGTCTCACGCGTGGCCGAGTATTCAGCGACACGGTTACCTTGAATTTGATTGGGCCAGGCCCAGTAGAGGGGCGAGGGGTGGTACTCCCCCCCACTGAGCCAAGCCTGCTACCTCCCATGCCACCCAGCCCCCACCCCACAGCCGACGACCCCACAACATCCAAGACCCCACTCTCCCGGGCCAAACCGCGTAAACGATGGTCCCCCTCCCCCGACATCCCCCCCCTGAGTTAAGCCCATAGGAGCCCCCCATATCCCAGGCCGATGCGCGCGCCGCCGGGCCCCGGCGACACGGGTCCCTTGAATCAATTGGGCCAGCCCAGTAGAGGAAAGGATAGGGGACTCCCCCCCACCGAGCCACGCCCACTATTTCCCATGCCACCGAGAGCCCCACCCCACGCCCACAGACCCCCCAACACACAGGACCCCGCCGGGCAAAGCCCAGCCACTCTGATCCCCCTGAGAGAAACCCCTCCCTCCCGCCCTCCTCCCCGAGAAACAGAACACCCCCATATCCTGGTCCACCATGCGCGGAGCCGAGCACCCAGAGCTCCCACCCGCCCCTGCCCGACCGTCAGGCCCCCGGCCCACGAGAACCCCAAGCCCAGGCCCGCAGAAGCCCAAAGCACCATGCCTCAATGATCCCCCGACACCTCGCGACCCCAAGCCCGGTGCCCCCCCCGGCCCGGTGACCAGACCGCCCAGGCCGTGTGAATACTTTCGGCAACCAACATGCCCTTCCGCGTTGCTGTGATTGGCCAGCGATCGGCCAGCCCTCTATGCTCGTTTTCCCCCTACGCCGGTAACGCGCTCATGCGCATTTCATACTTGTCTCCCTGTGGGGAGACGGGGGCCGCTGGTGTACAGATGAGAGCTCCAGCATAGCTATGTCCGCGAGCTAGGCGCAAGCCAGAGTAAAACAGTTTTCAATCAATCAATCAATCAATCAATCAATCAATCAATAATAACATTAACGAGACTCTCGTTGTGTCTATTCTGCTAACGCTACCTCTCATTGCTTTAACGTTACCTAGGCTCTCGTGTCTATCTGCTAACGTTAACGTTAGGATTAGCATTAGGCTAACAAGCTGTAACGGCACCAGTCTCGCGTCTATCTGCTAACGTTAGGTAATAACCTGTTTAAAATGGATGGTGATTACCTCATGTTGTGTCTATTCTACTAGCATTAACCATTAGTTACTAGTACAAACAATCAATAGCGAGTTATATTGATCACGCTATGTACGATAGCCATGCTAAAACGCTAGCACAACATTAGCACCTAACCTAACAACAAGCTTAACAAGTCAGCGATCTTTTTGTGAGACTAAACTCTCCGCTCTGTGGCGAATTGTGTTGATGTCGGTTTTGTTTCATCAATAAATGAGCCAGAATACACAGTGACTGTATCCTTTTTTGTTTATTGCACTTGTTCCTGCTGCAAATGAAATCCTATGCGAGACATTAAAGATGGCGGCTTTCTGTTTTTGTGGAGAGCTTCCAACGAGTCACGCGTCTCTCTTCTGACCAATCAGTGGTCTGCAGTGTTTCACGTGACTTTTCTGGTACCACAACATGCCTTTCGCGTTGCTCTGATTGGCCAGCGATCGGCCAGCCCTCTAAGCTCGTTTTCCCCCTACGCTGGTAACGCGCGCATGCGCATTATCGCTGGCCAATCACAGCAACATGGAAGGGCATGTTGGTTGCCGAAAGTATTCACGCACCCAGGCCACGGCGTCCGAGGGCCCCAGGAACCCCTCCCCCCCACACCAATCCCACAACACGCAAGGCCCCCCCTCCCCCGGGCCGAACCGCCAGAATGATGGCCCCTCCCCCCAACACCCCCCCCCCCCCACTGAACCCAGGCTGCCCACATCTGTACCTCCCATGTCACCGACATCACCGCATATATTTATGAAAAATTAAACTTAACAACACAATAAGAAAAAATGAAGTGAACATAAATGGTTATATGGTTAGCACTCTTTCCCCGATTGGCGGTTTGGGGGGGGGGATCAGCCCTCCCACTGGAGAAGGCCCCCCCCCCCCAGAGACGGAGATACCCCCCAAAGGAGATTCTCCAAACCTCTCTTCATGTCCAACATTTTGAATTCTTGTCCTTCATATTTGTCCTTGTACACATTTAAAGCAACTGCTATTCTAACATAACTCAGAAGAAAATAATATAAAAGAAGACTAAAGACAATTGGTACTTCCCAGGTAATTCTTTTTAACCCTGTTTAACCCCCGTTGGCGGGTTGGAGGGGTAAGGCTCTCCTGGAGAGGGCCCCTCCTATAACGACATGGATATCCACAATGGGGATTCTCCAATGTCCCTATTATTGTCCAACATCTTTCATATGTTAGTACATTTCCAGAGCTCCCGGTCCGGTCTCCGAATGTGATTCCCCATGTTCCCTGTCATCTTATTTGTGTGTCATGTGTGCTAGTGTCTACAGTTTAGTTATGTACGTGTTATTTGTATTATATGTCCCGAATCAAGTCCCAACCTCCCCAACTAATGCGTTTACCTTGACTGTATTCCCAGTGGTCTGTGTGTTATCTGCAGTGTGTCTCGAACCATAACCTCCATTCACTATCAAATAATATGCTTAGTTGTGCGTCATGTGTGTTTGTGTCTACAGTTTAGTCTAGTACGTGTTATTTGTATTATATGTCCCGAATCAAGTCCCAATTTCCCCATCTAATGTGTTTACCCTGTCTGTATTCCCAGTGGTCTGTGTGTTGTCTGCAGTGTGTCTCGAATCATAACCTCCATTCACTATCACATTATTTGCATATGTGGTATTGAATCTTGGTTGGTGTGTATGACCTCAGTGCTCGAGTCCTGCTTGATGTGTGAAACCTCGTTATTCAAGTTCTGGCTGGTCCGGTTGATCTCGGTGCTCAGATCTCGGTTGGTGTGTGTGGCCTCCGTGTTCGCATCTTGGCCGGCCCGGGCGACCTCAGTGCCCAAGTCCTGGTTGGTCCGGTTGTATCCAGCGTCTCCCCGTCCCTCCCCTGGGGGCCGTCCGTTTCACCTCTCCCGAACCAGCTTGTATCACTTGCTGCATCATATTCATCGTGTTAACTTCCATGTTAGCTTGCAGCTCCTTCTCCAGCCAGGCCTCGCTGCGGTCCAACACCACATTAGCTTGTATCCCTTGCTGCGTCGTAGTCATCGTGTTAACTTCCATGTTAGCTTGCAGCTCCTTCTCCAGCCAGGCCTCGCTGCGGTCCAACACCACGTTAGCTTGTATCCCTTGCTGCGTCGTATTCATCGTGTTAACTTCCATGTTAGCTTGCAGCTCCTTCTCCAGCCAGGCCTCGCTGCGGTCCAACGCCACGTTAGCTTGTATCCCTTGCTGCGTCGTATTCACGTGTTAACTTCCATGTTAGCTTGCAGCTCCTTCTCCAGCCAGGCCTCGCTGCGGTCCAACGCCACATTAGCTTGTATCACTTGCTGCGTCATATTCACCGTGTTAACTTCCATGTTAGCTTGCAGCTCCTTCTCCAGCCAGGCCTGCGTGCTAGCTTGGATAGCCCGTGTCTTAGCTTGGTTAGCTAACTCGATAGCCCGTGTGCTAGCCCGCATGTCCTGGGAGATCTGCTTTTTAACTTGGATGTCAGCCTGTGTGCTAGCTGCCCACTGCGTCATACTAGTCTGAATAATCTCCAGCGCCACCATTTGTACTTCTTCTGGGGTCACTTTTCCCTGGCCTTTTCTCGTGTTCATCCCTCCTCCTCTCTTATATCCTTGAATTGTCACTTTTTATTTCGCTTTGAATTGTTTTACGTCCTTTTCTTTATATTCACCGACCGGGAACTCTTTCATGTGGCTGCTCACCAGAATGTCGCAAACCGGAAGTCCCATAATAATTGTTTTTCTTATAATAATAAGGAGCCGTATATGGTAAACATTTATTCCCGGGGAGTAACTGAGGTTTCTACTGAGCTTATACTGAGAGGGAGAATGGCTTATACCAGATTTAATGATTTTAGAATATTTCAGCTAATGAAGTTCAATGTTTATTATCAAGTGGATACAGACCACTAGCCTAGCTGCCAAAAACACCTCTCCCAGAGCATTAAGCTAGACTAGTAGTCTGTATCCGCTTCCATTCATTTGTGCTAAACTAGGTTTGCAGTCTGATAGCTTTCTACTGAACGCAGAGAGGAATTGATATCTATCTTGTTGTCTGACTCTGGAGAAAACGGTAAGCACAGTAAAAAAAATTAAAAAGCCCTTTCAGCCCATAGCCATGATTTGTTTTCTGAAAAGTGGGACCAGTGGTAGGTCAACAAACTGGAAGGTGGAGCTCCGGGATACACAGTAACAAGCCTTGACCAGAGTTAATTTAGGGGGATGATTGATTTACATCCCATGAACCAGTGAGCGGAAAAACTAAACGACATGCTGGCAGATGGAAAGAGGCATGCAGGTCTGGCTCCAGAAGGGCAGGAGGCAGACCTGGCTCCAAGAGGGCAGGAGGCAGAGTACTCTCTATATTTTGTTTCTCCCTTCAGCCAGCCCTTCTTCACCTGTTGTCTCTCCTGCCCAACGTCACACCATCTCCCCCTGGCGGCCAGTGGCGTCGCGTGGGTAAAATAACAGGGGAAGCCAAAAAAAAATTATTAAAAAAAAATTATTAAATATTTTTATAATTTTTATTTTTTATTTTTTTTATTCAAGCAGTCACCATGTACACTACAGTATGGCTCGGCGGCCAGTCAAACTTTCTTTTTATTTATTTAACAGATTGCAGAATGGGTACAATACAGTACGGCTCAATACACACAATTGTATAAGGGGATGCAGACCAGAGAAAGACGTTTGTCTTGTTTACATCAGGGTCATTAATACTGCTGGTTCATTTTTGGTCCGATTTTTCCTTGCACGATTTTGTGCGCCGCGTGGGAAATTCGAGACACATATTCGGTTGCAAAAAGGTGTCCCACGGTCTCCTCTATGGCCGTGAATATTTTCACGCAGATCGGAATCACGGCGCGTCCGTGGGACACTTTTCCGTTTCGGCGAGTTTATTCCACGCTTTCTGTTTTCCTTTTCTAAGCATTTCCGGGGCTACATGTGAATGAGTAAAAGTTGCGGGACGCCCAGATGTTTCCACGATAGAAAGCTCGCGTGGATCCCATAATAGGCTCACTTAATACAGCGTTTTTAAAATCACGCAACATTTTCAGGGTCGCGAGCCGACCTTTTCCCCTCGTTTTCGATGATGGAAGTGATTTAGGAAAAGCTTCGGCACGCCGAGAGGTCCCCGAGGATTTAATCTCGCGAGGATCGGGGCAATATTCGGCCCGTGGGAACAGTTACAGGTTAATACAATGTTCAGAGTGCAGAGGGGAAAATATGCTGAGTGTCTTCCTCTCAGCCCCGTTTTAAACTTTTAGGGTGTGGCAGTCAGCTCGAATCTGATTGGCTAGGATCGGATTTGGACTCTATAATGCTGGAAGCCTGGAGAAAGAGACCTACCCACTGCCTCTCTCCTATACTAGCTGCAGTGAGCACAGTGAGTCTGACAGTGTGTTAGAGGGAGTGAGAAGGAGAAGAGGGAGACATTTAAAAAAAGAAAAAAAAATTATAACACAGATGCACAGATGAAAAAGAATGTAAACTATATTAAAAAAAAATTATATATATATATATATATATATATTTTTTTTTTCATATTTCATATTTGATATTAATTCATATTTTAATATTAGGGAGGCATGGCTTCCGTTGGCTTCCATAAGGATTCGCCACTGCTGGCGGCAGTCCAGTGCATGCTCCACTATTAAATGTCAATGTTAGGTAGGGGAGTTTACACAACGTTATCCTGAACACAGTAGAGTACAAGGAATTAGGTTAATTATTGTTAGACATATTCAGGTGTCTACATAAGCAAATTAATAAAGGGAATAAAGAGATTGATTTATGGCTTGGGTCCGGTACGCGTGTATCACTTCCGCAACGGATTTAGTTGGATTTCGGTTTCCGGGTTCGCCTGATTGGCCGCGACGGCCACGTGACACGCCGTGGCACGCCCCCGCGGCAGCGGCAGAGGTGGCAGCGGCAAGGCGCCGCTACACGCTGCTGTGTTTCACTGCCGCTTTCCCACTTCAACGCCAGAGCAATATTGTCGCGCCATCTTCTGAGTGCAGACACGCTGCTGTTTATGCAGAATAGAACTGAGTTACCATACAATATACAATATACTATGCAATGTACTAATATACAATACGGCTCACTTTTCCCACTTCAATGACAGAGCTGCTGTTTAATAATATTGTCGCGTTGTGGAAAGCAGGATGAGAGAGCGTAGATTTCAGTGTGTATCATTTAATCATTTATCATTTAACATTTGAAAGGCATACATTGTTGTCATACAGAAGTACAGAATACTTTTATCCAAAATGCTTCTTACTGTTACTGTTAGAGACTGTGCTAGACAAGATAAGTATGAAATAAAATAGTATAGAGACATATGTACAATGTTCGATGCAGAATAGAAGTAACTGAGTTACCATACAATATACAATATACTATGCAATGTAGCAATATACAATACGCTATAGTGCAACGCAACAATGGGATGAGGTACAATTTACAGTAAGGTGTACGAGTTGCAGTGCAAATGCTTCTTACTGGCGCGCTCCAGAGACTGTTACCATACAATATACAATATACTATGCAATGTACTAATATACAATACGCTATAGTGCAAAGCAGACGCGGGATGAGGTACAATTTACAGTAAGGTGTACGAGTTGCAGTGCAAATGCTTCTTACTGTTGCGCTCCAGAGACTGTTACTGTACCATACAATATACAAAAGTGATTCTTGACAAAAGGGACGCGCCAATATTATTAGATGACTGCACCGATGTGAAAGGGGAAGTGAACTCCAGCCTTGCGGTCAAGTCCACTCCGCCGCAAGCGTCAACACAGCACGCTGCCGCGGGGGCGTGCCACGGCGTGTCACGTGGCCGTGTATCTAACGACCACCCCTAGGCATGGTCTAATTGTCACAACCCACTCCTGCGCGTGATGTAATGCTTAACTATATTTCCCAGCCTGAATTATTTCCCCAGTCCGGCCCTGCTTATGTGACAACAACATGCTGTGTGTGTGTGTGTGTGTGTGTGTGTGTGTGTGTGTGTGTGTGTGTGTGTGTGTGTGTGTGTGTGTGTGTGTGTGTGTGTGTGTGTGTGAGAGAGAGAATGAAGGACAATACACCTTTTCGTGCTGACAGCAAGTCCCGCCCCCCTGTGTTACTGTTGCTATGGTCTCCCACGCTCTCCCAAATGTTCTCACACGCACACTGAAACAACCACATGTCAATTGAACAACATGGATTCTCTCTTAACCCATTCTCTGCCACCACTTTGATCATCCTAAACCATCCTCTGCCAGCGCTATTTGTCTATGGAGATGTTCACCTTCTTTGCAGGGCTATAACTTTTTCAATTGTATTGCTAAATTGACATTTCTATGGCCCATTCAACATCAATTATCTATCGTTCAGGATGTAGGAACGTTTTACTTTTTCATTCACACATTCATACTAAAATACCGTCTAGAGTATAAATATGTTTTTATCGTTTTCTGCAGTATTTCATAGAACGTGAGATATAGGCATAAATGCATATATTAGATTATCAAATGCAGTTTGATACCGATCCATGCTATATTAAAAATGTCAACTGTACATGGTCCTAAACGTCATGACTGATCATCTGCGGGTGAACGGAGGGGGGGGGGGGGTCGTTTATAATTCAATGGCCGACGTTATATGATTTATGTAGTATGGGTGATATATTGATCAGAGCAGTTTGTATCGAAAATGATAAAAAAAAAAACGCTGAAACTCACGTCAGTCTCCTCGTAGCGTTGGGCGATGAGAGTGGAGCAAACAGATCCCAATTATGGGATGTTGATCGATGCGATCCATTTCCAGTTTGTATATTACTAATACACGTCCAAATCATGTTGATTATTGAGTTATGGCAAAGATCCATATCCACGATGTCTGTATTGAGCCCCGGGACGATAAACGAGTGGCCGGACGAAAATAGGGGACGGTCCGAGCTCCAATGGGCACTTCCGGTTTGGCAACTCGCCGATCGGCCACCAGGTGGCGATATTGAAGCGTTGCAGAGTTGTGATGGCTCAGACAGCATCAGCCAAGACTCCGTTGGTGAAATATGAATACCATGACGAAAATATGAAATATTGATCTCAAACACGCCTTACGGCGTGATTGGCAGACAACGCATGGCGGAGAAACCCGCCTTAACGCGTGATTGGCGGAGAATGGGTTAAGGATTCCTGAAACTATTGCTATCAGTTATTTGCCCAATGCCGCTACTCTATCGAAGAGAGTTCTCCAGAAAGGCCTGAATTATTTTACTCAAGGATATATCCATGAAATTAGGATTTCGGACAAAGAAGGAGATGACAACGTCAAAGTTGATGCAAAGTGTTGGCGATCTATGCGGAAGACACAAACGCCTCACAAACTCCACATTGTAATTCGTCAGGATACAATTGTGGAGTCCTACTGCACATGTAAAGCAGGGTGAGTATGTTAGTGGTCCCTTATTATAAAATTGTTAGAGTGAATGAAGATTTAAGCCTAGTATCTGCTAACTGCTAGCTACAATAGGCTAATCATCTAACGTTATGCTAATCACACAAACGTTGCGGTATTTGTAGGTGACAAATAAACCTTTGAATTTGAACTACTGTAATTAGCTAGCTTACCTTTTAGTGTTGGCGCAGCTGTACATTGATGTGTGGAGTAGCTATCAACCATTTGATTGTTGCATGTTGTAAAGGTGGATGGCAATGAATAAGACACTGGAGAGAGTGGATCCATTTCAATTGACTATTCTTTGTTTAGTTCCTGCATAGCATTTCACACATCATGGCATGCAATGCCTCACTTCCTGTATTCATGCTTCTTCTTCATGCCTGTCTAGGCAGGTCACCTCTGTTGACACCAAGTGGTGCAAATAAGTAACTGCATGCTTCACACTGTGTAACAGTAGGACACAACATTTCCTCTCTTTGTAGAAAAAACATTTCCTCAGAGGCTAAATAAAATTATCTCAGAACCTGCATTCAGGCATAACCATTTTCCTTAACTGTACTCAGTACTGTATGAATAAAGGTTAGTAAACCAGAAAATATAAGAAAGGTGAACATGAACATGAACACAAAATACTCTGTTTCACAGATCTGAAATAGGATACAACTGTAGGATTTTTCTTCTTTTTTTTTTTAACACTACATTGCATACTTTTGAAAATACAACAAAACAAAAGATCTGTTGACAAGCTACATTCGGAAGACCAATATCTAATCAGTCACATATTCTTGCATCCAGTTAGGCTTCTTTCTGACTCGTGGTTTCTTTGGAGAGGATGGAGAGGCAAGGTCAGGTGAAGCAGGAATGTTCTGTGGCTTTACGGCTGCACAGCGATCAGGAGCTAGGTGAGAGGCGTTCCATCTTCGGCCATCTTCCAGCAAGTATGTGCTTTGGCCGACCTTCTTAGTGACTCTCAGGGGAGCACCAAACTTTGGGTGAGCTTTGGGCACATGGAGAGGTGTTTTCACCCGTACACTATCCCCTTCTTGAAAAGGTGGAGTGCATGCGCCTCGTTTTCCATCAGTATAAGTCTTCATCTTGTGTTGATGGCGTGTGACTTTCTCTCGTACCTGTTCATCCGAGACAGGGTCAGTATGAGAGCGCGGCAGGACAGTCAACTTTGTGCGCATCTTCCGGCCATACAGTAGTTGATAGGGAGACACACCTGTAGCTGCATGCGGTGTGGCACGGTAAGCCATCAGGAAGGCAGTAATGGCAGGTTTCCATGGTACAGACTGTATGATAGCCATCTGCACAGTCTCTTTCAGGACACGATTGAAACGCTCTATGGCGCCATTCGCAGCAGGGTAGTACACAGAGACTCTGTGGTGTACAACATCCCGTTCAGCTAGGAAAGCAGCAAAGTCAGCTGAAGTAAACTGTTTTCCATTGTCTGTCACAATGGATTCCGGGTTTCCTTGTTTACTGAAGACGGAGGAGAGGAAGGATGTAACATCCTTTGTAGTGATATTTGCAGTGAAAGCGACCTCTGGCCACTTACTGTAGTAGTCAATCAGAGTGATGGCATATCGACAGTCCCATGTAGCTGTTTCAAAAGGACCGACAATGTCCATTGCAAGCTTTTGCCATGGCCTGTCCGGGAATGTAACTGGTTGTAGTGGAGCAGGGCGTGGCTTTGCAGTCTTGTCATTGGACTGGCATGGCTGACATGACTGAATTGTAGAGTGGACCAGGTCATCCATCTTTGGCCACCAGTAGTACTCTCTCAGGCGTTGCTTTGTTCGCACCACTCCTTGGTGTGTCTCGTGTGCAAGAGCCACCAGAGTAGCACGCAGTGCGATTGGCACAACCAGACGTGCTCCCCGAAGCACCAGTGAGTTTTCCACTGACAGTTCATGACGTATGGGGAAGTATGGGGCAACTTCTGGACTCAGCATTTTCACCTTTTGTGGCCAGCCACGTGCAATCTGTTTACGGAGTGCAGAAATCTCCGGGCAAGAGGCAGCAGCAGCCTCAAAGTCAGTAATGGGCAGAGCAGCAAGAGCATCAGTGATGTAGGCAACCATTTCAGGCTCCGCATCCAGGGCAGGGTCAGGAGCTCCAGGAAGTGGAAGACGGGACAGGCAGTCAGCCGTGTAGTTGTCTGACCCTGGGCGGTAGATCACATCATAGTCATAGGTCAAGAGCCTGGCAGACCAGCGTGCAATGCGCATTCCAGCACGACCTATGCCTTTAGTAGTAAGCAGTGTAGTGAGGGCTTGATGGTCAGTACGTAAGGTGAATTTTCGCCCCCACAAGTATGTGCGCCACTTTTCCACTGCCCAAACACATCCCAGCGCTTCCTTTTCTACAGTGGAGTATTTGCGTTCCACTGTGTTGAGAGCCCGGGAGGCAAAAGCCACTGTATGTTCCTCCCCGTCAGGATGAAGCTGGGTGAACACAGCTCCCAAGCCGTAGTCTGAGGCGTCAGTAGACACCACTGTATGCAGGGAAGGATCGAAAAGGGCAAGGGCAGTACTGTTCACCAGTAGCAGTTTAATTTTCTGAAAACTCTTCTGTGCCTCACTCGTCCAGTGAAAGTCAATGTCTTTCCTGATGCATGCCCGCATTGGCTCAGATTCTGATGCATAGTTCGGGATGAACTTTGAATACCATGAGACTAGGCCTAGAAAAGAGCGAAGGGCAACGCCATCTGTCGGAGCTGGGGCATTCAAAACAGCTTCGATGTGCTCTTTGTCAGGCGCAATACCTTCAGCTGACACCACATGGCCCAGGAAGCGTAGACTTGACTGATTATAGCAGCACTTTTCCTCATTCAGGAGTAGACCTGCCTCTTGCAGGCGGTGTAGAACTTGCTTCAGTCGAGCATCATGTACTGTGCTGTTGGCTCCATAGATGATAATATCATCCAGATAATTCTGCACCCCTGGCAGGCCTTTGAGGATGGTAGCCATCATCTTTTGGAATGCAGATGGTGCAGAGGAGAGGCCATAGGGCACACGGCAGTAGCGGAAGAGTCCTTCATGGGTAATGAAAGCAGTCAGGTCCCTACTTTCCTCATGTAGGGGCACCTGGTGGTAGGCACTAGCCAGATCAATGGTTGAAAACACTGTGGCCCCACGCAGAGTGGACAGCAGCTCATCTATGTGTGGAATTGGATAGCAGTCTGTAATGACAGCCTTGTTTGGCTCTCGGAGATCCACACACATACGAATGTCTCTTGTCTTCTTTCGTGTGACAACGATAGGAGACACCCAGGGGGAAGCATCAATCCTCTCTATCACACCAGCAGCCAGCTGTCTGTTTATCTCTTCTGTAACTGCATCTCTCACAGACAGGGGCAAATGGCGCAGTTTTTGTCGAACCGGGGGAACAGAGGCAGAGACTTTGACCCGGTGCACAAACTTTTTAGCACAGCCAACTAGTGGGGGAGAGGTAGAGACGTGCAGCACAGGGGCAGTTGGAGCAGAGGCAAAAGGAGGAGGAACCACAGCACCTCCTACAATGTGAATGTTCAGTGCAATCATCAAATCCAGGCCCAGCAATGGGGTCCCCTTCTCCACCACAAAGAAGGTTGCTGCAGCAGTGACATCATCTCTAGTCACCAATGCTGAAAGACATCCCAGCACAGGTATAGGTGACTTGGTGTATGTGATTAGTTGAATAGAAGGTGGTGTTAGGTGTGACTCACCAAAATGTTCTTCAAACACACTTCTGGGCAGTATGGACACTGGGGACGCAGAGTCAACAACCAGGTCCATGGCATAGACTGGTGAGCCTGAAGGCTGGATCTTGACATTGCATTTTATTTTATCAGATTTACCGGCAGCCTCTTGAATGCACAGGACAGTCAATTCAGGAATCTCCACTTCTCTTACTTGATGTGTAGGAGCAGAGCGGCACACTCTGGCAAAATGTCCCTTCTTGTTACAAGTTTTGCAAGTAGCCTTAGCAGCAGGACATGAGGGAGCATTTGCTAGGTGACTGTCAGATCCACATCTGAAACATGTACGGGAGGACTTCCCAGTTGCAGCAGTAGGTGCAGGTGTGAATGGTTTATGCTGAGGCCGTGATCGAAATTGTTTCTTTTGCACTGCTTGTACTTGAAAGCTAGGTTTATCTCCAACCATGCATTTAGCTTGTTCAGCTGCAGACTCAATCTGTGTAGCAAGTGTGATAGCCTTGTCTAGCGTGAGATTAGGCTCCAGTAGTAGCTTCTCCCTAATATGGGCATTTGTAACATATTGGATAAGCTGATCACGCAGCATCTCATCATTCTTATCACCAAAGTCACATGATGATGCAAGCTCTCTGAGAGCAACCACATATTGGGCAACAGTCTCATGTGGGCTTTGTACCCTTTTTCTGAATGTGTGACGTTCCACTACCACATTAGTCATTGGTGTGAAGTGTGCACTTAATGCAGTAACAGCAGCATCATAGGTATCACCTGTGTTTGGCAATGAGTGAAAAGTCCTCTGTCCTTCTGTTCCAAGGCAGTGAAGAAGAACAGCTCTTTTCCTTGCATTAGGCCAAGCATTCCCTGTTGCATTTATGACCAGTAGGTAGTTGTCAAACATTAGCATCCATGTCTTGAAAGGAATTGTAGGCTTTCCAGGGCATTGCAAAAACGGAGCAGGATTATGCACATTTACAGCCATCTTCACAAATAAATTGTCAAAAATAGTCTTCTGTAATCAAACTGTAGCAGGTGGGTTATCTCGTCGCCAATTTGTAGAGGTGGATGGCAATGAATAAGACACTGGAGAGAGTGGATCCATTTCAATTGACTATTCTTTGTTTAGTTCCTGCATAGCATTTCACACATCATGGCATGCAATGCCTCACTTCCTGTATTCATGCTTCTTCTTCATGCCTGTCTAGGCAGGTCACCTCTGTTGACACCAAGTGGTGCAAATAAGTAACTGCATGCTTCACACTGTGTAACAGTAGGACACAACACATGTGTATTTTCAGGATAAATGGACACTGTTCCCATATCGTCGGCATTGTCAAGTCTCTTCAAGGATTCAAATGGCACAACTTTACCCACATACCAGAACAACAAAGTTGCACAAGCATACCACAGCAATGGCATGTCCCCAGAGGTGATAAAATACAGCCAGTACCTATAAACCATGTCGTGGTTGCAAAACCCTCTGAGAAGAGAAAGAGACGGCCAGTGGTGTGCCATGTTGACACAGTGGCGGCTCTGCCACTAGGGGCGCAAGGGCGCCGACCCACCTGCTGCCAGCTGCTGTTAAATCACAGAAGAAGAAAATAAAACTTTTTAGTTTTTTGTTTTATAGTTGAATAATATTTACTCATTTTAAGTATGTTTGTATTTCCAATGCACAATATAACGTTATTATCTCAAATAAAAAAACACTCGTTTTCCTAAGCAGGAAGTGACATCACGTTTTTTTCTCGGCCCGGGCTAGAAGCGATAGCGCTCTGAGTGCGCGTCACAGTTTGATCGCTGTATCCGTCACAGCCAATCAGTGCATAACGCGTTGTGCGTTGAAATATGACTATTATGTTGGAATCCGGGCGCGATTTGAAGCGGTCTAGCCAGTAGCGTCAAGAATTTCTGTAGCCGCATTTCGCGGAGACGCTCTCTGATTGGCCGACGCCAGTATTTTTTTCCGTAGCAGAATTTCACAGAGACGATCTCTGATTGGCCGAATCCAATTTCTAATGTTCCAATTCTAGCTTATTCCGGCTAGGTTGGTTCCTAGGTTGGTCCTAGGTTGTTTGTCTTAGAGCGTGCCGTGACTGCAAGTTCTTTAGACTGTTAAGCTTAGGCACTCTTTCAAAGTTGGTTAAGGTTAGAGTTTGTCTTAGAGCATGGCGATAGAACGCCAGGTAGTTTGCAGTCTGTTCGAGCGGAAATGGACAAAGGAATGAAGTACTTGTGACTGTTGTGTGGTGCTGCTAACAAGCTAACACTTGGCTAACAAGCTATATGGCGGATGCAGTCTGGACACAGTGGACAGTGGTCTATCAACAGTGGATTATACACTTTATCAAGGCAAGCCCTGGACGTGTCAACTAAACAGTGAGTCTCTCTCTCTCTCGCTCTCTCTCGCTCTCTCTCTCTCTCTCTCTCTCTCTCTCTCTCTCTCTCTCTCTCTGTGGTTAACGTTAACGTTGACACTTCTTACAGGTAAAGTGGTAGTAATACATCCAACAGATATAATAAAGTGAACAAAGTCAATGAGTTACAATATCAAAAATACATTTTATTGGTAATACACTCTTTATAATTTGATGTACATATAAAATTAGCTCATGAGACATCAATGTCAATGAAGAGAACAAAAAAATAAACGTTAATAAAGAACCTGGGAGGACTAACCCCTTGGATCAAATCTGAGGTCACAAGTCTCTGGGTTAACATAGATTCAGAACTGAACTTCAATTTTCATATTAACAAAGTGACCAAAACATCGTTCTTCCATCTCAGAAATATAGCAAAAGTACGACCAAGTTATTATTAATATATGCAATACATTTAATACAATATTTTAAATATTTACAGACTTCCAGCTGTAACAGAGGAAGATATTGCCCATCTACAACAGATGACTGGAACACCTTTGGCAACTATCCTGTCTACCAGTGTGCCAAAGATCACAACCCCTTTTGGAGAAGTCCAGATTGGTTCTGTACTTTCTTATCAGGTAATGCAGGTCTACAATTTCATTTATCAGTTACAAACACATCCTGTTGTAGGGTCATAAAACAACAAACTGACCATATCTGGTTTATCGTTTTGAAAAGGGTTGTTGGTATACGATCTGAAAGGATTTTGTACGTCTTAACTTTACATATAAGACGCTCAATATGAACCCTGTGACGAGCAATTTTGTTAGTCAACGCCACATTTGACTGAGACATCTGAGAATGACCAGCAGCAAAAGGAGGGATATTCAGACGTAATCCAAGCTCTTTCAACTCGTTGTGTATTGTAAAACCCTTGTCAGCCATAACAGCATCACCATCCTTGATGTAACCATGAACTTTCAGTGTTTTAAGTAAATCATAAAAACCACTGCTTTCAGTAATAGCCTTATTGGATACAGCACCTATAAATAACTCGGACACAAAAATGACAGACCCACTTGGATCACATCCAATCAATGCTTTGAGGGTTGTGCTTGACTTATAGTCTGTGAGGATTGGTCCATTACCACACGCTTCCAGGTACCAATTACCTCCACACACCTGAAGGGAGTTTCGAATCAGCTCGAAGGGAGCCCTTATATACTCTGGGTTTCTGAAGGTTCATTGTCGGGTCGTTTTGCTTACCTCCGCCTGCAGCTTGTTCCTCCCGTATTGTTCTCCATTTGTTTCTCCAGTACGCCTTGGAGTTCGCCGCTGTTGCTCTTCTCTGCTCCCGTGGACCCGCGCCCCGTATCTCACTTTGCCCCTTGGTGAGTTTGGAAGTATATTTTTGATGCTCTGTTTTTCCTCGTTTTTTCCTGGACTCAAGACCTCTGTTTTTTGTGTGTTTCGTTAACACTGAAGAGGTATCGCCTTTTGTTATTTCTGGATTCAGCTTTATCACTGGACTGCCTCGTAATCCCTGCATTCGGTTATTGACATTCCTCTGTTTCTCTGTTCCTCTCCGAGTGGATAGACAGTAAGCTGCAGAGCCGCAGAGCCAGAGGCCGCAGCGCCACAGAGCCAACTCTGCTCTGGGCCGAGCTGCAGAGCCGCAGAGCCTACTCTGCTCAAAGACTTTCCCCCTGAATGCTTTATGATGTTTTTTTCGCTCTTTCGGTTTGTAAATAAATACGCCCTTAGTTTTTGGCTAACTCTGAACTACCTGTCTGTGTCGTGCTGTTGGGGTTGTTTACAAACCATAACATAGTCACTATAAAGCTGACTTTGTAAAGCCAGTGCAGATGGCACCTGGGTCTTAAATTCAGTACCATCAATAATGACTAAAGTAGAAGGAAATTATTTTCTAAAGTTTTCAGGCATGTTTTCAATAATAATGTCTATGAGGCCATATGCTAATTTGTCCAAATTTTTAATACATAAGTTCTATGCATGTATTAAAAACAAGTCCTGCAGACTGCATGGATACTCCAAATCTCTGACAAATCTTGAAGTCCAAAGTTGTGTCTTAACCTACACAGTGTCAAAAATAGGCCATTTTGTTTTCCTACAGTAGTGACTTCATGTCTTTACGGCCCTTTGCATAAGGTGCATCACAGCCAGAAAATCGAACAATAACATGAATCTAACATATGTGATCCCAGTGTAGTACTTAAAAATCCCGTTGATCTTTTTTCTTTTTGGACAACACTTTCCACAGTAGGCCTACATAATGTCTTTTTCTGAGCATCCTGTTCGAGAGACTGTATTATCTGTTCCTTTTCAAGAAGCTGCCCTCTCAACCAGGTTATCGTCCTCTCCTTCTTCTCCAGCTCTGACTTAAATCTTGCACCTTCCACAGCAGTGCCCAATACTTCTAAAGGGCAAACACCTGGAAACAGAAATGTTAAAATTATTGTTAGGGAGTTTCCACATATACATGACATCACAGAAATATCAAGTATAGCATAAGGATATAGAGTAAAAACTGTATATTGTATAGTAGTGTACATCGACCCAGTGCCTTAAATCCGTAGCTAACATTGTATTGCACTGTATCTCAGGACTTTAGCATGTCTATTTTTATCATGCCTATTTTATTACCTGTTTATTATGTCTATTTTATTATTTAGTATTATTGCACAATCAAAGCGGGCATGGCCACCCGCATTTCACTGTATGCCCTGGTATGGATGTGACAAATAAACCTCTTGAATCTTGAATCTCAAATACCCTTGCGTGGCAGCGGGCGAAATGAGCTTTGCTTCTTCTCCTCTTTTTTTATTAGGAGCTTTGCGGACTTATCCCCACCTCATCACTCCGCTCACACTAAAGCACCCACGATTAATTGGTTCCTCTGAGTTGTCGTGGAACTTAATTTCCTTGGGACACCTGGAAAGTTCACAACAGATTCCTTTTGTGCAAATATTGAACATTGACTGATGACACGCGGTTCTGTCCTGCAGCGCTTCGGTGCTCCCTCTCCTCCTTGCGCACACAAAACCAATAACTTGTTAACAGCTTGTCAGGAAATTACACTAGCTTACATTTGAATGTATTGTCATCATACAGCTAGGGTTGCACGATACACTGATACTAGAAGAGTATAGCTAAACCCAGCCATTAAAAACTGTCCAATACTCAATAATTTTTTTTTATGTTTTGTCATCTAATATTATATTATTCATAAATAATTGTATAAATAACTTTCCATGTTCTGTCATCTAATATTATATTTCATAACTTTTCTTGATATTTTAGGCTTTTGCCGTTGGTATAGTTTTAGAACCGGTATCGTGATACTTCGGCTGGTATCAGTATCAAAGTCCAAATTTTGGTATCATGACAACACTACATACAACAAATAGAAGTCTGGCACCCAACCAGAGTGCAAATGTAACAGTAAAGTGTGATAGTAATAATACAATGTACAAGTGATTAAACTGGGTATAAAATATATAAATGAGTACTACTGAGAAACAAATGTTAAAATTATTGTTAGGGAGTTTCCACATATACATGACATCACAATAATAACATTTTGCTTTTATTCTACAGACAAGAAATCTCAAGAAGAAAACAGACCCGATTCCACACCAGAGGTGTGGAAATGTATCTGTGCACCAGCCATCTCCAGTGAAGCTTCCAGCAATCTACAAAGATCTGAATACTGCAGACACAAACCTGGTAGCACTGGAAGAACGCACTCGGGCCCAAGCTCTGTCAAATGACTGGTTTGAAGAGCGGAGGTCACGACTGACTGCTTCAAACTTTGCGAAAGTGGTAAACGGAAAATCTGCCCCAACAACAAAATTTCTGGAGAGTGTTTTCCGGTTAACATCCATTTGCGCCCCGGCTTTGGAGTATGGGAAAAGGAATGAGGCAAATGCGAAGGCCAAATATCTGGAGGTTTATCCCGCCAGACATTTTCACGAGTGTGGTCTTGTTGTCAATTCAGAGTTTGATTTTTTAGGAGCCACACCTGACGGAAAGTTGTGTGACAATGGCGAGAGTGGGATAGTCGAAGTGAAATGTCCTTATAAGGCAAGAAACTGTTTGATATTGGAGGCTTGCGACAAATTCCCATATTTCTGTTTACACAAAGATGAGGGGGGCAGTATTTCATTGAAGAAGACGCACGACTATTATGTGCAAATACAAGGACAACTTATGGTGACAGGCTGCCAACTCTGTGAATTCATAGTTTTCACGCAGAAAGATATCTTTGTGGAAAGAATATTCCCAGACATACAATTTATGGAAAGATTACTGCACAGACTTGCTGCATTTTTTAAAGATCATGCTTCTCAGTTCCTAAAAGAAAGGTAGACCCTTAAATTCTCCTTCAGTCTGAGTAGCTGTGCACGTCTGTGTAGCTGTAGAACTGAGCTCTGATTGGTGGTTGACATCCAGAGAGGGATTGATGTTCCTGTGAAGTATCAAAATCATAATCAAATAATGCACTTTAATTAATAAATCCATGTTGTTCATTAATCATAACATTTGGTCTCAGTATTATTTATGTATTGTTGTTTGATTGTAACAAGAACTTGCAGTATCTTTGGTTCACAAATTAATACTAGATATGAGCATTTATAACAAATGATTAAATGACATCTGATTCACACATGCAAATGATGTTTTTAGTTAGTGATTCACATCTTCACTAACACATCACAATATTCAGACAATACCGCCTATAAGTACTTTGACAATACCCAGTCTTCAGGACTTACAAGTTAGTATTTTCCTGCAGTAGTTCTTTTTTAGATGAGGGAGTAGTAAGGTTGTCAGGATCAAGCAGGTGTCTTTTCCTTGGCAATGGACGCACCGACTTACATGTCGCTGCTGTCGGGACAAAACCTCATAACTCCAAAAACCCAACTTTTCAGCAGATGAAAAAAACTAACACAGATTTGAGGGTGAATAGAGTTAGGAGTTTTAGACAGATGATCGGTTTAATGCTTTCCCATTGTTTAAACTTTGTAAAACCCACACACATATGGAGGATGATCTACGGAGTTGATTTATATAATTAAAAAAAAATTAAAAAAATTGAGTTATGAGGTTTTGTCCCGACAGCAGCGATGTGGTCCCATCAGCTTTTATAGGGTCTGGATATTGCACAGTAGGTCCATCCCCGCCAACAAAATGCTATAAGGTGAGATAGGCATGACAGCGAAGAGAAAGTGGATCACAGATATTGTAAGGCATTCAGGTTACTCATGCTAGCTGATTGAAAACTGTATTAACAGATTGCAGAATGGGTACAATACAGTACAGCCAGTGGCGGTTGGAATGCCCCACGGGCCCCGAGGCGAGATTGACAGCTCGGGCCCCCCCCCCCCCGATATTAATTGTATTATTAAAAAAAAATAAAAAATCCAACATGAAACAAAACATATCACAATACAATAATAATACGTCAAATGTATATACTCTCTTTTCTGGACTCTTTTCGTATCACAAACAGTACTGTATTTGCAAATCTGGTATGTCATGTATAGATGTAGCACTACTGTCTATCTGTATGTCATTATGTTATAATGAATTGAAAATGGGGGACCCTGATGTAAACAAGACGAAAGTGTTTCTCTGGTCTGCATCCCCTTAACAATTGTATGTATTGAGCTGTACTGTATTGTACCCATTCTGCAATCTGTTAAATAAAGTTTTCATTCATTCACCATGACATGTTTAGGTATTTGGCCAGATCCAGCTTGTCTGTGATGAGAGTGTTTTCTGTCTTTATGATTGACTATCATCATTAGATATTTCAGTTTCGTTATTACAGTAGCTGGCTAACAGTACTAACTGGCTAACAGTACTAACTGGCTAACAGTACGTTAGTTGACTAATACCAGAGTCAGAATTGGGTAATATGCCGACTACTGGCAGTGATGCGACCTATGTTACCACATAACTTTTGTCATCTCTGGTACTATAGTGCACTATGCAAAACGGCAAAGAGATAGGTAACGTTCGTTAAGTGCCAAATTACCATCATCATGATACACCCTCACATAATTCACAAAGTGTTCACGTGCGCCACCCATGTGGTAACCTAGAAATACCATAGATTGTGGCTAGGTGGTAACGTATATGTTTTCTATGATCACTATGAATTGAAAATGGGGGACCCTGATGTAAACAAGACAAACGTCTTTCTCTGGTCTGCATCCCCTTAACGAGCCGTACTGTATTGTACCCATTCTGCAATCTGTTAAATAAAGTTTTCATTCATTCATTCATTCACATTACGTTAGTTAGCATCCAAACTAGCGTGATAACGTTAGTAGTTAGCTTACCTGCAATAATGTTGTCATCGTCCTGGACAGATAAGACTTGTTAAATCATAATATATCCACACTTTGTGCTGGTCCTCGGTAAATGTCCCCTTTAGCTGCTCGGCGTCGTCGGATTTTAATACACCATGGTAGCGGTGGTGATGTTTCAGGTGACTTATTATGTTGGACATAGCTTGCGATATTTTTCTCTGATGTCGCGTTCACGTTACGTGGGAAGAAGCGGAAGAACCAGAGGACATCTCGTTGCTACAACTAGGAAGCCTTCACGCATTGACTCGATCAAAACGCCCACATCCATACTTCCGCAATTCGTGACGCGAAGTGGGAGATATCGGGGTCTATAAAAAATCCCATATGTCCTAGTAGGAATTACAACTAGGAGGCTGACGTGAATGGTTTTTCCCAGTCGGAAGCTGGTTCTTCCGATTCTTCCCACGTAACGTGAATGTGGCACCTCCGCGCTGCTTGTGAGATTTACGTGGCTACGTCACAGCCAAGGAAAGGGAGCGCTGGATTTGTGCAAAACGCCCTGTTCCTAAACCACACGCTATCAGTCGTACTCGTACCACAGTACTGGCAAAACGGAAGGAGCCTAGAATCAAAACAAACGCACCAGTCCCAGTTGCCGTTACCAGTTGCCGTTCGATCCAGTCCCACACGCGAACGGCCACTCCATTCAGTCCCGGGCCTGGGCCCGGGCCCCCCTCCCGCCAGACGGTGGGCGGGCCCTAAGGCAGCTGCCTCTGCAGCCTCGCCTATAGCTCCGCCCCTGAGTACAGCTCAATACACACAATAGTTAAGGGGATGCAGACCAGAGAAAGACTTTCGTCTTGTTTACATCAGGGTCCCCCATTTTCAATTCATAATGACATTTATGAGTTATGACATACACAACAGATATATAGCATGACATTTATGACATACAGATACAGTACTGTTACATTTTTGACATACAAGATATGCAAATATACAGTACTGTTAAAAAGATATCCTAACAGAAAATATATACATACGAGGGGGAGGAAACTGTACATTAGGAGGGGGGGTTTGGACATTTACACTAACATTTAGCTAACGTTAGCTCGGTTGTTAGAATCAACTGGACAACTTCCAATTCATAATTTCCAAGGGTGTTGACTAAGTAGCTGTAGCTATATGTAGTTTTCCTTTAGCTCATGAACTGATCGGAATGTTTTAGGAGACTCTTTTTGGCGGCGTTAAACCATGCGTTAGCGTTAGCTAGCTTAGCATTAGCAACTTTGATTGAGGTCTGGAGAGGAGACATGATTAGCTGGCTACCTAACGATCGGCTAGCCATCTATCTATCTATATACAGTATATATAAGATAACAAGTGATGACTTCTGTTTAACTCAAATGTTGAAGCATAATATTACTGAAGCATATTTTTCGGGCTTACCGTCGAGCATACAGCCTTGTTCTTGTTGATCTTGTCCACATTCAGCTGTGTATGGGGCCGTCCACAAGCCTTAATCCACTTAAAAAAAAAATCCAACTGTGTTTTAGGCTTCGGAAAATTTATAAAACGCGCTCCCTTTAGTCTTTCTGGATATCTCTGGTCATTATTGCACGTTCCCCAAGCACATCTAAGAACCATTTTCTCAACAATGCAGGACTGGCTGTCTGTGAGACATCATGGCGGCTCTATTTCAAGGGGCGCGGCCTTAAGAAATTGGGCAATCTTATTGGTTATTATTCTCTGCATGATTGACAGCGGGGAAAGGTCTATTGCTTGCTGTGTGAGAGAGAGAGAGAGAGAGGTAAAATACAAATTTTTAATTACAACATATTTTCTAGTAGTAGTTGTGGAGGTGGTGGTGTTGGTAGTGGTGGGGGTTGTGCTGTTGGTAATAGTAGTGGAGGAGGAGGTGGTGGTGTAGGTAGTAGTAGTGGAGGAGGTGGTGGTGGTGTAGGTAGTAGTAGTGGAGGAGGTGGTGGTGGTGTAGGTAGTAGTAGTGGAGGAGGTGGTGGTGGTGTAGGTAGTAGTAGTGGAGGAGGTGGTGGTGTTGGTAGTAGTAGTGGAGGAGGTGGTGGTGCTGGTAGTAGTAGTGGAGGAGGTGGTGGTGGTGCAGGTAGTAGTAGTGGAGGAGGTGGTGGTGGTGTAGGTAGTAGTAGTGGAGGAGGTGGTGGTGGTGTAGGTAGTCGTAGTGGAGGAGGTGGTGGTGGTGTAGGTAGTAGTAGTGGAGGAGGTGGTGGTGGTGTAGGTAGTAGTAGTGGAGGAGGTGGTGGTGTTGGTAGTAGTAGTGGAGGAGGTGGTGGTGCTGGTAGTAGTAGTGGAGGAGGTGGTGGTGGTGTAGGTCAGGGGTTCCCAAACTTTTCAGGCCGCTACCCAAAAATAACGGGGTCAGAGAGCCGCGACCCGCACTATTATAGGAGGTAAAAATTTTTATAAATTTTTTTTAATAAATGGAAATGTATGGTTGAAACATGCACACGTTCAAACACACACACACTAATAAGAATTGGAGGCTTTTAACCAGGGCCGGACTGGGGAAATCA
The DNA here is from genome assembly GCF_963971535.1 of Notolepis coatsorum. Lineage (NCBI taxonomy): Eukaryota > Metazoa > Chordata > Actinopteri > Aulopiformes > Paralepididae > Notolepis > Notolepis coatsorum. The sequence goes on from NC_140167.1 coordinate 53,675,952, forward strand.
TTCAGGCCAGGAAATATAGTGCAAAATATAGCCCCAGTCAGGCCACTTTTTAAGCAGGGGGTCTGGGGGTCCCCCACCAGGACATTTTTTGTTACAAAGACTTCATTTCCTGCATTCTGGTGCAGGATTTTTTTTATTTGTACCCTTTAAATGCCAGTGTTTGTGATGGCATCACAAATTATTGTTAAAAAACAGGCTAGCATATGTATGATTAGCAACAACACTGATTTTGATGGATTTTCAGTTTTTTTGTAATGTCAGATTGAAAATAATACAATCTTCTATTCAACTTCAGCCCTGATCATAGGTGGTAGGTAGTAGTGGAGGAGGTGGTGGTGTTGGTAGTAGTAGTGGAGGAGGTGGTGGTGTAGGTAGTAGTAATGGTGGAAGTGGTGGTGTAGGTAGTAGTGGAAGAGGTGGTGGTGTTGGTAGTAGTAGTGGAGGAGGTGGTGGTGTAGGTAGTAGTAGTGGAGGAGGTGGTGGTGGTGTTGGTAGTAGTAATGGTGGAGGTGGTGGTGTTCGTAGTACAGCTCAAGAAATCTGATATGTGTGCACATGCACTGTGGAATTTCTGGGATGGTCAGGTGGGCGGAGAGAGAGAGACGGGGGAGATAAAAGAAAGAAAGGGGGGGAGAAAACAGAAAAATACAGGATACAGAGAGTGAGAGGATACAAAGAGAAGGACAAAGAGAGGATACACAGTGAGAGATGAGAGAGAGAGGGGATCCCCTTCCTTTTTTCTCTTTTTGCCTTTTTACCATTTTCTCCCGTCCCTCAATTTTGTTGTTATGACAATTCCCTCCTGGCCGTAGCACTACCCTACTGTCAGTCTGGGAAGAGTGTAAACTACCTCCTCCGATACATGTGGATTCGCCAGCTGCCGAAATGTCACTAAGAGAGCGTAATGTCTCCCCCAGATCCTCTCCCTGCTGAACAGACGTCCCAACAGACCAGTAGGAGTGGCTGTTGCAGCACAGGACTCCAACACCAATTGTGTTCGTAGGGACGTCTGACCGCGTAGGAGGTACCGCTGCTGGGAATTGAACCCGGGTCTCTGCAGTGGTAGGCGAGTGCTTAGACCTCTACACTACCCAGACGCTCCTAGTGCTTAGACCTCTACACTACCCAGACGCCCCTCCCCTTCTCCTTCAAGAGAGAAAAGCAGAGACAGGCAGGGGAGTGTAACAATAATATTCAGACATCTGGAAGGACTCACATCACATCTGGACTCTCTTTCAGGAGAAATGGCTCCCCATCCAACAAGGTATTCAGCAAATATTAGATGATCGATAACGCCGGTATATAACATTTGTTTTGTGTGTGTGTCAGGGTTATTATAATTTTGTCTTTTTATTTTTATTTAATTTAAAAAAATTGTTTTAATTGAGCTTCAGTTTAATTTATATTGTTTAAAAAAAATTTGTTTCAATTTCCTTTTTTTGTTTTGTTTAGTTTACTTTATCTGTTGTTTTTTTGGGGGGGGGGGGCATATTTGTCAGGGGCTAAAACTAAAGAGATTTTCTGTATATATATTTTTTTGTATTATTATTTGTTTGGTAAGTACACAATACAGTATAAATTCGTTTGTTTTCTTTTTTTCTAAGGTCTAGTTTTTATTTTCATTTCAGTTAACTAAAATGTATTTCTTTTCCCACACCTAGTTTGAGTTTTCAGTTTGAGTTAACTATAATAACCTTAAGTGTGTGTGTGTGTGTGTGTGTGTGTGTGTGTGTGTGTGTGTGTGTGTGTGTGTGTGTGTGTGTGTGTGTGTGTGTGTGTGTGTGTGTGTGTGTGTGTGTGTGAACATGCTACGAAGAATGTTGAGAGAGAGAGAGATATTTTGGATATGAGACAGAACAGGGCTCTTCAGACAGATGCAGAGCTGTGAGGACAGCAGCACGTGGTTGGCATAGAAACTGTAGACAGTCTCTGCTGTCATTTGGATAGAGGTTGTATACCATAGGTTCACTTTAGGGCTCACAAATAATGATTACATCTAATGATTAACTAAAGCCTAGTCTAGTAGATAGAGGGGGGTATCATGCACCCCCAGAAATATACTTCTAACCAGACTTTCTAGAATGGAAAAAAGGTGAAAAAAAGTATAAGCTATGTTAACAAGTTGTCAGAGTGTCCCATGTATCATTTATATGCAAATTAAGGACACAATTATCAAGAAAATCGCAAAAAAACAGTTTCATGATTCTCAGCCAATATTGCAGATAACTGAACAAATGAGGTGTCTAGACCCATGTGTTGGGGGTCAAAGATCACAATAACACTATCCGTGATCACATGTTTCTATGTAATTTTGCCTATGCAAATCTGTGGCGTCAATACAAAATAATCACATTTTTACTAATTAGTTGAGTAGGAAAGCGGATACTATCATGCACCCCCTGGAAATATATTGTTAACCAGTGTTTCTAGATAGGAAAAAAGGTGTAGACAATGATAAAAAATCTGTCAGAGTGTCCCATGTATCATTTATATGCAAATTAAGGACGCGATTATCAAAAAAATCGCAAAAAAGAATCTGTTTCATATATCTCAGCCAATATTGCAGATAACTGAACAAATGAGGTGTCTAGACCCATGTTTTGAGGGTCAAAGATCACAATAACACTATCCTATAGAGTGATCACATGTTTCTATGTAATTTTGCCCATGCAAATCTGTGCCGTCAATACAAAATAATCAATTAGTTGAGTAGGAAAGCGGATACTATCATGCACCCCCTGAAATATATTGTTAACCAGTGTTTCTAGATAGGAAAGAATTTGTAGAAAATGATAGGCTATGTTAAAAATCTGTCAGAGTGTCCCATGTATCATTTATATGCAAATTAATGACGCCATCATCAAAAAATGTATGTAGCTATTTCAGCCAATATTGCAAATAACTGAACAAGTAGGTTGTCTAGACCCATATTTTGAGGGTCAAAAATCATAATAAAACTATTCTCAGAATGATCACCTGTTTTTGGCGAGCTAGTATGCAAATTGGTGTAACCTTTACAAAGAATAAAGCATTTTTACCAATAAAGACACATCATATTGTAGATGACTGAACAAAAAAAGATGTCGACTCATGTTTTGAGGGTTAAAGATGGTAATAAAATGTCTGAAGTGGTCACATATATCTTGGGCATGCTTATATACAAGAGTGCTGCTTTCACTGCCATTTCTTACGTAGGTCTACATGTATGTAATTGCATGTTCTCCCCGTGCTCGCAAGGGTTTCCCCCCCGATAAGATAAACCCAATGGAAAAACATGCACAACAACAAGATCGCTAACGCTGTGGCGTCCTTGACGAAGACGGACAGGAGCACTTGGATTGGTCCCCTGGCGCGGCTCACGTTGACGCCTGTCTGCTCCCGGCTGCCCTTGGGGGGGAAGGGCGACGGGATGGGTTAATCGCAGATACGAATTGCATGCATGCATCGCATGTGTGCTAATTGATGACCTCGGAGCAGGTCCTAAATTATTATTATTATTATTATGTAATACGGTAAATACGTCCTCTGTTCTGGATATCTTCTTTGTTGACACAACATTCAAGTCTTTTTTCTATTTGTATTTTTGCCCTAAACTACTAATCATCATCATCACTAAAACAATTTTCAAAGTCAACTTGTTAACATAGCCTATAATTTTTTTCACCTTTTTTCCATTCTAGAAAGTCTGGTTAGAAGTATATTTCCGGGGGAAATATAGTCTATCTACTAGACTATTTGGAACAAAGGTTATATAGAACTAAGCAGGTTGAAAATGTGGATTTTAGAATCAAATGGATGGTTCCTCAATGAATGCCGAAGTGAGGTACTGTACTGTAGATGCCATTCTGGAAGGATTTACAGCACTGTCAGGAACAAAAATTGTAAAGTGCTTTGGATAAAAGCACTGTATAAATGTACTCTTTACCATTTACCATTTACCATTTTTATGTAGGATTTTCTTTAGCAGAGAAACTGTCCCTATTCAGTCCATAACAGAGGGACTCTGAGTTGAACGAGATGAGCAGTTTGAGTGTTGTGGCAGGAGGAGGAGATTTGTAACAGATTTTGTAGATGTGGAGGCGTTAGTCCAAGTAGTGTTTTATAAAAAACAATCTTCCATGATGAGTGTACGGAAGGCCAGTTAATAATGATGATAGTGTGTTCTGTAAGGTGCACTGGTGGAAAGTCTGAAGTCAAAATGAGAACATCAGGTTGGTCAAGGGCACCCTTACAAGCTGAGATATGTAAATAACATCACCATAGTCCATTAGCTTGACTAAAGATAATTTAGCAGCTGGTGTGAAGGATGAGTGATTACAGTATAGGAAACTGAGTCTGGATTAAAGTTTCACTGCAGTTTAGAAATGTATAATCTAATCTATTTAAAGTAAGCTAGTGACCTTTGCTGTCCATGTCGTCCGCTGTCAGAATCAGAATCAAGCTGATTTCTGAATTATAAACAAGCAATACAACAATATTATTCTGTGTAATATATCTTTATGAGCCAAAGGTACATGTACTTATTTTTTTTATTAAATCTTTTAGCTAATATTGTCATTTTCAAATTATGAGTGTAGGTACTATTTCTCACTTGTACCAACTGTCAACTTCTCATAGAATCTTTAGAATATTTCCTCCAGGAAGTCAGCAGGTAACCATGGTAACCGCTCCCCAAATATTCCATGCAAGGCAAAGATACACAGCTGCTTTTATTTTTCAAAGGTCATAAATCTGTAAAGACACATCAAATACCGAAACAAACACGTGCCTTTGACTCAGAATTGTCAGCCTTTTTTCTTTTCTTTTTTGGCACAGCAATAGTTTGTTTATACTTAAAGGAAAACTCGAACATTTTGGGAAATTAGCTTATTTGCCATCTACCCTGGAGTTAGACAAGAAGATGCATACCTTTTTCTAGGCTAACGGTGCGTGTCTTCCTACTCCTACAGAGAAGAAAATGGGTATGTATCTTCTTGTCTAACTCCAGGGTAGATGCCAAATAAGCTAATTTCCTAAAATGTTGGAGTTTTCCTTTAAGTACTATAGGTCCCCAAAATGAACGGAATGAGCAATGGTTGCTAGTTTATTTGTACAGTAGATTACTTTATATGGAGATAAGACTGCTGATTTTTGTTCTACTGAAGTGAAATATCTCTTTAAGAGGTTGAGACAGTAGAGGCTCTGATTTGACACAATGGACCATAGCGGACCAGCCATCGAGAGAACCAGGAGAAATTGAATGATGCATCATCAGCCTACATCCTCCGGCTGCGGCTCTTTGATGACTAAAGGGTTAACCTTCAGTAGTGTGGTAATGACAGGGCTAACCTTTTTATTAACCCTTGTGGATCCAGCGATAATAATCATAATAATAATAATAATAACAATGAATGAATGAACATTACATTTATATAGCGCTATAGACTCCCAAAGCGCTCTCCACAATGTAGGGTGGAAATTGCCTCCTTCACCACCACTGGTAGCACCCAACCTTGGGCTACGCAGGCTCAATGGCTGCCATACACTGGCACCAGGCACACATCACACTACACAATGGCTGAAAGGCTCAGGAGACAGGGATTGATATTAAGCCAATTAAGGGGAAGGGATGATTAGTTGGCCTTCATGTCAGAGACCTGATTGGGAATTTGTCCAGGAACGTCGGAGGAACCCCCTACTCTGCCCTGGGTTCTTTAACGACCGAATTCAGTCAGGACCTCGGTTTATCATCTCATCCGAAGGATGGCACTCGCAGTGCGCGTGCGTGTGTGTGTCTGTCCTCCCTCCTGGGGGAGAGAGAATCTAAAACTGCAGTTATGGACTTTGTGGTGATCAGGCTGTAGCCTACTACATTATTATTCTATTCCTATGGTTATGGACTTTACTATAGTTGTTTTGGACTTTGTGTTGTTGGGCTGTCTATAGCCCAGGCTACTGCAGGGAATTGCCAGGGAAAACCATTGACAATAATTATACACTGCTTGTAATTTTGCCATATGTATCAATAGCTACTGTAAGGTTGCCATAGTCAGTACATGAGCATGCTTTTTCATAGCTTCTAAATTTGTAATGCTGTGTTTTTGTAATGTCGTTCTTTAAAAAAAAAAATAATAATAATAATGCAATGTGGCTCCTGAGTTGGCCAGGTACCACTGGTCTGTGGTGGTATTAAGGGCTGGTGTGTTTATATGGCCGACGATGTGGCGAGGGTGATGGAGTATTCACAGGTTGGTTTGGTGGGCCAGTCTGGGTCAAAAAGTCTATAGGGATTTTTTTTGTCAGTCCTGGACACTGGACTCTGCTAGACAGGTCAGGATAAGCGGATAGCATACCAGACAGGATCCCATACACAGCAGGAAATTCCCTCAGTTTTCAAACAGGTTCTTCACTTTCAGACTTTTGACACAATGTCAACCATTTATGGTTGAGATGGGTCTTATAAAGTATTTTTTTCAGCAAATCTCTTAATTACATAAATTGTGTTGTCAGAACAGTATCGTGTTTGTAGATGAAGTATTTACCTACCTTGTTTAATAACCAGGAAATGCGCAAGAAAAAGTTGTATGTATTGTAAATTGTAATCTAATCTCTGCACAAAAACAATATATTTTTTCCAAAACATCTCCTTGTTACAACATTGTGTGTTGCTAAAAACAAGATTACAAACATCACAAAACAAACTGGTCAGCCTACTACTTGACTCCTAGAACCCACCTCACCCCTGCCCACTTTGACTACCTAGGATGGCTTAGACTAGACAACAGAGTACAGCAACTTGCAATGGGCCTGGTCTACAAGATACACTACACGACTAAGGTACCCATGTATATGTCAAAATACTTCCCAAAGGTCAGTGAATACCACGACCACAACACCAGAGGGAGCTCCACAAATCATGTTAAACCCAGATTCGGCTCAAACAAGGTGTTATGGTTTGTAACCGACCCCAATCGCACAACACAAGACAGGTATGAGAGTAAGCCAAGAACTGGGCATTTATTGAAAACACACAGAAACGGCACTGTCCCTTAAAGGGAGAACACAAAATACTGGATAAACAAGACAGGGGAAAAATAGGCACAGTGCCTTTAAGAGGCGAACTGGCTAAGGGGAAGGCTAAGGGAACAGGGCCAGGGCAAGGGAAGGGGCAGGAACAGGGAGGACTAGGAGGACCGGACAGGGAGGACTAGGAGGACTAGAGAGGGGAGAAAGGGACAGAGGCCCGCGGAGGCGGGCTGGGGACAGGGAGGACTAGGAGGACTAGAGTGGGGAAACAGGGACAGAGGCCCGCGGAGGCGGGCTGGGGAGAGGGAGGACTGGAAGGACTAGACAGGGAGGACTAGGAGGACTAGAGAAAAACAGGGTAAGGCCTTGGAACAGGGCGAGGGCTGGAGCTGCATACTGGGACAGAGAAAACAGGGTAAGGCCTTGGAAACAAGCATTAATGAATGTTGCTGCTCTGCAGCTTCTCCCGGGATGGTTCGTCTGAGGAAGCAGACGGTGGACGTCAGAACCGCTCTGCAGATCTCTCTCGGCAGATCTCCGAGGGTGGTAAACGGGACCGAGAGGGAGAAAGGGAGCGGGTTAGCTCAGAGTACAATTGGGAAACAGAGCAGGTGACAGGAGAGGTGACTTGTCCCAAAAACAGAGTAATCCTAGTGACAGAATCTTCGGCGCAAATAAACACTGTGAGCGAAGTCCCAAATACAAATCCAAATGATAATATCTTCGGTGTGTATACACACAGTGAGCGATGTTAAGGCCAAATATTATCCCAACGAACAGTCCAAAAAGCTGACGCTGGGTGAGTGACAGTCTGAACAAAAAGCTGGATATCTTCAGTGTCTTTAAACACACGAAAAACGAATAGGATCAAAGACAGTCATAAAAAACTCACCCAGGCGCTGTGCGTAAAGAGAGTTGGATCAAAACGGGGCGAGCGCGTCGCCACGGGGAAACGGGTTGTCCAAGCGGAGGTCTGAGTGGTGCGCGACTGCTTGGAGTACGCGCCGGTACGAAGGGCGCATCTGGCGCGAAGGTCTGAGTGGTGCGCGACTGCTTGGAGTGCGCGCCGGTACGGAGGACGCATCTGGAGTGCGTCTGAATGCGCGTCAGGAGTGAAGAGCGCGTCTGCGCGGAAGAGCGCGCCGGCTCGGAGAGACGCATCCTCCCGTAGAGTATTAGGAAGCGATGCGCGTCTGGAGTGAAGAGCGCGTCTGCTGCGCGGAGGTCTGGATGCGCGTCTGCGCGGAAGAGCGCGCCTGGCTCGGAGAGACGCATCCTCCCGTAGAGTATTAGGAAGCGATGCGCGTCTGGAGTGAGAGCGCGTCTGCTGCGCGGAGGTCTGGAAGCGCGTCTGGGCGTCTGCTGCGCGGAGGTCTGAATGCGCGTCTGGGCGTCTGCTGCGCGGAGGTCTGGATGCGCGTCTGGATGTCTGCTGCGCGGAGGTCTGAAGTGGAACACTGGAATACCTCACGTGGAAGTTTTAGAGAGCGCAGTCCAGTGTCTCCTTTCAGGCAAACGGAGACAGGAGGCGAAGGCTAGAGTGCATCTCACGCCGGAGATGAAAGCGGCATAAACAGACAGAGAACCTCCCGAAGGAGTCTTGGTGATAGGGATATGATACGGAATGATACGGGACGACCAGACAAGGGACAGAGGGGAAGAGCCAGGTACTTAAAGCCCACAGGGGAACTGATTAGAATAAACATCAGGTGCGTGAAGGTAATTGATACTTGAACTAAAAGTGTGTGTTCGGCACCAGACCAATCAAACACCTAACGACAGGTAGTCCAAGGGTGTGGCTGCTGAAGAGAAAACGAGAGTAACGAACGCGAGGGTGGGGGCTAGTGAGGTGAGGAGAATGCAATTGGAATATCAAAACGATCCAACAAAACTTGAATGATGCAATTGATTAACAGAAACTAAGGAACAGAGCGAGTAGGCTTAAAGGAACAGAGCGAGTAGGCTTAAAGGAACAGAGCGAGTAGGTGAGCAATGGACAAAACCTCACACAAGGGACTAAACACGTTTCGCAATTATGCCACATCAATGTGGAATGCCCTACCCAAAGCTGTAAAGAAATGTGAATCACTACCCACTTTCAAAACTACTCTCAAAGAGCACCTATGGGAGACTGCAATTAGAAAATGGCATGCGGCTCTTTAGCCAATCAGCTGCGGCTCCCTGGCCCAAAGGAAAAAAATCTTTTTTGTTCTCTTAGTTTGGAGATCGATGTTATACTGTGACACTTAAAAATAGGGAAACAATGTCCAGGCACGCACTCCAGGTTTTTCCAAATGTATTGGCAGTCTGTAATCATGACGTTTCGGTGTGAACACACCTTCTTCAGAATGGCTTGCATGAAGCATGAAGGGTAAGTGACCCTAGTATATACAAGACAAACAGGAAGTGACAACATAGGAAGTGACAACACATTCCCACAAGAGATCTACAAAAAAGTACAAAATACCACTTACAAGCACAACCTTTTCAGAATATGTAAATCAAAAAGAAGCGTGTAAATAAAAATCACAAAGGGATATATCTATATATATTTATATATATTTTATACAGAGTATGGCCTACATCTTAAACTCATGACCCATATAAGCCATCTACCAATTATAAATATAAAGAATGATTAAATGAAAATAAATAATAAACAATCGAATGAAATGAAATAATCAAATGAAACAGGTCAAAACATTTTCCTCATTGAGGCCTCTAGGCTCTAGTCTAAACAATCCAGATAATGAATATAAAAGCATTCCCTTTGTAGCAAGAGCCTGTCTCTGTCGCCGCCTCTTGGTGGTCTCAAGACCTGCTCTATACCCATGTATTTTAAGCCAGAAATATCATGTCCTAACTTATTAAAGTGCCTTGCAACTGAAGACTTCTCGTCATTTTTTCTTATAGAATATTTGTGCTCAGAAATTTGATTTTTAAAACGTCTTCTTGTTTTTCCAACATAGTAAAGGTTGCAAGGACATTTAAGCAAGTAAACCACAAAATCAGAATTACAGGTAATCCGGCCTCTAACAGCGATACTCCTACCTGTACTTGGTTGCAAATAAAATTTCTCTTTAATCATGCCATGACATTGGGTACAAGACAAACATGGAAAATTGCCATTTTGAATTTTTTTGGAAAATCTGTTTTAACTAACTGGTCCCTTAAGTTAGGTTGCCGTTTGTAGAAGTATTTGGGTGGTTCCTGGAACACACCTCTGATCTTAGGATCTGACTTTAAAATGTACCAGTATTTGTTCACAATATCACGCATATCTCTAGAAATAGGGCTGAAGGTGGACACCAATGCTACTGAGTTGCTTTTTACTTTGTCTTTATGTGTAAAAAGGGATTGTCTGTTTATCTGTTTAGTTTTATTAAGAGAATTCTCAATAAGGGCCTCACTATATCCTCTAGATCTAAAGTTCTGATAAAGCTCCTTGGCTTGTGTATCTAAAATGTCATCTGTATTACAGATATGTTTATATCTCAAAATCTGACTAAATGGAAGGCTCCTCTTGAGCTCTGGTGGGTGATAACTGCTATAATGGAGAAACAAATTTTGATCAGTCTTTTTTTTGAAAACTTCGGTATGGACAATATTGTCTCTCTTTTTCACCAATACATCGAGGAATGCTATGGAATGTGAATCATAATTCATAGTAAACTTAATAGTCTCTCTGAGAGTTGAGAAACAAGTGGAACTCTTCCAGAGCCTCTTTAGTGCCTGACCATACAAAAAATAAATCATCAATATACCTCCAATAGGCTTTAATGTGTCCAACATATGGATTATTATTGAAAATACATTCAGACTCAAACTTCAACATAAAACAGTTGGCCATATTAACCGCTACCGGGCTGCCCATAGCTAGGCCTCTTTTCTGTAAATAATATTGATCCTGAAAACGAAAATAATTCTTATTAAGGACTTCCTGAGTCAATGATATTAATGCCTCAGTAGAGGGATGTAGCTCTATTCTCTGATCCAAATAATATCTACATGCACTTAACCCATCAATATGCGGGATGCTAGGATATAAACTAGAAACATCCATAGTACACAAAATATCGGTAGCTTCTATACTGCACTCATACAGCTTACTTAGAAAGTCGGTAGTGTCCTTTAAATAACCAGGTTGTGCTGCAGCCAATTCTTTAAGGTGTGAGTCAACAAATTTTGAGATAGGTTCTGTAAGTGACCCGATACCAGCCACAATAGGTCGACCTGGTGGGTTATGAAGATCCTTGTGAATTTTGGGCAAAGTGTAAATAATAGGTCTTACTGGGTTATCATTCACCATAAACTTAAATTCCTTCTCAGAAATATCACCCTCCTTAAGAAGGCGCTTTAGAACCTCTTTGATCTCAAAAGAGAACCGAACAGTTGGATCTGTGCTTAAAGGAATATACACATCTGTGTCTGCTAATTGTCTATTTATTTCAGCAACATAGGAACTCTTATTCTGCACCACTAAGGCAGAGCCTTTATCGGCCTTCCTGTACACCAGATTATCTAACTGCATCAATTCCTTAAATGCTAGTCTCTCTGAAAAAAAAAACTTAAACAATTCAACCTTTGTAGTGAAACCGTCCACCTTACGAGATGGTACAAAAGAAAGTCCTTTTGACAGTAGTTTACACTGAAATGAAAAAATATTTCATCAACTAAAATATTTAGTCAACAAAAATATTTTATCAAATAAAATATACAGTACATCACACCCCGCACCTTGCCGTCTGCAAGTGGCTAATCTTGAGTTTCCGACCCCCCAGTAAGCTAACCATGGATTAAAAAAAAAGTAAAGTCTGAGGAAAATATAGGGTTTAATTCAGCGTGGACAGTTTAATTTGCTTTCACGACTAACGATGCAGGCTTACCTGTATGCCTGATATGTGGTGCGAAATTTGCGAACAACGAAAAATTTACTTTTTATTTGATAGATTTTCCACAAATAAGGGAAGGACTCAAATAGAGCTGCATGGGACGCGGGAAGTCCGCGGGAAGTGGGGGTGCTGAGATATCGATTGTTTTTGATGAATTAATTTTTTTTTTATATAATTTTTTTTTTTTATAAAATATATATATTATATAATTATACTTGTAGTTGTATTGTCTGCGAGACATCGCCACCACGCAACACGTCAAAATTCTCGCTATCTGCAAACAGCTCCACTGTCTGTCACGTCATAACCAACACTCTCGTTCACTAGAGGATACTATGATGAATTGAAAATGGGGGACCCTGATGTAAACAAGACGAAAGTCTTTCTCTGGTCTGCATCCCCTTAACAATTGTATGTATTGAGCTGTACTGTACTGTATGTCGTGCCTTTATTTTTCAATGTTCACTATTCGGACAACAGCCGCACACTTCCAAAGTGATTATACATCTAAAATCGCTTACCTGCTCAAGGGTCCTGCGTTAGAATGGGCGACAGGCAGCTCTCCACTTCAGTCAGTCCTTTATCCATTTTGTCCAGTCTTCTGCCTTGAAGGTGAATTTATCTGGCGGGGGGAACTTGAAACTGACTCATACTTTCGCTTTCACGCCGTTAGCGCTAGCTACCCTGCTGTCTCTAAACTCAAACTCAAACTAGTACTAACGTTACTGTAGCAGCCTACTCTAAAGTCTATACCAACGGATTTCCAGTTCCGCGTTGACGCTTCCAGGCCGCGTCTATTCGAATCCCAAGCGGTTCATGCGTCGGCTACACGCTGTTAATAACACTGCATTATCGAGACAGCGCCCCTATGACGATCTGGCAATGAAGTAGGGTAAATCTGCAGTGCCGCTTCGCTCTTTGACATTGAGTAGCCTCGGTTACAATGGAATAAATGCCAAAACAACCTTGCAGTTGCAGTTACACTCCCATCCAGCAGGGGGTGCTGCAGCCCCTGCCGCACCCCCCTTTCCAGCATCCCCGGATCAGGGTTCTATTTCAAAGTAGGCCTACAGATGCCAGTGTTTTTTCTCCTTTTCTGTGTTTTATTTCAAAGTAGGTCTACACATGGTAGTCTTTTTTCAAAGTGGACTACTTTTTATTTTATAAATGTTCCACAAATAAGGGAAGGACTCAAATATACCTGAATAGTTCAGGGTTTTATTTCAAAGTCGGTCTACAGACACCAGTGTTTTGTCTCCTCTTCTGTGTTTTATTTAAAAATAGGTCTACACAGCCAGTATTTTTTCTCCTCTTCATAAGAGTTTGAGGTTTTCCTTTGTTATAACAGGTAAAAACAGCAATAAAAAGTCAAATTTTTTCTTTTTGTTGCTTTATAATTCCATTAATGCAACAAACTGTGTGCTATAAGTATAAAGTATAATAAATCGCAAATTACTTTGGGTATGCAATTGTCAGGCGTTTTATGCTAAATGTGGGGTATGCTTGGGGATATATAACATTTTATATACACTGTGTTATCTTCATTTTAAGGGTAAATAGGTTGTGCGGCTCCCTGAGCATTTTATTTTTGTGGCAGGGGGGAAAAGGGGCTCTTTTGATAGTAAAGGTTGCTGACCCCTGTCCTAACCCAACCCCCTCCAATGTACAGTAAATGTCCTAACCCAATAATACACAAGACCCTCTTCTTAGGACCAAGTAAGGTTTTGTCGATATTACAATGTACAGTTCCCCCACCCCGCCTACCCAACCCCTACGCCACCCACCCAACCACCTCCAATGTACAGTTCCCCCCCCCCACCCCACTTACCCAACCTCCTCCAATGTACAGTTTCTACATTTACATTTACATTTAGTCATTTAGCTGACGCTTTTATCCAAAGCGACTTACAAGTTCTGTACGACAAGCCATCAGGAAGGGCACAACTCTATCAGCTGAGCAATGTTGAGTGCTACAGTGTAGGTTAGTTTATTAGGACAAGTGCATGACAGTACGGTTAGTTAGGGTTCGATTTTTTTTTTATTTTTATTTTTTTTTATTATTCAGATAATGGTTGAAGAAGTGCGTCTTTAGTCGACGGCGAAAGATTGGACGTGATTCGGCTGTCCTAACTGGGGTGGGTAGTTCATTCCACCATTGTGGGGCAAGGACTGAGAATAGGCGACTTCTCTTTGATGACCCTCCCGGAGCTTGGATAGGAGTAGGTCTGAGGCGGCCAGAAGATGCAGAGCGTAGGGGTCTTGAGGGTGTGTAGTTAGAGACCATTGACCGGAGGTAGGCGGGAGCGGTTCCCTTTGCCGCACGGTATGCTAGGTCGAGGGCCTTGAAGCGGATTCGTGCAGCAATGGGGAGCCAGTGCAGGTCCCTAAGAAGTGGGGTGACATGGGCCGACTTCGGTAGGTTTGAGATCAGGCGGGCCGCTGCGTTCTGAATGAGTTGAAGAGGCTTAGTGGCAGTGGCCGGGAGGCCAGCGAGCAGTGCATTGCAGTAGTCGAGGCGGGAGATGACTGTTGATTGGACGAGGAGTTGGGTGGCTTCTTTTGTCAGGAAGGGGCGGATCCTTCTGACGTTGCTCAGGAGGAATCGGCAGGTTCTGGTCGTCGCTGCGATGTGAGCAGAGAAGTTCAACTGGTCGTCGAGGACAACACCAAGGTTCTTGGCGGTCGGGGACGCAGTCACAGCTGCATTCTCGACTGTGATTGAAAGGTCGGTTAGGGGGGAGGATTTGGCCGGCAGGTGGAGCAATTCTGTTTTGCTTAGGTTCAGTTTGAGGTGGTTGGACGTCATCCAGGCTGAGATGTCGGACAGACAGGCCGAGATCCGCTCAGAGACGTGGATATCTGAGGGAGGGAAGGAGAGGAAGAGTTGAGTATCGTCGGCATAACAATGGTAGGAGAAGCCATGAGACGTGATAATGTTACCCAGTGATTTAGTGTAGAGGGAGAAGAGAAGGGGTCCTAAAACCGAGCCCTGGGGGACACCCGTCCGCAGGGGGCGGGTGGCCGACAGGGTCCCTCTCCATGACACTTGGTAGGAGCGGTCATTGAGGTATGATGACAGCCATGTCAGCGCAGAGCCAGCCACTCCCATTCCTGCGAGGGCCGCAAGGAGGATCTGGTGGTTGACAGTGTCGAAGGCTGCAGATAGATCTAGGAGAATCAGGACAGAGGAGAGGCCTTTCGCGTTTGCTAAGTGAAGTGCCTCTGTGACCGCAATGAGGGCTGTCTCTGTGGAGTGACCAGTCCTGAAGCCTGACTGATTAGGGTCTAGGAGGTCATTCTGTAAGAGATAAGCAGTAAGTTGGTTGGATACAGCACGTTCAAGTGTTTTAGAAAGGAAGGAGAGAAGAGAGACAGGACGGTAGTTGCCTATGACGGTAGGGTTCAGGGTTGGTTTTTTTATGAGCGGCGTGACTCTGGCTTGTTTTAGGGAGGTGGGGACCACCCCCGAGTTGAGTGAGGAGTTGATGGTTGCAGTTAGGAATGGGAGGATGTCTGGAGGAGTGGGGAGGGTAGCTGGTCCAGCTGGCAAGTAGTCGGACGGTTCGACGTTACCAGTGTCAGGGTCTCTGCTTCTGTAATGGGAGAGAAAGATGACAGAGTGAAGGATGAGGTTCTCGATTCAGCATTTGGAATGGGTGGGGGTTGGGAGAAGGAGCTGCGGATGTTCTCCACTTTTTCCTCAAAGAAGATCGCAAATGTATATACTCTCTTTTTTAGACGCTTTTTGTATCACAAACAGTACATCTGTAAATCTGGTATGTCATAAATGTATAGATGTACAGTAGCAGTACTGTCTATCTGTATGTCATGTATGTCATATATGTTATGATGAATTGAAAATGGGGGACCCTGATGTAAACAAGACGAAAGTCTTTCTCTAGTCTGCATCCCCTTAACAATTGTGTGTATTGAGCTGTACTGTATTTGTACCCATTCTGCAATCTGTTAATACAATTTTCAATCAATCAATCAATCAATCAAGTGTCAGTAGGAAAAACATTTATAATAATTGGAATTCAGAAAAAGCTTACTGTGGAATGTTAATGTCATTTTCAGTTTCACGTGTATCATTTGATTTGTTTTAATTGTTTTAGGTCACCCTCTGAGCACAGCCAACTCTCAGTATGTTGAGGGGGTGTGGCTTAGTGTACCCTCTCTGAGAACAGCCAACTCTCATTATGTTGAGGGGCGTGGCTTAGTGTACCCTCTCTGAGCACAGCCAACTCATTATGTTGAGGGGCCGTGGCCTTCTGTTTATTGAAAAGAGATGTCAAGTTAGTATCACAATATATGAAGCTTTTAAATATAAACAGATTCATAGGACCAGTGTTATTGGTTATTGGCTATTGGAGATTTACATTGGCTAACCTGTGCTAGCAGGTGATAAATAAATGGTCACAGGTGCTGTGGATCACTAAAATTCACATAATTTGGTTGTTTGTGGACTAGCTAGCTGATATCCTTTACAACTACTGATAACCGACAGACTGACTGATAATAATAATAATAATAATAATAATAATAATAATAATAATAATAATAATAATAATAATAATAATAATAATAATAATAATAATAATAATAATAATAATAATAATAATAATAATAATAATAATAATAATAATAATAATAATAATAATAATAAATAATAATAATAATAATAATAATAATAATAATAATAATAATAATACACTTTATTTGTATAGCACCTTTTATACAGAAACTGCAGCTCAAAGTGCTTCACAACAGAAAAAAGACAGGCATAAAATGAGCACATAAAGTGCAGACATATAAAATCACAGTTTTTCACATTAGGATCTAACATCCCAACAGGCCACCTTGTTTATGGCTTGATTCAGTTTTAAATAGAATTTTTTTTTACAGTGCAATAAAATAGTTCTGGATTACTGTTTAACAGTTCAAAGTCGTCTTTACCTTCTCTGTTTCCACAGTTTAAAACTTGACAGTCTTCCCTCCTGTTTGATACCAACTTTGACCCTTCGAACCTCCCACTCAGGGCAAACCTCCCTCTCAGGGTGCAGTCCTACACAGTTTTAAAGCATGCCAGTCTTTCTTTTTTGATACTCACACAGTTTAATACCTGACAGTTTTGAACCTGTAATAAAAAGTAATAGACAGAGTAAAATAGTACAGTGCAATAAAATAGTATAATAGAGTAGATAGTAAAATTATGCAACAGTGCAGTGCAATAAAAAGTAAAGTAAAATGATGCAAAGTGCAGTGCAATGAAATAGAATGGACAGAGTAAAATAGTGCTACAGTACAATCAACAGCCGAGTGTATTAAAAGGCTATGGTGAAGAGGTAAGTTTTTTAGCTTATTTTTTTAAATATCAAGCTTCCCTAATGATCGCAACGTTCTAGAGGGCACATACTTTACTAGAATTGGCAATGTAGCTTGGTCCTGTTCCATTTAGTGCTTATATAAGGAGGAGGACCTTGAAATCAATTCTAAATGTTACCGGAAGCCAGTGTAGGTTAGCTAATACTGGACTGATGTGGTCAGGGCCGCCTGGGAGAAATGCGAGGCCCTGTGCGAGATTTAAACGCGAGCCCCCCCCCCCCCCCCCCCCCCCCCCCCAAAAAAGGTAAAAAAAAAATTATATATATATATATATATATATATATATATTTTTTTTTTTCATACAGTCAACATATTCGTAAATAATAGCGCTGCCCGAGGCTGGGCATGATACAGTCAACATATAGCAAGAGAGAGAGCGAGAGAGAGCTCCCGTTCTACAGTCAATATACAGTGTACAGAGAGAGACACATTGGAAAGAAATTGAAATGCTATTTGGCCCTAAACAGAGAGTACACAGTGGCAGAATACCTGAGCACTGTGACTGAAGATCCTTGACTAGGTACAGACTCAGCGAGCACAGCCTAGCCATCGAGAAAGGCCGCCATAGGCAGACTGTGTGTGTTAGAAAGAGAGAGAGAGAGAGAGAGCATGTGTGTTAGAGAGAGAGCATGTATGAGAGAGATAAGCAAAGATGACCCCCTAAAGGATATTCAACTTTTAATGAAAGAACAAAACAGAAGGAAAAGATAACTTCACAAAGGCAACATGAATATACATAGATCCAAAAGGACAAAGATCAACACTTAAATCCAAAGAGAAGAGGGTCTATACCAAGAGAAAACGAAGCAGCAAGGAGCCAATGGCCGACAGCTAAAGGCTAGCCAGGTAGGCTACTGACACCAGGCCACACACAGCTTTGGCCAACAGCCCAACGCTACCCAAGCTACACAAACGAACAAATGAATTCACACACAGCACATGTCGTATCTCCAAATGTTGTGAAGTAACATATGTTTTGCCTGGAAAAAAACATCGTTATTAACAAAACATTCGGGAGGGGAAGGAAGGAAGAGTGGGGTAATGTCATGACATTTTCATTAATCTTACCTGCACCAAGGAACGCAGGGCGAAAGGCCGCAACACAGGTCTCCACGTTGACGAAAGGCCTCTCGCTGTCGGGACAAAAATAAGCTATGGCCAGAGCCTTGTCATGGTGCAGGCCCGACTACATCTTCTGTCAAAGATGATGTCGTAGTCAGAGTGCCAGAACCCCCTGCTATTCTCACGGCTAATGTCAATGGTCGTAGCACAAGCTAACAGCTAACTCAAGGCTAACTGATAGCATCAAACGAACGTTCCCAGCCGAGCGCAGCCGGCAGGTAACGTCGAAGCTAAACAGCTAACTGGCTAACAGTTAGCTCAACCAGGCTATCGCTAACCATTAGCTAACGCAGAAGCAAGCTATGCGGCTACATACAGATACAGGTGCTGACACCAGGCACACACCGTTAGCTACTGTACTAGTAGTACTACAATCTACAACAGCTAGTCGGCCAGTTTAGCTCCAGAGAGAGAGAGAGAGAGAGAGAGAGAGAGAGAGAGAGAGAGAGAGCGATGTCCACGGCGGGAATAGAATAGAGTTAATAGAATAGGTTAAAAACTCACCAAACGTCCAAGAGGATGGAGACAACCGCGTGGAGTTGACGAAGTTCATCTGCCAAACAACCATCCTCTTCATCTTGGCTGCATGTCTCTAGGTTAGCTAACGCTAGATAGCCTTTAGCTAAGCTAGCTACTAGCCGACATCATCATGGCTATATCCCGACTGCATCATGACAAGGCTCCGGCCATTTGTCCCGCCTTTCGTCAACGTTCCTTGGTGACCGACCGACTGATAATGACCGACCTCTTCGAGTTGGCTGGCATAACTAAGCATAATAGTCAAAAGCTGCATGCGCGAAATAGTCAAACGCAGCTGACTCACGCCGGCGTACTACACAAGTAAGTAACCACTCCGCTCCCTTCGTTGAAACCAATAGTATGTCTGCTGCAGAGCACCAGAGCTCCCTTCGTTGAAACCAATAGTATGTCACTGCAGACCCAGGAACAAGTCAGACACATTCTACAAACGTGTCTAATGTGAAATATATAAGCATATAAGCAAAACTAGATTTTAGGTCTGTGATGAAAAAGGGCCTCGCGGGAAGGGGGGCCTCGCAAAAAAATAAATAAATAATTTTTTTTTTTTTTTTTTTGCGAGGCCCCCCTTCCCGCGAGGCCCTGTGCGACCGCACTGCTCGCACACCCCCTGAGGCGGCCCTGGATGTGGTCTCTCCTCTTGGTTCTAGTAGCCTATAGTTTTGAATGAGTTGGAGTCGTTCTGTGTTTTTTTTTGGAGGCCGGTGAGGAGTGCATTACAGTAGTCAAGTCGGCTTGAGATAACGGCATGGATCAGTTTTTCAGCATATTTTTTATTTATAAACGGCCGTACCTTTGCTATGTTTCTAAGGTGGAAAAAATTATTTTTTTGTCACCTTGTTGATGTGTGATTTAAAGCTTAGGTCTGAGTCTATTATAATACCAAGACTTGTAACTTCAGGTTTGATCCCAAGAGTAAGTTGCCCCATATTGCTCTGTAATATTTATCTTTTTGTTATAGGACCGACTAGTAGGATTTCAGTTTTGTCCTCATTTAATTTTAGGAAGTTGTTCGTCATCCATTTGTTTATTGCTAAGAGACAGGCGGAAATTGAGTTAATAGCTGTGTGATCATTTGGTTCAGCGGAGATGTACAGTTGTGTGTCATCTGCTTAATTATGCAAACATAATTACATGGGTAATTACATAATTACTGTCCACATAATACATGGGTAAATCAGGATCGTAGATGATGCAATCTTCTCCAGGAAGTAGATTGGCTATCTGAAACAATTTGATTATGATGACAACCAGGAGGATGGAGATTTAGTCATATTTCCACAACACTCATAATTTGACATTGACATGCTTTTTGTTAAACAATGAAACAAGATTGTAAAACACAATTTTCATTCTACTTGTTTTAAGATAAGATAAGATATGATAAGTTATTCCTTTATTGATCCCCTTGGGAAAATTTAGGCATCATAGCAGCATGGGGGAGGGGGGAGGGGAGGTACATGTATGGGCATACATACAGGCAATACAAAATATAGTACATTAGAAAAGTATAAATAGGCAGTGTAAACAATATAATTAACTCTGAATATACGCTTTAAAGGCTTAGCTGTGCACTCAGTCCATCAGTAGGAACCTATGTTGTTTTCAAGTTCCCTGGTAATTCTTCCAGAACATTCTGGGCTTCAACCAATTGAGTGTATCTGATTACTGTTTTCTTAGTTACGGTAACTGATTATAGTCACCAGTCACCTTTATTAATAGATTGTATAATTAAACTCCAACAGATTTATGAGATCACCATCATTGAGGACTTGTAGTATAGCTGACAAATTTGAATTCGTTTTTACTGTGACAGTGCCAACAGATAAAGGATATTAGCTTTAATTTCCCATCTTTGTATAATGAATGCACACTCCCCATATCTCTCCACAGCCTCCCAGTGGACTTCATCACCACAGCCAAATATGGAGACCAAAACAACACCAATGGTAGCCACTGTCCTGACTCAGGAGCCTGGGAGTGGCTCTCAGTCATGCAGCCTGCCTACATCCTGACCATCAGTGTGCTGGGAATTCTGGGCAATACGTTTGTCCTGTTGGTGTTCTGCCTCCACAAGAAGGCCAGCACGGTGGCTGAGATCTACCTGAGCAACCTGGCTGCTGCCGACCTACTCCTGGTCTCCTGCCTGCCCTTTTGGGCTGTCAATGTAGCTAATGGATTTGATTGGCCCTTTGGTACACTTCTATGCCGACTGGTCAACCTGGGTATCAAGATGAATATGTACTGCAGCATCTACTTCCTGGTTCTGGTCAGCATGGATCGTTACGTGGCACTGGTGCACATCATGTCCCACGGGAGAATGCGTAGGCCGAAATATGCCAAACTGGGCTGTCTGCTGGTGTGGTGTTTTGGCCTGTTGATGGGGATCCCTACCCTCGTCTTTAGGACTGTAAGCTACCTTCCGGAACACGATGTCAATGCCTGCTACCTCGACTACCCTAACGCCACCATGGGGCTGGGGTGCGACGGGATGCTCATCCTTCTAAGCTTCATCATCCCTGTGTCCATTGTCTCCTACTGCACCTACAGGATCATCCGGGCCCTGAAGAGCCAGATGATACAGCGGTTCAACGCGGAGAACACGGAGAGGAAGGCCACGTTACTGGTTCTGGTGGTCCTCGTGGCATTCCTGATCTGCTGGGTGCCCTTCCATGTGGTCACCGCCATGGACGTCCTCCACAGAGCCGAAATACTGACGGGGTGCAGCTTCGAGACGGGCCTGGAGATCAGCAACCAGCTCTTTGTCTATCTGGCCTTCTTCAACAGCGCGCTTAACCCCATCCTCTATGTCATCGTGGGGAAGAACTTCAGGAAGAAAGTCAGGGATGTGTTTGAGCACCTGGCCAGGAGGAGGAGCAACATCACCAGCTCCACACGGTCACAGCCGACCATGACGCTCAAAATGCTGGCGTGAGCTATTATTATATTGTATATATATATATATCTCTGTGGTATTTGTATAGTAATTCTTTATAGTAATACTATAGTGTTTTTTTTGTAAGGGTCTCCTTGAATTATGTTCAATATATAAAATATATAGTATATATATATATATATATATATATATATATGTGTGTGTTTATATCTACTGTAAAATAATACTGTTTATATATTCTGGTCGATATTCTATTTTAGATAAAATGTACATAGTAGGCTACCATACAGTATTTTCTGTTTACTTGAGAATATGTCCTTCAAGTAAAAAGTACACATGTCATTATGTCTTGATGAATCTATCTAAATTATTAACATGTTTAAATGTTGGGTTGAGCCTGGGAGAGAGGGGAGTGCAGTCAACCTCAAGCTAAGTGTCTTCTGGTGTTTCTGACTCAGTGTCTGCGTGGATAAAAATGAAATGAGTCTGTAACAGAGTTTCCAGCGGTGACACAAGCCGTGTTCCTTTGTGTAGGCTGCTGCGTATGTACCAGGTTTTCTTATTATGCATCTTTCCAGTGCCAGTTTTTATTGGCCAGACATGGAGTCAGTGGTTGTGGTTAAGGTCACACCCCTTTGTTGTCCCCGTAATAAGGGCATGGCCACGCCAAACAGGAAGTCAGTGGTGAGTCTGGCTTTGCTATTGTGTGGGGGTTGAAAATCTTTATGGAGCAAAAGAAAAAACAACCATTCACGGCAGAGTTACCTCAAAGGGTAACATCTCTGACTAAAGCATGAGTTACTTCTTGTTTAATGTGTAATATTTCCCCTCCAACGTCTTCAATGTATCTTTTTGAATAAACATTATTGTATTGCAGTGAATTAGTTGCCGTTTTAAGGAACATACAATGAATTACCCTGTGTGTGTGTGTGTGTGTGTGTGTGTGTGTGTGTGTGTGTGTGTGTGTGTGTGTGTGTGTGTGCGTGTGCGTGTGCGTGTGTGTGTGTGTGTGTGTGTGTGTGTGTGTGTGTGTGTGTGTGTGTGTGTAGATGGGTGGATGGAGGTGTGTGCATGTGTATGGGTGGGTGCTTGTGTATAGATGGGTGGGTGGAGGTGCGTGCATGTGTAGTGAGTGTAAATATAAATGTGTCGTGTCGACTCACAGTATTTTCTATAATATAACAAAGACATGGACCAGTTGCTATGATTCCATTTAGATAAGAGCATACAGTAGTGTTACTGGGTCAGTTCATGGAAGGGTCCAAAGTGTCACTCTCACCTGTCTCAACAATGGCAACACACACAATGTGTACTCTCCCTGATAACAACATTTACCTCTTCCATTCTCCTCTCACACTGGCTTCATTAAACCCATTACCCTGACATTATGATAGAGTTTGCAGAGCAAACTTTCATCATTGTAGACATAATAGGTTTTTACAATGTCGGATAGCATGGTGTTAAATACAGACACAAAGAAATACAAGCCTGTACACAAACGTGAAAAACTCTCTTTCTCTCGTGCGGTCTCCTCTCTCTCTCTCTCTCTCTCTCACTCTCTGAAGTCTCTCTCTCCCGCACAAAGACTCTCGTGATGCCCTCTAATTCATCGAGCGCGGTGGTCGTGGTGAGTGACCCGCCTCGAGCAATTGATGCCTGTAACCACACGGACACCTGGGACTGGCTCTTCTACACCATGCAGCCCACCTATATGTCCATCATCTGTCTTCTCGGGGTCATGGGCAACTCCTTGGTCCTTTGTGTCTTCTGCCTGCAGAGGAGGTGCAGCACCGTGGCTGACATCTACCTGGGGAACCTGGCAGCGGCGGACCTCCTCATGGTCTCCTGCCTGCCGTTCTGGGTGGTGACCGTCATCCACAGGTTCCACTGGCAGTTCGGGGAGCTGATGTGCCAGCTCGTCAACATTATAATCGGGATGAATTACTATTGCAGTGTCCTCTTCCTGATGACGGTGAGTGTGGACAGGTACCTAGCCCTCACCAGACCACTGTCCCGGGGGAGGGAGAGACGGGCAGCCTGCGCCTGGGGGATCTGCCTTGGGATCTGGGTTGTCGGGGTCCTTCTCAGCCTTCCGGCGGTCTTCTTCCGCTCCGTCCAGTTCTTCCCTGAATGGGAGGTGGAAGTGTGCTACGTCGATTACCCCCATGGCGGCTGGAAGCTGCGCTACAACCTCACTGTCAACACGGTCGGCTTCCTGATCCCTGTTCCAGTCGTGTCCTTCTGCAGTTACAACATCATCAAGGTCCTTCAGGGCAGCCGGGCGGTGAGGGCAAGAGGTAGGAAGGAAAGGACAACGGCGGGGACGGAGAGAAAGGCAGCCTATCTGGTGCTGGTAGTCCTCACTGTGTTTGTCCTCTGCTGGCTGCCTTATCAGATTGTGATCTTCCTAGATACCTTGGAACACTGCCAGGTAATTTATGGATGCACGTGGGAACATATTTTGGATATTGGCAACCAGTTAGCTACTTACCTTGGCTATAGCAACAGTTCACTGAATCCTTTCCTGTATGTGATTGTGGGGAAGCACTTCAAGCAGCGAGCCAAGGAGGTGTTTAGACAGCTGGTGCACGTTGGGAAACGGAGGAAGTCCAGTCACACCCATGTCAATCTCACCTCGGCCACTAAATACTCTGACTCCACCAAGGTATGATCTAACCCTACCGTGGCCTTTGTAAACATGTTGTGTCATTTTGGACCATAAGCGATTTTTTTTGTATCTACTTTTTCTCCCCATTTTCTATTTTTCTCCCATCCCAATTTCGTATTTTCCAATTCTACCCTCCCCTGTCTCGAACGTTGTTAGACCATGCCTCCCACTGGTCGGCTGCAATGTGGACGAAGCCTTGCATCACGTGTCCCCTCCGGTACACGAGGAGGCAGCCGTCGCATCTTTTCACCTGCACAGCGCGATCTCTCAGCGGCGAGGAGTAACGCGTGGGAGGCTCACGCTGCCCCCGTTGCTTCCTGATTCTGCTGTACAGGCGCACCAACCGACCTGTAGGAGTCTCTGTCCACAACGTCCGATCCCCACCCACCGGCATTCCCTCCCCTTAATACTGCCAATTGTATTAGTATGAACGACCAGCCAAGCCGGAAGCAACGCAGAGAGCTGGGCTCGAACCCAGCATCTCCTGCGTTAGTGGTAAGCGCCTTGCCCACTGCGCCACTTAGCCGCCCGACCATAAGCGACTTCTAAAGGTTCACTGTTTCATGAATGCTGTATTGATGTGAAGGTACAATGAATGACTTATCATATTTTGTCATGAACTGTTTGTCATATATTAAAGTAAGATTAGGAGAGGTGAAAGTTGTGTTTATTTGAAATGGTGCTTATGTTGTCTCTGTGTATTATCACTTGTAATGAACTATCATTTGCTAACTACAATTAACATATCAATAAAATCTTCCTAAAATCCACAATAAAAGACAAACGAAACAGATGGGGCTCGTAACACAACGCCACTACAACATTACTATTTTTTGTAATGAAAGAATGAAGAGATTATTGTTTCACAGACTCCAGAATGGCTCTCCACAATACATAATTTGTGATGATAAGGAAGAACATTCAAGTAAATGAGACAGAAAAGTGATCCATTTGAGACAAAACTGTTTATCTAATAGACTATGAGTAATTTGTTGTTGCTGCCATGGCAGTAAGCCAACATGACAGAATCCTTCATTCAGATGAGTGGGGGAGAGGAACAGGCCCACCACATAATCCTAATGTATAGGCAGAGCTGCCACTGCATCATCTCAGAAAATGTATGGACTGGATGGGAAAAGGATGGGAGAGATTAATCAATGACTTGAAAGATTTACTCAAGGCACATAACACTTACAAACCGTGGCTTAAATAAATGGTGACATATGTAATGTGTTAAATACTGTAATGCAAAACATATATTTCACAGTTGCATGTTCAGCAGTAATGTGAAACTAGATAAACATGAGTGAGAAAGCCAGACATGCATCATGAGTTGACGGCACACCCAGAACTTTTCCACAGTGCATTCATCTCAACCCTAAAACAGAACATAGACCACAGAAGTGATATTCCACTAGTCCAGCCCCTTGGTTAAATAATGTCATCGATTTAAAGCTGCAGTGTGGAACTCTTACATATAAACGTCTGTTACATTTAAGCTCTTGCCAAATGAGTTTACACCATGCTGGTTAAGCCTATATCACCGCCAGGGGACTGTCTCTGTATTTCTCAGTATACCAGAGTAGTGTCTGTGTAGACATTCTGGTGCTGGTGCACCGGTAGTGATGATTGGTTCGTTTGCCAGAAGCCCAGAGCAGAAGAGAAGAAGGGAACAACAGTAGCAACGGAGTGAAATGGTGATAAAAAAAGAAACTCGCCGTTCAGAGGGAGGAAAAAAGTAAAAGATATATAAAGCAATCGCTGGCGAGGACAACGACAGTGTACCACATTGTAGCTTTATAATGCAAATGTATCTTAGGGAAAACTGTTATACCTACACTAACTTTATATGTTGTAAAAAAAATATATATACAACCTTATACAACAAATATATATATACAACCTTGAATCGACAAATCCATTATTCATAAAGTCCTGCACATTAAAATTTGTAGATATGGTGTACATAAAAACCTTGGAGATCATTTTTCGTGCTAAGAGTAAGAACCTACCAGTTTGTATTCAATGTCTCTTTCAACCAAGAGAATGAAAATATAATTTAAGAGGGTTGTGTATTCTTAAAACATGTAAAAAGGTAAGAACTAATGTAAAAGCTAGATGTGTTTCAATTTTGGGAGTTAAATTGTGGAATAGCCTTAGTGATGGGTTGAAGTTGTGTACTTCTCAGGGGAGATTTAAAAAGGCCTTAAAGGATAAAATAATTCAGGAGTACAGTTTTGAGTAAACATAAAAAAAAATCTTAAAAAAAAGAAATTATATCTTGCAGGATATTTTAAGTTTTTTCTCTTATATTAAAGTATATTTAGTTTTTAAGAATTGTAAAGGATAGGCAAAAATAAGCATGTGCTTCAGCCTATTCCTTTTTTCGGTCATTGAGTTTGGATTTTGTGTGTGAGCTTACTTTGAATATGTGATTTTTTTTTCTTTTTTTTTTTAA
The DNA here is from genome assembly GCF_963971535.1 of Notolepis coatsorum. Taxonomy (NCBI): domain Eukaryota; kingdom Metazoa; phylum Chordata; class Actinopteri; order Aulopiformes; family Paralepididae; genus Notolepis; species Notolepis coatsorum. The sequence continues at coordinate 53,702,915 of NC_140167.1, forward strand.
GTCCACACAAGTGTGTTTTGATTGATCTGTAAACAAAGACAGAAAATAAACTATTCATCATCACAACTGCTTGTTATAATCACGGCGAGAGCCTTCTTCACCCCTCCTCCTCCTTCCTCACCATCACGGCGGAAGCTTCCCTCACCCCTCATCCTCTCACACCCTTATATGGGCAGCATCCGTTCCTCGGACTCCCACGCTGCCAGTACATCAATAATATTTTAGACCATTGTTACTCGCAATTTAAATGTGGTTACAAGTCTCATTCTGACAGTGGATTTGACAAATCTGATCATGCCGCCATCTTCCTCTCTCCGGAGTATAAACAAAGTCTCAAGCGCGCGCCGGTAGTCTCGCGAGAGGTGCAGAAATGGTCTGTAGATTCCAAGCTGCACTTGAATGTACACACGGAGACAGTGCTGGACTTTGTTTGTACTTTGGTGGAAGAAACAATCCCCACTACCACAATTAGAGTTTACCCAAACCAAAAGCCCTGGGTAGACAAATCCGTCCGTGAGGCTCTGAAAGCGCGCACCTCAGCATATAACGCCGGGCAGGCAACATGAATGACCACAAGGTGGCGAGATACAACGTCAGGAGAGTAGTAATAGAAGCAAAAAGGCGCTACAGGAATAAAATTGAACTCCAATATGAACAGGCTGACTCTAGAGCTATGTGGCAGGGCCTCAGAACGATGACAGATTACAAAGGCACCTCCGTCAAGCTGAACAGTGACATCTCCTTAGCAAATGATCTCAATACCTTCTATGCAAGGTTTGAGGCTGGGAATAACAACACCAGCCTACAAGCCACTGCAATGGAGGGGGGGGCTGCTGATGGAGACTCAGTGTTAGGGGTAACAGAACATGAGGTGAGGAGGACCTTTAAGAAAGTGAATATCAGGAAGGCAGCAGGACCGGACGGTATCCCCGGCCGCGTCCTAAAAGTCTGTGCCGACCAACTGGCCCCGGTATTCACTGACATATTTAACCTGTCTTTGGAACAGGCTGTCATCCCCACCTGTCTGAAGAAGTCCACTATTATCCCTGTACCCAAAAAATCCAAGCCTGCTTGCCTCAACGACTACCGCCCTGTAGCTCTCACCTCCATAGCCATGAAGTGCTTTGAGAAGCTAGTAAAGGGCTACATCTGCTCCTCCCTCCCCATCAACCTGGACCCCCTGCAATTTGCATACCGCCCCAACAGGTCCACGGAGGACGCCATAGCCCATGTGCTGCACACAGCAGCATCACACCTGGACAAGAGGCAGGGGAACTATGTGAGAATGCTGTTCATCGACTACAGCTCAGCATTCAATACCATAGTCCCCTCCAAACTCATAGCCAAGCTCAGGGACCTGGACTTGAACTATGACCTCTGCCAGTGGGTCTTGCACTTCCTGACGGGCAGACCCCAGGTGGTGAGAGCAGGCAACTGCACCTCCTCATCCATCACTCTCAACATAGGGGCCCCCCAGGACTGTGTTCTGAGTCCCCTCCTCTACTCCCTGTACACACATGACTGTGTGGCACAGCGTAACAAGAACACAATCATCAAATTTGCTGACGACACAGTAGTGGTGGGCCTGATCTCTGCAAACGACGAGAGGGCCTACCTGGAATAGGTCAAGGTCCTAGCAGAATGGTGTCAAGAGAACAGCCTCTTCCTGAACGTCAGCAAAACAAAGGAGATGATTGTGGACTTTAGGAGGTCGGGGGTCAGGGACTACAGCCCCCTCAGCATTGACGGGGCACCGGTTGAGAGAGTGAACAGTTTTAAGTACCTCGGAGTCCACATATCCGAGGACTTGACATGGACCACACACATTGACAGTGTTGTGAAGAAGGCACGGCAACGCCTCTACTTCCTCAGGCACCTAAGGAAGTTCCAAGTCAGTCAGAAGATCCTTAAGAACTTCTACTCATGTACAATAGAGAGCATCCTGACAATATCACCTCCTGGTTTGGGAATAGCACCGCACAAGACCGGAGCAGACTACAGAGAGTGGCCTGTTCAGCCGAACGCACAATTGGAGGGGGGCTTCCCACTCTCCAGAACATTTACAACAAGCGGTGCATGGGTAAGGCTAAGATAATTATTATTATTAACAACATATAAGAGTTGTTTGTAGGTCGGAAATGATGGAATAGATTTACCAAAAAAAAAAGGTGTTTAACCTGCTCATACCTTATTAAAAGCGAAAGTATAGACGCAGCACGGATAACTTGTGCTTCCATTCAAACAGACGGCAATACACGTGACGTCAAGTCTCGCTCGCGTGAGACTTCCTCTCTAGATACTCTTCAATACCTGGCCAGGGTACTCCTGGGTCCTAGTGCCCCCCGATGTTACACTATATGTCATGCACATGTATTTTATATGTTAATAAAATTGCATTTATCTTTAGTCCTAATTCTGTTACTGTTTGATGTCACAAAGAAGGGTGTATCCGAAAGCTGCCTACAACATTTGTAACATGTGATGAAAAAGTTAACAAATAATTAACTGTATTAGACACTTGTTAATGATGAATAGGCTTCACTTTAGATTGGCCCCCACGATAGCATCTGCAAATGATTTATAAATGTTTTATGAATGTCTTAACAAATCATTTGTTGAACATGAAAAATAAATGGAGATACACTATAGTCGTTTTTTCAAAGGATCTACAAATGTGTTACTACACATTAAACAACATTATTTAATGATGAACAAATCAAGTACAAACAATGTTGATAATGAGTTATAAATAATGTAGAACTAATCTGTAAATGTTATACAAATATAGTTATAAATGATTTAATAATAATTTATGAATGTATATAAATCGTTTGTTCATGATTAGTTCATTATCCACTAATGTGTTATGAATACTTTGTAAATGGTATACAAATATAGTTATAAATGATTTAATAATCATTTATGAATGTATATAAATGGTTTGTTCATGATTAGTTCATTATCTACAAATACCTTATAAATGTATTATAACAGGGTGTTATTATAAAGTGCTACCGTATATTGTATGGTAACTCAGTTACTTGTACTCTGCATTGAACATTGTACATATGTACATACTGAACACTTGTGTCTACGTACGTGACTTCTATTTTATACTTGCTATACTTATTTTATTTTATACTTATCTATTTTTGTCTAGCACAGTCTCTGGAGCGTAACAGAAAGAAGCATTTTGTATACAAGTATTCTGTACTTCTGTATGACAACTAAAAAAGAAACTTGAAACTTGAACTTGAACTTGAACTCAATCAACACGGCTGTGACGGATTCCCTAATCAGCGATAGGATACTTCAGCCCGCAGATCCTGCTCTACCCTCGTCGGAGTGTTGAACTAGCTTCCTAGGTACGACGACGAACCCTAGCCTTGCAACCCAGTCCTTGTTGTTATACATTGTCCTAACCAATGTTCCCCCTAAGGTGCGCCCGTGCGCGCGCGCACATGGCAAAACGCTCCCGCGCACATCTGAAATCGGTCAAAAAAAAATAGTTTTTCTTTTTTTTTCACTTTTTTTTTTACTTTTTTTTTTCAACAAACATGACCATGTTCACGTCTTAAACTCATACTGAGGCTTTAGTTTTGGTTTTAAATTGCATATCATCATTCATTTATGTATTGTCACACAGAGCAGAAGAATTTTGCCAAAACAAACCAATTCTCCACTTGCACAAATTGAAAGTAGGCACTTCCGGCTGACTTCCGGTTGCCAATGGTACTTCCTGTCCCATCCAAATACATTGGTTTTAGCTACTTTTCTCCCCTTATTTAAACAACTTTGTCGGCACAGAGAGGCAATGAAACGTTTGTATTATTATAGTATAGAATGTATTTAATAAGCAAACGTTTGTCAGCAGGGTTTTTGGGCTGTATTTCATGTAAAAACGTTTACTGTTAGTTTCCTTGCTCAGCCAGCATTAGCCTTCATTAGCTAACAGAAGCTAGTGGTTAAACAGGCCGGATTAGCTTTGAGCTAACTATCTTTCCCGACCCATGTATTCATTCCATTCTAAACATAACGTTAGTTTACAAAACATGACCTGTCTATATAACGTTGAGGAACAAATTATAAGTGTGTGGGTGTGTGTTTTGGTGAACATTGGACTGCAAACAGAAAATGCATCACAGTTAGACAGTAGCTACTGTTAGCTGCCCTTCCGGATTAGCTTTGAGCTAACTATCTTTCCCGACCCATGTATTCATTCCATTCTAAACATAACGTTAGTTTACAAAACATGACCCGTCTATATAACGTTGAGGAACGTTATCTCCCGGGACGAGTAGCCACGTTAGTTAGCCAACAACCAGCAATGCAAACGCGAAAATGTACATTACAGATGAACTGCAGAGAAAACGTCCAATTTATCATCCCGGTCGAGACTAATTGGAAGCGGAGTGCAACGTGTGCAAAGCTTGACCATATGTTTATGTGTCTAATAAAGGTGCTGGCGATCGCAAAGCTCACATGGACACAGCAAAACATTACAAACAAAGCAGTGCGAGGCGAGAGTTTGATGGCAAAGTTGACCGAATTGATTGAAGAATGCAGCTATACAGAGAGAGAAAGAAAATAATTTAAAACTATTTTGATGCCTCAAAATTATGTTTTGGTTTGATAAGATGCAATATGATACAATCATTCTAAGGATTATGTGTGTAATAAATTAGTTTAGTACACTAATTGCAACAAATCTGAAACTGCATAGTGCACTTTTAAATTAGTATCTTTGTGAGGTTACTGTTTTATAATTTACATTACATTGAAAAGATAAAGATATATTTTTTAAAGCTGGATTTTCTAATACAGAAGAGGTATTATTTAGAACATTACATCATATTTTTCTTGTTATTTATTTTGTCCAGTAAGACTTGAAAATATATATTATTTTGTCATAGGTTGATTTAGTTATTTTCTTGCGATTTGTCAGGTAGATTACTTTAGGCATAATACAGCATGTTGAGTAACTTTGGTTATAGAGAGATATTATTTTGTTATATAAAATAATATAAACAATAATTTTATATCCATACAGAGGAGGTATACTTTAAATATATTATAATGATAAGGCATCTTTGAGTAAACTTTGATTACGTATCTTGAGGCTGAAGGCAGAGTGTCCTCTTTAAAAGAAATCACAATATGGTCACCCTTGAAGTCGCATTATAATTCACTTAATAAAATAATGACGAGTCAGCCTCCTAAAAAGACAAAAGTTAGTGACACGACTCACACCGCCGCCGCCAACCCAGCCAAAGTAAGGACTATGCTCTGTATCATCAATCAATGGTCAAATACATATTTGATTAAGGAATATAATATGCCTTTTTGTATTATTTCTCTGTGTATCAGCAAAATGTATATATTAACCGGCAGGTGACGTATGTTGCTCAGTAGTTGCTGATGTCTGCTCAGGAGGTTTGAGTGTTTGCTCAGACCAAAAAATAATTAGAGGGAACATTGGTCCTAACCCTTGTTCTCTATATGTCCAGGACCTCCGCTCCAGTACATCTCCTACCTGGACGTCCCGTGCTGCACAAGGAGTGCTCTGCTCTTGCCTACTACACATTCCTGTGTCTATTGCCCCGTGCTTCACAAGGAGTGCACCTGCTCTCATCTACGGCACACTCCTGTACCTGTCGCCCCGTGCTGCACAAGGAGTACACCTGCTCTCACCTACACTCCCGTGTCTGTTGCCCCGTGCTGCACAAGGAGTGCCCCTGCTCTCGCCGACTACCCATTATTGTACCTGTCGCACATTTCTGTATTCATTGTAACCTGTCTACTTGGGGAATAACATTAAAACACCCTGGGGCACTCCATTCTCTCTCCTCCTGTGTTCTGCTATTGGGCTCCGCCAAACCCCATCCTAACACTGCTGCCCGTATGTATTAATTTAAGGCTGACATGAGGAAGTTCTCCACTTTCTATAATTTATTTTTTTTAAATAAGAGAAGTCACCTTCAAGTATGAACAACAAACTGCTATCTAGTTTAGCTTGTTTCCAGTAGTTAACACCAGGGGTGTGCACAGACAATTTGGGGGGCAGGGGCTCAACCAACAATAAGGGCACTTAACCCACCAACACGCACTAATCCCACCCTGATGTTGCCACACCATCGTCATCGATAATAACACTTTAGACCTTATTCTTGTTAATAAAGTAATCAGATTCAGATGACTTTATTCACCATATTGTACAGGTACAAATGGAACGTGATTAGACATTACAGTGCATGATTTTTTCCCAAATAGGAATAAACATAATAATAATAAATAAGTGCAACAATCCGTGTTGCCCTGAATGCTCACACCGCTGCTTCCAACTCGGGCCATGCATCAGGAAATATGGACGAGTATAAGGCAACAGTTTACAGGCTGTGCAAAGAAGTGTTAGCTGCAAAAAATAGATATGCGAACAAGATGGAGGCACAGATGGCCCAAGATGACACAGGAGACTGATGGCAGGGACTACGAATGATAACTGACTATAAGGTCAGCCCCTCCTCAATCGGAAGTGCCGATGCCTCCCTTGCGAACGATCTTAACTCCTTTTAAGCTAGATTCTGGGCGAACAGTGGCGACGTTAGCTCACCAGCTAACGGCGTCACTGGCGCGCCGGTTGTCGCAGAGGGGAGGGGGTCCTCCGCGGGGGAGGAGCACACTCTCCAATTGACGGAACACAGCGTAAGGAGAGTGTTCTTGGGGGTGAACACTGGGAAAGCTGCAGGCCCAGATGGGATAACAGGACGAATACTTAAGTCCTGTGCCAATCAGCTGGCCGCAGTGTTCACCATTATATTCAACCGATCCCTGGCCGAGTCCGTGGTCCCTGCCTGCTTCAAGGTGTCCACTATAATCCCTGTGCTAAAAAACTCCTCCCCAGCAGGCCTAAATGACTACAGACCGGTGGCACTCACCTCTGTGGTCATGAAATGCTTTGAGAGGCTGGTCAAGGATTACATATGTGCCTCCCTCCCCAGTAACATGGACCCATTGCAGTTTGCATACAGGGCAAACAGGTCCACTGACGATGCGGTCTCCCAAGTACTGCACAACACCCTTTCTCACCTTGACAGTCAGAAGGGGGGATATGTGAGATTGCTGTTTGTTGACTATAGTTCAGCTTTCAACACCATAGTCCCCACCAGACTGGTTGACAAGCTGATTGACCTGGGTCTGAACCCCGCCCTCAGCACCTGGATCCTGGACTTTCTGACCAACAGGCCCCCAGGTCAGGGTGGGTGGACACACCTCCAGCTCAATCTCCCTGAGCATCGGGTCCCCCAGGGCTGTGTTCTCAGCCCCCTTCTGTACTCACTGTACACACATCACTGTGTGGCCAGGTTCAGCTCCAACTCCATAGTGAAGTTTGCGGACGACACAGTGGTGGTGGGGCTGATGAGAAGGCCTACCGGGAGGAGGTTGATGTACTGGCACATTATTGCCGGGATAACAGCCTACTCCTGAACATTGGTAAAACCAAGGAGCTGATCGTGGATTTTAGGAGAATACAGCAGGGACACACAAGCCACTGTGGATAAATGGGGCTATTGTAGACAGGGTGAGCAGTTTTAGGGAGTCCACATCACAGAGGACCTGCCATGGTCAACTCACACCCCTTTTCCACTGCATGGTACCTACTCGACTCTACTCTACTCTAATCTGCACTCTGGTTTTCCATTACCAAAATACTTGGAACCGGGTACTTTTTGGGTTATTTTTTATTCCCTGCTCTGTCGAGGTTCCAAGCGAGTAGAACTGGTACCAGAAAAGTGACGTGAAACACTGCAGACCACTGATTGGTCAGAAGAGAGAAGCGTCACACGTTGGAGCGTCTGCACAAAAACAGAAAGCCGCCATCTTTAATGCCTCGCTTAGGATTCATTATTTGTTTGCAGCAGGAACAAGTGCAATAAACAAAAAAGGATACATTCACTGTGTATTCTGCCTCATTTATTGATGAAACAAAACCGACATCAACACAATTTACCACCGAGAGGAGAGTTTACTCTCACAAAAAGATCGCTGATTTGTTAAGCTTGTTGTTAGCTTAGGTGCTAATGTGCTTGCATTTTACCATGGCTAGCGTACATAGCGTGATCAATATAACTCGCTATTGATTGTTTGTACTAGTAACGTTAATGCTAGTAGAATAGACACAACGGGAGGTAATCACCATCCATTTTAAACCGGTTATTACCTAATGCTAACATTAGCAGATAGACGCAAGAGGTAACTTTAAAGCTTCTTGTTAGCTTACGTGCTAATGTGCTTGCGTTTTACCATGGCTAGCGTACATAGCGTGATCAATATAACTCGCTATTGATTGTTTGTACTAGTAACGTTAATGCTAGTAGAATAGACACAACATGAGGTAATCATCATCCATTTTAAACCGGTTATTACCTAATGCTAATGCTAACGTTAACGTTAGCAGATAGACACGAGAGGTAACGTTAAAGCTTGTAGAATAGACACAATGAGAGGTAATGTTAACGTTAGCAGAATAGACACAAGAGGTAACATTAACGTTAGCAGAATAGACACAACGAGAGTCTGGTTAATGTTGTTATTGATTGATTGATTGAAAACTGTGTTTTACTCTGGCTTGCTCTAAGCCCTCACGGACATAGCTATGCTCACGGAGCTTGCTGTACGCCAGCGGCCCCACCTCCCCACACGGAGACAAACTGAGTACTACCTGCAGTGGAAAAGGAACGAAGTACCAGGTACCTAAAGCGGGTAGAGTAGAGTAGGGTAGAGTCGAGTAGGTACTATGCAATGGAAAAGAGGCATAGACACTGTGGTAAAAAAGGCGAAACAGCGCCTCTACCACCTGAGACAATTAAGGAAGTTCAGAGTATCAGGGAAGATACTTCACTCCTTCTATTCCGGGGCTGTAGAGAGCATTCTGACTGGGAACATCACTGCCTGGTTTGGAAACAGCACGGCCCAGGATAGGAAGGCCCTACAGAGAGTGGTGCGGTCAGCAGAATGGACTACGGGTATTGCACTACCACCCCTGCAGGACTTATACAATAGGAGGTGCAAATCCAGAGCCTGCAGAATAATGAAGGACCCTCACCACCCCAACAACAGCCTGTTCAAGCTGCTGCGGTCAGGCAAGCGCCTCCGTATACACGCAACAAGAACAGAGAGACTAAGGCTCAGCTTCTTCCCTCAGGCCATCAGAACAATGAACACTGATCTCTCCACACACAAGCACACATGAACACACATATACACACACAACACAACATTCTGCCCTTGCACACACACAAACGAAAGGTTATCCTATAACCTAGTTATATGAATACTGGCTGAGCGTCTCGCTCCTCGCCATAATGAGATATCTCTTATCTCCAGCACCTACTGTGCTCATGAACAAAACAAATGCACCCATGCACCTGACCAGGCCACTCCCCGGCGTCCTCCTATAAGACGCCGGACATGGTCACACTCCCCCTTCCTCGGAAAGAAAGTTTCCAACATTGAAAACCCAACCAAGGGACCTCAGGGCGCTAAGAGCGAGATGCTCAGCCAGTATTCATATAACTAGGTTATAGGATAACCTTTCGTTATATAGCATTACTGGCAATCACGTCTCGCTCCTCGTCATAATGAGATATGGGGCAGAGCAGACGCGTGCCCCGACAAGTGAACCCCCTGAGGACCCGCAAGCCCTACTACCAGGGGGGAGGGGAGTCCCGTCCACCTGCCCGTCCTAGTGAAGGGGGGGCGGCAGTCAACTCCACCAAAGTGCGAAAAAGAGGGAACCAGATACCCCTAAAAACGCACAGTACAGGCGGGACCACGTGTGACACAACACCCCGTGGCACACACCCGCACACCCCTGCTAACCCACCGAGAAGCGGGATGCAGGGGAGGTCCCAGACCTCAGAACCGCCTGGGAGACAGAACCCCCAGTCATGTCCATGAGGTAAAACTTGACGAAAGGACCCGGGGAGGACCAGGACCACAGATGTCCTCCACCGAGGCCCCCCCTAACAAGGAGGCAGAGGCCGCCACCCCGCGAGTGGAGTGCGCCCTGACACCCCCAGGGGGGGCCTGTCCAGCCAACGTGTAGCAAAGGGCAATGCCCTCGCACAGCCAATGCGACAGGCGCTGCTTGGACAGTGCCTTACCAGCGCGAGAGCCACCGTAACAAACAAAGAGCTGATCGGTAGCCCTGAAGTCCTGAGTCCGACTGAGGTAAACCCCCAAAGGCTGGACGGGACACGACAGGTGAAGGCTCGCCTCTAACTCACCAGCGTGAGGAGGCGGATGAAACGCCTGAACCACAACATCCCTGGAGCGAAAAGAGCTCTGGATATTTTTTGGCACGAAGACTGGATTAGGCCTCAGAGTTGCACCGCTATTGAATAGACAAGCACTCAGGCCGCACCGAGAGAGCACACAGCTCACCCACGCGCTTAGCGGAGGTGATGGCCGGCAGGAATGCAGTCTTGAAGACAGCTGTTCCAAAGACGCCTGCTCAAGAGGCTCAAACAGGGCCTCAGACAACCGGCCGAGGACCAGTTGGAGGTCCCAACTCGGAGACAGAGAACGTTCCACCGGCTTAAGACGCCGAGCGCCAAGCAGGAAACGCTACACAAGAGGGTGGCTGAACAACATTATGTCTTCTCAAAGATTGGTCACTGTCATTTAATTTACTGTAGTAATTACTGTGCTTTATTAGATGGCTTTTTAAAATTCGCCAAAATGCTTGATTGTGATTGGTCAATAGCGCTCTGTTGGCCCTAGCAGCGGTCAATTATTTCTCGATAATTCACCGCTGCTACGAGCAACACGCAATAATGACCGCTGTTAGGGGCAACGGAGCGTTATTGACAAATCACAATCAAGCATTTTGATCGCAGTCACGAAAGGGACTAAGCTTTACCATATGCACAGCTGCACTGCATCAGGTGCAATCAAACCCACATACCTGCCGACGCCAGAGGAGCAACAGAACAACCGGGTCTGCATTTGATCTCGTCTTGTCGATGGTGTAAAATGAATTACGTATATTGTTAGTAAGTTAGCCCTGTAGTAAGCGGGATAATGTATAGCTATACTCGGTCATTGTCGCAAAATAATTGACCTTCACTGCGTTTAGAACACCTCAGCGCGGCACCTCGGTGTTCCAGAATGCAGTGTCGGTCAATTGTTTTGCGACTATGACCGAGTATAGCTATACATTATCCCTTACATAGTCAACACTGGTTAGACTACAACAGTAGGCAATGTGCAGTCGAGCCGACAATAAAACATTTGCATTAGTTAGCTACTTAGGCTAATGACTGACTTGTGCATGACAGATTATGTTTGATATCCCTCTAAAACCGATGCTCAGCAAGGGCTAATGGCAGCATTAACCTCATAATGCTTTTGAACACCTTTCTAGTACTTACTTTACCACCACCCCTTGCTAGTCCCCAGCTGTGTTGTGTAGCATTAACGCTACAGTAGTTAGCAGTGACAGCTCTATGTAACGTTAACCAGCTGGGACCAGCATTCTACCCCTGTGGTAAAAATTGCATTAGGAGCTGTCACTCTGCACTCTACCAACCAACTCGCGCGAGCCCGGGGTTGGCCGAGGGGAAGGGGCAAAGGCTGACCTGTGGGAAGGTATAAGGGGGTGGTACACCTGAGGGTGCGGACATAGCAATAGATACATGTAAGCATATGTGAATAGAATAGATACATGTAGTAAGCATATATGTGAATAGAATAGAAGTACTTAACCCAGCAATGAACTAGAACAGGCATGGTTTAGACGTTGTAGGTCGGACAGAAGACGTTATGAAGCTGATCCATGAGCTCAAAGTAGTATCAATGCAGGGGCACGGTCAATTTGGAAAGGTTTTGTCAGGCTGAACGTGACTGTGGTCAAGCTAAATGGTAGTTACAGTAAGGTATGATTGGAGGGTCAAGAAAATAAGGCGCCGATTGAGATTGGTCCCAAAAATATATTTTTTTATAAATAAAAAGAAAACAGCGCTTTTTGGAGCCAGGAACACTGCCCAGTTTGTCAATTTCTTTCTTTTATTTTTTCCCCCATGGGTGTCGGCATTAGGCAGGGAAGGAAACAATACATTTAGAATGTGGTGTGTTGCTACACCCACCAATACGACATGTTCAATACAAGGGAAGGAAAATGTGCAAATAAAAAAAAATTATTCGATTTAGATTTTTTTTTAACAAAACTTAAAGGATAACTCCACTATTTTGGGAAATTAGCTTATTTAACATCTTCCCTGGAGTTAGACAAGAAGATGCATACCTTTTTTGTCTCTGTGCGTGCATTTTAGCTTTGGGAATAGATGCTCCGTTAGCATAGCTTAGCTTCATCACTGGAAGTGAGGCAGGACAGTAGCCTTACAGTGCCTTACAGTGTATTGCAAGGTCTGACATTGACCAAACTTGATATGCATGACCTTGGTGGGCTCTAGGTCAACTCCTGAAAAGGGGGTCAATGTCAGACCTTGCAATCAAAAGTTAGGGGCGCACTGAAATTATGGCAAGGGTTATTAGCCCCCTAACTTTTGATTGCAAAGTCTGACATTGACCCCCTTTTCAGGAGTTGACCTAGAGCCCACCAAGGTCATGCATATCAAGTTTGGTCAATGTCAGACCTTGCAATACACTGTAAGGCACTGTAAGGCTACTGTCCTGCCTCACTTCCAGTGATGAAGCTAAGCTATGCTAACGGAGCATCTATTCCCAAAGCTAAAATGCACGCACAGAGACAAAAAAGGTATGCATCTTCTTGTCTAACTCCAGGGAAGATGTTAAATAAGCTAATTTCCCAAAATAGTGGAGTTATCCTTTAAAGTTGGGGGGAAAGTGAAAATAAACCTGTGTGGAGTTTGTCATACCAGCCAGCCAAATTTTGTATGATTCAAATTTGTAATAACTGTTGAATCTAGAGGTTGTATGTATGGTTGTAACTAACTGTAACTGTCCTCTACTGCTCCCATGACTGCATATATATCTGTGTCCACTGGAGGGCGCTATTGGCGGAGCTTCTACTGTCTACGCCAGGTTGGGAGTATATAAGCCTTGGTTCCCTCCTTCTCTTTCTTCTTCCCACATCTGCCTCTCCCGGAGAGGAGATCACATGAGCTGCTGTGTTATGAATCAATGTGAATGAATAAACCGCTGCCAGCAGAGCAAGGCCAAAGATAGAAACCATGCCTCTTGTACATATTATTGTCGCCCCATAGCCAATTCTGTTAACAGGTTATGGGCCCAGATCTCGCAGGGGCGAAATAATAAGGGTAGCTAGCTTAGCTGAAGTGTAGGCCAGAGTAGTACCGGGAGTACCGCGTGGCTAGATACTAGGCCAACGGAGCTTAAGCTACACCTACCACCTACCACCAAGAAGGAGGATGGCGACCAAGGGAAGGAGCAAATGGCCCTCATTTAATGGAAAAGCGGAGGGATATGAGCTCTGGGAAGAGCGCATGCTATGTTGCATGCATGGCGCGGTACTCAAGGCGGTGATCTTGGCGGCCCCCGCGGGGCCACTGACGGCAAAGGACCAAGCCCAAGACGACAAGCTTAATGCAGACGCATACTGTGAGTTGGCGCCGCTGCTTGACGATACGAGCTTGGGGCTAATATTCCGCGACACGAAGGACAAAGGCCGAGAAAGCCTGCGAGTGTTGAGGGAGCATTACATCGGACGGGGAAGGCCCCGAGTAGTGTCCCTCTACGTAACATTAACGGCTCTGAAGAAGGGGCACACAGAGACGATGACAGAATACATCATCCGAGCTGAGCAGATCATGACGGCGCTCAAGAGTGCAGGAGAGGCACCAGGTGAGGGGCTAATGATGGCGATGGTGATGAGACGACTACCGGAGTTGTACCGGCCGTTCGCGCTACTGGTTACACACGGTTCAACAGACATGACATTGGGGCAGTTCAAAGCCAAGCTGCGGAACTTTGAGGCCTCAGAGGATATCCACCCAGACGCCGCGGAAGCAGGGGGATAGCACTGAAAGCCCGAGCGACACCAAGGGAGAAGGCCAGGCCCATGATGGAGCTGACGTGTTGGCGATGCGGAGAGAATGGGCATCGGAGGGATAACTGCAACAAGACGGTCTGGTGCAACTTCTGCAGATCATCCTAGCACACAGACAAAGAGTGCCGAAAGAAACGAGACCAGAGCGCCCGATACGCACATGGGCAAGATGCAGTGGCGTCGCGTGGGTAAAATAACAGGGGAAGCCAAAAAAAAATTAATAAAAAAAAAGATTATTAAATATTTTTATTAATATTTATTATTATTTTTTTTTAAGTCAAGCAGTCACCATGTACACTACAGTATGGCTCGGCGGCCAGTCAAACTTTCTTTTTATTTATTTAACAGATTGCAGAATGGGTATAATACAGTACGGCTCAATACACACAATTGTATAAGGGGATGCAGACCAGAGAAAGACGTTTGTCTTGTTTACATCAGGGTCACCCATTTTCAATTCATAGTGACATTTATGACATACAAGACATCATGACATTTATGGCATAGGGACATACATGACATACAGGTATTTAGTATGGTTACATTTGTGACATATACGATATTCAAATATACAGTACTGTTACCCATAGATCCTGACAGAGTATATACATATGATGGGGAGGAGACTGTACATTAGGAGGGGGTGGGTGGGTGGGAGAGAAATATACATACGGCCGGGAGAGAATATGACGTCTAGAGTCTAGACAAACAAGACAAGACAAACGTATTTCTCTGGTCTGCATCCCCTTAACAATTGTGTGTATTGAGCCGTACTGTATTGTACCCATTCTGCAATCTGTTAAATAAAGTTTTCATTCATTCATTCATTCATTCATTCACGTGTCTGTTGCACGGCGCGCCCAGCCATCAGAGCGCTCCTACTGTAAAATGAGGAAGCAGCCATTTCAGCCTCAGTTTTACTCGTTTATAAAAATGATTTAAAATGTTTATTAGCAACGCCAAGCTTTCAAACCCTGCCGCATCTGTGTGTGAAACCCTAATGGAACGCTGGGTACCTTTGACATTTATATCCGATATATTTTGGACCCACCGCTAGCTTTTAAGCAGTGCTTGATGGTGCACATTAACCTGGCTACTACGAGGAATAAGTGACTGCGTATTCCAGCCCCTGGCTTGCATTGCAGTCATGAAAGGGTCTACAAGCTTGCCTGATAACGTTAGTTAGTCCTTAGTCAGGCTGCTCAGTGCTTACCTGGTCAATAATGTGGTTCTCCTCTTGCCAGATAGATTTGTTAAATCATAATATCCACAGTGGTGTGCTCTGCTGGTCCTCAGTAGATGTCCCGCCGGCAAAAATAAGTTGCTATTAAAGTGCTAAATGTTAGATACACTAATAGAGGATTCGAACGTGCCCGCTCTGTTAATAACATTTTCAATCAATCCCGCGAGGGGATGACGTTCAGACGTGTTCTGACCTGCCCCGCCTCCAGGGGGGAAAATGTGAAATGAGTGCAAAGGGGAGGCCACACTCAGGATTCTTCTCACAGCCCCGTTTTAAACTTTTAGGGTGTGGCAGTCAGCTCGAATCTGATTGGCTAGGATCGGATTTGGACTCTAGATACATGAATCACATGCTGGAAGCCTGGAGAAAGAGACCTACCCCCTGCCTCCTCTCCTCTATAGCTGCAGTGAGCATAGTGAGGCTGACAGTGTGTTAGAGGGAGTGAGAAGGAGAAGAGGGAGACATTTAAAAAAAAATACAAAATTATAACACAGATGCACAGATGAAAAAGAATGTAAACTATATTAAAAAAATATATATATATATATATATATTTTTTTTTTATATTTAATATTTGATATTAATTCATATTTTAATAGGGAGGCATGGCTTCCGTTGGCTTCCATAAGTCGGCCATAGACGAGGCGGCGCCCATGGACAAGATGGCGGCGACGGACGAGGCCGAGGCTACGGACAAGATGACGGCGATGGACGAGATCGCGGCCGCGGCCAAGATGGCGACTGTGGACGAGATGGCGACTACAGACAAGATGGCGGCGACGGAGATCGTGAGACGAGTCGAGATGACGCCCGGAGAGCGGCAGGACGAGAGGACTTCGTTTTCGGGGCGCGGACTACGGGCGTCACCCGGCCACGCAGCACCGGCAGTTCCCGAGGAGGGGACTGATCGTGGACACAGGTGCGTCGTCCCACATCATCAACGACAGGAACAGTTTCAAGAACTTCGATAAATCCTTCGAGCCGGAGGGACACAGCATGGAGCTGGCAGATGGGAAGCGCACCTACGGGTTGGCGCAAGGGAGAGGAGACGCACAGGTACGCCTTATAGACAGTAAGGGACGCCGGTGTACAGTGACGTTAAAATACGCTCTATATATACCCTCGTTCCCACAGGAACTATTCTCAGTAAAATCTGCTACTGCTAACGGCGCCGAAGTGTTCTTCAGTGAAGGTAAAGATGTTATTGTAGAACGACATGGTACGCGGTTTAACATCGACGTATATGGGAGAATGTATTACCTACAAACGGAGTGCAATAATAATGACAAATGTAATGTGACTGTCAGTCATGACATCCAGACGTGGCATGAAATTATGGGTCATTGTAATCACAAGGATTTACTAAAGCTGCAAGCAGTGACAGACGGTATGCACATTAAAGGTGAAAAGCATAGACCTGACAAAGAATGTGAAGTTTGCATAAGGGGGAAGTTTACTCAAACAAGGAACAGGGACCCCACGGAGAAGGTAAAGAGACCACTGGAGCTAGTTAACACCGACCTAGCCGGCCCAGTAAGGAACGAGTCCATAGGTGGCTTTAACTATGTACAGTCTTTTACAGATGTGGGTACAGGCGTAGTGTTCGTCTATTTCCTTAAAGCAAAGAATGATGCACTTCAAGCCACGGAAAAGTTCCTTGCCGATGTAGCCCCCTATGGGGACGTAAAATGTTTGAGGTCAGACAACGGGACCGAGTTTACAAACAGAGAGTTCCAATCACTGCTGAGAAAGAACAGGATCAGACACGAGACGTCATGTCCCTACTCCCCACATCAGAACGGGGTAGCAGAGAGGGAATGGCGCACCCTTTTTGAAATGGCCAGGTGTAAGCTAGACGATAGTAACATACCGAAGAGCCTGTGGCATTATGCGGTACAAGAAGCCGCTTACACCAGAAACAGGTGTTTTAATAAACACACGGGCACCACCCTATATACAGCAATGACTGGGAAAAGATGTAATCTAGCCAGAATGCACAAATTTGGATCAGTGTGCTATGCTTACCAGCAGGACAGAGGCAAGCTTGAGTCCAGATGTGAAAAAGGGCTCTTTGTAGGACACGACAGAGGGAGCCCAGCACTCCTAGTCTACTATCCCGGTAAAGGGAAGGTGCAAAAGCACAGACTAGTGAAATTTGTCACCAAGACAACATGCGAAATCGAGACACAGACAGAGGAGCCATGGCTGGACTCCGGGGTAAGGTATGGAGGGACAGAGACACCACAGCCTAGCGTACTGAGCACAGGCGTGCAAGCAGACAGCCAGCCACCCCCAGAGGGCGATGACGAGGAGCACCCGAGGGTGACGTCAAGTGCCCCAAGCAGTGGGAGGTATCCCTCAAGGGAACACAAACCCCCAAAATATCTGATAGATTATGCCCGGAGAGGAAGTGACGAGGATGACAGTACACTCGCCAATATTGATTACTGCTACAGAGTGGTGTGTGGCGTGCCTCAGTCTTTTAAGGAAGCCATAGTGTCCCCAGAGTCGAGTAAGTGGGAGAGAGCGATGGACGAGGAGATGAGGTCCTTAGAGGACAACCACACCTTTACCCTCACAAAATTGCCAGAGGGCAGACAGACAGTGGGAGGGAAATGGGTGTACTCAATCAAGGAAGGGATCGAAGGCCACGAAAAGTACAAAGCGAGATTTGTAGCTAAGGGTTTCAGTTAGAGGGAGGGGATAGACTATGGTGAAACATTTTCTCCCACCGCCAACCTGACCAGTGTAAGGGTAGTGGTTCAGAAAGCAGCTGAGGACAATCTGATTTTACATCAGATGGATGTGAAGACAGCCTATCTGCACACACCCATAGATAGGGAGATATATATGGAACAACCTGAAGGTTACGAAAAGAAAGGGGGAAAGCTAGTGTGCAAGCTAGAAAAATCCATTTACGGCCTGAAACAGTCTGGGCGAAATTGGAACGAGATGCTTCACACATGCCTCATCGAGGATCACTTCCTACAGAATCCAGTAGACCCCTGTGTTTACTCAAGGGAGTCAAAAGAGTCAGGAAAAGTGATAATCGTCATTTGGGTGGATGATTTGATCATCGCAGCAGACAACACTAGGAACCTAGATCAGGTGAAAGGTATGCTCTCCACCAGATTAAAAATGAAAGACCTTGGCAGGTTAAAGCATTTCCTAGGCATGGACTTTGAGCAGTCGGCCAATTGTGTAACAGTATCCCAGAAGAGATATGTGGAAAAGATCCTGAAACGTTTTGACATGCAGGAATGTAGAACAAGGGAAACACCATGTGATCAGAAACTTGATTACCAGGAGGATGCTCAGAAACTGACAGATGTAAAAATGTACAGGGAAGCCGTGGGTAGCCTCATCTACTTAACAACATGTACCCACCCTGACCTATGTTTTGTAGTGAGTAAGTTGTCACAGCATTTTGCTGATCCCACAGAGGAACACTGGATTACGGTAAAACATGTTTTTCGTTATCTCAAAGGTACAGTAGATAAACTACTTTGTTTCAGAAAGAGCAGCGAAGGCTTAGGGCTTAAAGCCTACAGTGATGCAGACTGGGCTGCTGACATCACAGATAGAAGGAGTACTACAGGATACTGTGTTAGTTTAAACACAAACAGCTCACTGGTTTCATGGAAAACAAAGAAGCAGCCCACAGTGGCACTGTCAACTTGTGAAGCCGAATACATGGCTCTGGCCATGACGATACAGGAGTGTATTTATCTAGAACAACTGCTCGGAGGGATGGATAACTATGTATATAAGAAGACTTGTTTATGAGGACAACCAGGGTACTATTGCCATTGTGAGAAACCCTGTGTGCCGACAGAGGTGTAAGCATATGGATATAAAGTACCATTTCATCAGATCTGTCATCAGAGAAGAAAGGATGACACTGGTTTATTGTCCAACAGATGACATGGTAGCAGACTCTATGACGAAGCCTGCTTCAAAACTGAGGAGATTTGCAGAGGTCATGTTTGGTGTGTAAATATTGACTGCCATACTCTTTTTGATGTTCTAAGACTGTGTTATTTTCTTTGTAAATTGTTTTGAAGAGTTCATACAGTGTGCTAAGCAACCATAAGTGGGAGTGTTGAATCTAGAGGTTGTATGTATGGTTGTAACTAACTGTAACTGTCCTCTACTGCTCCCATGACTGCATATATATCTGTGTCCACTGGAGGGCTCTATAGGCGGAGCTTCTACTGTCTACGCCAGGTTGGGAGTATATAAGCCTTGGTTCCCTCCTTCTCTTTCTTCTTCCCACATCTGCCTCTCCCGGAGAGGAGATCACATGAGCTGCTGTGTTATGAATCAATGTGAATGAATAAACCGCTGCCCGCAGAGCAAGGCCAAAGATAGAAACCATGCCTCTTGTACATATTATTGTCGCCCCATAGCCAATTCTGTTAACAATAATTATTAAAACCCAGCTCAAAAACAGCTCATCTGGCTGCTCAGACTATTTCTCAGGATTGTGGGTGCGTGGTCAGATCAAGCTTGATTTCCAGCTCAAGTGCCATTTTATTTCACTAAAACATGAATGCTATAACATTATATATTATTGATATTGGCTTTTTTACCGATATACCGATATTTTCCAACTCTTAATTTCCGATACCGATATCAACCGATACCGATATATGCAGGGTTGCAATGGAATAATTTCAGGTAATTAACATTACATATCTCTTGTTGTGGAATTAACACAACATTATGCATACTTTTGACAATAAATCAAATCTGAATTTGTTCTTACTTGCTTGCCTGGGTAAATAAAGGTTATAGAAATGTAAAAAAAAAAAAGATATTTTCCGATATCACATTTTAATGCTGATATCGGCCGATAATATCGGTAGGCCCATAATATCGGACATCCCTATATATTATGTATATTATGTATATTATTTATATAACGATATAAATTGACCCTACATGGTTTAAATAGCTTGACTAAGGTTAGGAACCTAGGAACTAGGTTAGACCACACAAAGCTGTGTTTTTATTTAAAGGGGAACTATTTTACTATTTCTTTCACTATTTGGGCACTTTTACACAATTCCTGTGAGTTTATGGAAAAAACTCAAAAACAGCATTTTTCTAAGGCCGTTTTGAGCCTGGGCTCCAACCACTGTGGTAACTGTGTGGAGTGTGTGGCGGCATCTGCCACATTATCATGCAGCTGTGTCTCTCTGACATCACAAATCAGCACATTTTCAGATGACTCAGTTCAGTGAGGGTGAATATTGTGAGAGGAGAATTGGAAGAATGCGCCAATATGAGAATTAGAGACATAGATCATATTAATATAAGTCCACATAGCTAGGAAACAATGCTAAACACTGAAAAAGGCCATTTATAAGATAGTTCCCCTTTAACTATACCAGGGGTCGGCAACCTGCGGCTCCGGGGCCGCATGCGGCTCTTTAGCCAATCAGCTCCGGCTCCCTGGTAAAAAAATATAATAATTTCCACAAATAAGGGAAGGACTCAAATATACCTGAATAGTTCAGGGTTTTATTTCAAAGTCGGTCTACAGACACCAGTGTTTTGTCTCCTCTTCTGTGTTTTATTTAAAAATAGGTCTACACAGCCAGTCTTTTTTCTCCTATTCATAAGAGTTTGAGGGTTTCCTTTGTTATAAAGTCAAACATTTTCTTTTTGTTGCTTTATAATTCCATTAATGCAACAAACTGTGTGCTATAAGTATAAAGTATAATAAATCGCGAATTACTTTGGGTATGCAATTGTCAGGCGTTTTATGCTAAATGTGGGGTATGCTTGGGGATAACTATATATAAAATGTTATACACTGTGTTATCTTCATTTTAAGGGTAAATTGGTTTTGCGGCTCCAGAGGAATTTTATTTTGTGGGAGGGGGGGGAAATGGCTCTTTTGATAGTAAAGGTTGCTGACCCCTGAACTATACCTATGGTGGCCTCCTTCTAGACACTATAGATGAGCGGTTCTCAAACTATGGGTCGTGACCCAAAGTAGGCGCATTGGCAACTAAAAAGAATAATAAATCGGGGAGCTCCAGTAGCTCACCACGTACCGCGAGTGCTATTTCAGCGCCGTGGACAACCGTGCTCGTCACGGATCTGGGGCTGAGCGCGTTCGAATCCCGGACGGCAGCCGTGCCTTTCCCAGAGTGTCTTCCCCCCCATCTGAACCCTTTCAGCCTGCTTCTGTCGGTCGAACTTGACCAAGTATGAATGCGATGAAAAAGCGATAAACGCTAAAAAGAACCAGCTGACTGGTCAAAGTAAAAAAAATAATAATAATAATAATAAATCAAGAGAAAAACCGACGAGCCCAACTCAGATAGAGTTTTCCACCTGGCACCTGTGTGTATGTCACCAGACCCCAATGGGAAGCATCCAGATCTATGATTAAGGTGTGCAAACCAGTGGTGTCGTTAGCCCTGGGCTTCCGGGGCTTTATCCCCGGATGTTTTTCTCCTAGCCCCGGACCTAAAAATTTTTTTTTTTAAATTGTTTAAATTTTTTTTTACTTTTTTTTTTTTATATGTCAGTATCCCCATTGTCTGTGCTGAATGTTTGTTAGTGTTTGGTATTTTTTGTTGGTTTTTAGTACTTTTAAACATCCATTTTTAGTAAGTAGTTTTCATTTGATCCTATAATTCTTTCATTCACCGATTTGTGGACTTTTTTTTTTAATGTCCTGAAAGGCACCTTATAAATCAAATGCATTATTATTATTATTATTATTATTATTATTATTATTATTATTATTATTATTATTATTATTATTATTATTATTATTATTATTATTATTATTATTATTATTATTATTATCATCCAGGAGGGAAGAGACACTTAGTATGATAGTAGGGACTGCATCTCTGCCTGTCCTGACCAGGAAACACTTTGCAACTGTGATCTCCTCTGACAATAGTTGGATATTGTAATGTGTGGCGAGGGGTTGCAGCAATTCCACTGAGAGAAAATGGTCTGAGGCTGGATAACATGCCTGTATGCCTCTCATAAGTTGTTATCCAACTCATGAGAACCTGCTCTCAAGCTCTTGCAGCATTCTGTCGACGACTGGATAGAACAGTCTCTGTCTCAGCTGATCTCCTGAGCTGAGGTCTGAGCTTGTGCCACAAGATGACTCAACTACATACTCGTCCATCCTTTTCTGCTTCCTCCTTTGGCTGGTAGTATGTTCCTCAATCCAAAGGCCATTACATATGTATATAATGAAACACACAATACAGTTTTTTTTCGATTGCTTAAGCATGATTTTGAAAACGGGGCCCGGTGTTTCAAAACACACAATTAGCACAACCACACACAATTATCAGAACACCTCAGATCCTTTGCTAAATTAAACACTTGTCAAAACCATACACTAATTTATAAAAACTACATTTTGTTACCATATGAAACACACGTTTCATATGACTTAATTCTGTTTGAACCAGTTACACACACTGCTGTGCTTAACCTAAAACACATTTAGCAATTCTACTTCTCAGTGATTAGAGTACTGTAAGTGAAGTACGCAGAGAATGTGCAAATATACAATAAATTCACCAAACACTACACAAGACCAATGCTGTAGACTGATGAAAATATGTTGTATTGTTTTGCAAAAAGTGTGAGGCTGACATTGTGCTTATAGGGGTGCAAATCTGGGCCTATGTTTTTCTCCTTGAGTGTAAGGTTTTGATAATTGTGTAATACTTTTGATTTGCGTGTTTATGCAATTGAAGAAAACTGTAAAGACTAGAGATTAACTGTTTATTTCTTTTGTACATAGGCTGTGCATATGTTTGTTTGTTTGTTTATTTGCTTATGTGTATGATTCTTAACACTTTGGCTGCCATGGGTTAAATTCATTATCAACCGTAGGTTGCCGGCTCTATTTGTCTATAGAGAAAGTCCCCTTCTTTGCAGGGCTATAACTTTTTAAATTATATTGCTACATTGCCATTATTAGGGCCCATTCAAAGTCCTATATGTATTGTTCATTGTGTAGCAACGTTAAACTTTTTCATTCACATATTCATAGTAAAGTATGGTCTAATGTATAAGTATGTTTTCATCTCTTTCTGCAGCTTTCTCCAGAACGTGATCTATAGCCCCAAATACATTATATTGATGATGCAATACAGTTTTATGGCAATCAGCGCGATATAAAAAATTCCAACTAGACGTACTTCTGTGAGGTTTGGTTCTTTCCCCACCACGGGCTTCTTAAAGTACTGTGATGATTGGTCCGCTCCCCACCCACTCGCTCCGTTCCTTTAAGTTACTGTGAGGATTCTGTGTTGATTGGTCCGTGCCGAACACACACTTCTAAGTCAAGTATCAATTACCATCACACACCTGATGTGTGTTCTAATCAGCGCCCCAAGAGGCTTTATAGACTCTGATTCCCCTAGTATCGATGTTGGATCGTTTTGAAACATTCCCTGCATTTGCCTGTTCCTTCCCGTCGCTGCTTTCCCTGTTCTGTTGCTTCCCAGGACTCTCGAGAAATATTCCGTTTGGAGAACCTGCTTCCCCGTTACGAAGCGGCCGCCTCGTTTGATCTGCCCGCTTTACGCGTTGCGCTCTGGTGAGTTTTTGTAAACAGTCTTTTGGATCTATCGTTTTTTGTGTGTTTGTAAGCACCGAAGAGATCCTGTTTTTGTTCATACTGTTCTCACCTTTTTGTCTTTTGGAATTACACGTTTTTGGATTACCTAATTGCTTTCACTCTGGACACTGCTCACTGTGTGTTTCACACCAAAGATCTGTCACTTGGATTATTTGTTTGGACAATTCACCTCACCAGTCACCTGTCAGTTTCAATTGTGCGCTGAGCTAACTCGGATTCTCTCTCTCCCTCTCCGCCTCATCTGGAGCATATGCTGGGAGGATCTGCAGAGCGGCTCAGACGTCACGGACAAATTCCACAACATCACCTTCTGGGAGAAGCTGCAGAGCAGCAAACATTCCTCACATGCCTGTTTCCCAGTTTGTTCTGTTCACCACCTAATTCATTCTTGTTACTCAGTAAATAAACAGGCCCTTGATTTTGGCTAACTCTGAAACAACTCTCTCTGTGCCGTTTGCGATTGGGGTCGGTTTCAAACCATAACAACTTCTAGAAGTTACTACACGTCATCTGATGTTGACCGGATGGGCTAGGGGGCGTTTATAATTCCGTGGGCAGCGTTATACCAATCATCTAATGTGGGTCAAATGTTGATAATAGCAGTTAGTATCGAAGACGGTAATTTTACACGCTAAAACTCACCCCAGTCTCCACGCGCCGTTGGGCGATCATCGTAGAGTAGAAATTTTACCATTATGGGATGTGGATTTACCCGGTCCATCTCCAGCTTGTATAATGGTATATACGTCCAAATCATGTTGTTTATCGAGTTATTGGCAATCGATCGCTATGTAGTGTGTCGAGATCGAGTCCCGGGACCTATAGCCAGTGCCCGGAAGTAATACGGCCGACCAGCACAACCTCTACGGCACTTCCTGTTAAGCGATTGCGCCGATCGGCCACCAGATGGCGCTCCTGAACCGCCAGAGAGCTCAGTGGGTCCTCCTGGTGGATCTCAGGCCAGCGGAGGGGAAATATGAATCCGATCCCAGATTTTTGAAATATTGATATTAAAGACGCTGTAAAGCGTCTTCGGCAACTTGAGCATGGCCGGGAATGACGTGTTTAGGCGTATTCCGGCAGCCAAAGTGTTAATTTTGCATTGTCCCGTCCAAATAAACAATTTTTTTTTAAACGTTAAAAAAACTGGGGGCGTCCCATATAGAAAGATACAAGGGTAGAAAGAGTGCTCGATACCGCCGTCTAGCGTGATGCGGCCAGTATTGCACCTAGGCATTCTTAATGCGATTCCCAATGTGAATGCAGAGTCAGTGGGCCTGTAATGAATATAAATATTGAATAAAAGAAATAACGATCAAATAACGAGTATACTCGTTGGTGTTCAACGATTGGCGCGCCAATAACGAGTATAATCGTCATTGGCGAGGAATGAGTTAACATAAAATATTTAACTTCTGTTAAAAATGCAACAAGATTGAAAAACACAATTTTCATCGTACTGAATCTTTAACAAACATGTTTCACAGCTCCAAGGAAATCACATCAAATTGCTGAAAAGATACATGTCCCCTTTAAGTACCCGCTGGATTTTTAACATACGGTACTTTGTCTCATACACGTACTGTAGCTTACAAGGGGCCACACTTTGATAAACAACTTCATATACTGTATACTCCTTCAGCCAAGGGTGTGGAGGAATCCACCTCTGTGTACATAACCGTCCTGCGCATATTGGGTTTTTTTCCACTCTGCCCAAAAGCTTCCTGCACGCAGACTGTTGGATTATCCTTGAAATGTGTTTCGTCATTATCAACAGATCTGGAGGAAGAATGTTCACTTCACATATATTCTACTCCGTTGACAGCGGCCTTGCAACAAGCTCTGAGACAGACAGTACAATAACAGCTAACTGATGACGTCAAGATGATAGAATCGCTATCGGAGGACATCCACAGGACATCCAGGATTACAGCAGAACTACAGCGCTCCCCCCAATCGATGTCAAGACAATATATCTGGGATCACCATCTCCCCTCCCCCCCAGCCCCCCCCCCCCCCCCCCCCCCCGTCTTTACTCCCCTGTGTCACTCTCCTCCTTCCCCCTCTCTCTTGATCGGGGATCCCCCTCAACAACCCTAAAACGCTGTATGGGTTCATTCCTGAAAGGCTGCGTAATAGCCATATAGGCCAATTCTACTATTTGCGTTGGCGTTTCTTGCCTATACACACTAGTATTCCCGAATCAAATCTATACAGTAGCTATTATGTTTCTGCATGAAAGGGGGGGGGGTCGTTTCTGATTATTGATTACCAGTAACGGCATTAGTATTGAACGCTAAAAACGCTGATCAGCTGGATCGGTATGAAAACCTTGCACAATCAAGCCAGAATGTATGTCAGATGATCCTTACCTTTGATCGGGAGTATTCCAAAAATAATATTCCAATTGTTTGATCGATATCTGCTCCATCTGATGTCCATTTGGCCCACGATTGAACCTCTAGCCTTGCCGTCTACTGAAAGGGACCTTTCAGTGTTACACAGGGTCTGGAACAGGGTTTACTGCACTCTCGATACCGCCACCTGGGGGAATCTGGCTGGTACTGCACCCTCTGCGTCGCAGTAGGCCTTCTAATGGCACCATACGGGTCCCTGGCATTGAATAGGATATTAAAATCGAAACTAACCAAAAACGTAATATTACGTGTCTGGCACCCAACCGCTGGTGAGCAAACGCGTAATATTACGTGAATGGCACCCAACGTGTTAAGAAAGTCTAGGGTGCAGTGGACCCCCGGATCGTTAGTAAGACGGGAGGAGTGACCCCACTGGAGGACCTGCGAGCGCATGTTAGTGGGAACAAACAGCCAGTCGGACCTCCTCCTGGGTCAGGCTCCTGCTGCTGAGCCTCCTGAACCCTAGTCTCGATTCCCCAAGTGAGCGGTGCGAGGAAGCAAGCGTGTGAAACAATGCCGAAAGGTAAAGTTCTTTGAGACGTACGGGACATTGGCTTGCATACTACTGGATTATCCTGAAGGTGACCACACTTGGAAACTGGCCTACCAGATCCTGTTAAAGGGCTTCCTTCTACCGATTCTGGTCATTGTTTTTTGTAGCACTAACATAGTCAGGATTCTAAACAAAAGGAGGAGAAATATCAACATCCAGGAGGCTAATGACAGGAAGGCCACGGCACTGGTGTACGCAGTGAAGGCGCTGTCCCTGCTCTGCTGGGCCCCCTTCCAGCTCTTCACCTTCCTCGACACACTCTGTGACGCTGAGCTGCTGGACGAGGCCTTGTTGTACTACACTCTAGATGTAGGACATCAGGTATCGGTTTACATGGCATTCCTCAACAGCGCCCTGAACCCTACTGCTGTATGTCTTCACAGGCCAATACTTCAGGAGGAAAGTTGCTGCCATCTACAGGAGAACCAGACACCGTCACCTTGGATCAGGCATGACCACATATCAGCGTTCCGTCATATCCACTTACCTCAATAAGACGGAACAAATCAAGCCTGTGATTATTCTAAATCACATGAGCTGACACATGGAAATATTCGCAAGGCTGTGAATAGAATGCACTTGCTACCTTTCAAGAAGTTGTAAAATGTAGTATTGTAATCTCGAAACATTACTGATGGTTGAGGTTTTTGGATGAAGAAGTTTGGCATTCTATATTAGTTATTGATTAATAGTATTATACTATTGATTAACTATACTTTTATACCTTTTTCCAATTATTATTATTATTGTTATTAGTCAATACTACACGTTTTTCTTTTATTTATAAAATGTTTATTTATTACATTTACAATAAATTTGTATTGATTATTGTGTCATTGATTGTGTCAGAGATTGTGTTAGTGATATACAATAGTTAACACATTGGCGGCCACTGGGATGAGTCTAATATCACTAGAGACGACCAGCATACAGACTTGGGGCTGTTTGTAGAGCTAAATCTATACTTTATAGTATTGCTATCTGTCCATTCTCATTGTCAATTGAGACCATAAACCGTCCCTTCAAAATGGCTTAAAGAAAAAAAAATCATCAATACGTTCTCATTTCATAGCGCCGTGAATATAAGCGTTATACGGCATTTGGTCTAGTATATTTCCTGGAAGGCTAGATAAAGGGCTAATAGCTACTAACGTTATATCCAATGGCATTTCCGTTATACATAAGCTACAGTTAAAACTCAAACTGCATATGATCGGCACGATCCTCAAGCATGTATGCATGAAAGGGGGGGGGGGAGACGTTGTTTCTTATTATTGATTACCAATAACCGTGTTCGTCTAAGTAGCCACATACGCTAATCGCCTGGTTGAGTATCATAACAAGGCCCGATCAGCATGTAATTTACGTGAAAAAGATCTTACCATGAGCCGGTTGGATCCCCCCAAGCATTTCCCCGTTATCGATCGCCATCTGGTAGATCGATATGTCCATTGGCTGATAATAAATCCCCTTATTGCATAGTGAAATCCACGATCCAAAACGTATTCCGTGCAACAGACAATAGCTATCGCTTCAGGTGAGTAGAAAACTACATTAGAGATAAAAAAAAAAGACAACTTCGGCCACAGGGAACACTGCATTATCGCGATAGCGCCCCTAAGAGGATCTGGCCAGTAATGCACTTTCTCGAATTCAAAGAGTAAGGTACATCTGCAGTGCAGCTCTGCGACCTTGAATAGGTTATTAAAATGGAATAAAAGCCCAAACAACTTGCCACGGATATATCCGTCCTTCGGTCCATTAAGCATGGATTCTAAACACGTATATATCCGTGGTCGGGCGCCATTGTGTTAATAGTAGAAAACGGCACAAAACAGCACGGAACCTTCTTACTGTCTTTTACTATTATGTCCTTTGCTACTACTGTACAGTATGTCTATACTACTATCTACTATGTACTATGCTACTATGCCTATACTACATACTATGCTAATATGTCTATACTACTATGCACTCAAGGTCAACAGTTTGATGAACAATACCACTTATCCTTAGCCACCAGAGATAGAGTATACCCCTCCTGCTGACTTGATGTACATAATTTGTAAGTCGCTTTAGCTAAATGATTAAATGTAAATGTATATCTTCCTCTTTGTGTGTCTGTACTGAATCTTGTGGCGATATCCGGTCTTGCTGTTGTTAGATGCTGCCTTTTATCTGTTTTATTTCCCCCCCCGTCTGTTATGTTATGCATGGTATACAATTCAAATGATTCCTTTTGTGACTTCTGTTATCAGAATCAGCAGTAGCTTTCATTGTATCGGCGTTGAGAGTTCTGTTTATTTCAGACCGTTGGTTTGGCAGCAGGTTGTGTGTGTGAACGGCTACCCACATACACTGTACATTTGCATGTGTGTATGTGTGTATGCAAAATGTCAACAAAGCCTTTATTCAAACCCTCAGTAGTGGACAGAGAGACATCAGAACTTGTAAGTCACTTTGGATAAAAGTGGCAGCTAAATGACTAAATGTAAATGTCAGTGTTTCTGGGTAATATATATACAGTACATTTCATTCCATTAGAAGATATTAAAGTTTTGAACTCTCTTATGTTAGATGTTTTAATTGAAATTGATGTGTTGATGTTTGAGTTTTTGTCGGAACTGTACTTGTGTGTCCAAAGTGTTTTTATATATCTATTGAACAGGCCTCGCATGAAAAAGAGATGTGTTTTTGCCTGTAAAAATAAAGGACAAATAAATGTTTTAAATAAAACATGTAACATTTCTCAAACACTTATATGTCAAGAACTACAGTACCTCTCCTTAAAGGGACACTTCACCAAAAGACAATGCTGATTTATCTTGCACATAATCTCACACACATCCCCTTTTTTTATCTACTTTTTCTCCCCGTTTTTCTATTTTTCTCCCGTCCCCAATTTCGTATTGTCCAATTCTACCCTCCCCTGTCTCGAACGCTGTTAGGCCATGCCTCCCACAAGCCGGCTGCAATGTGGACGAAGCCTTGCATCACGTGTCCCCTCCGGTACTCGAGGAGGCAGCCGTCGCATCTTTTCACCTGCACAGCGCGATCTCTCAGCGGCGAGGGTCTGCATGGGAGGGACACGCCGCCCTTGTCGCTTCCTGATTCTACTGCGCAGGCGCACCAACCGACCTGTAGGAGTCGCTGTCCACAGCGTCCGATCCCCACCCACCAGCTTCCCACCCCCTAATTCTGCCAATTGTATTAGTATGAACGACCAGCCAAGCTGGTAGCAACGCCGAGAGCTGGGCTCGAACCCAGCATCTCCTGCGTTGGTGGCGAGCGCCTTTCCCCATATCTCACACACATCCAAAAACCGTTTTGTACATATTCATTTAGTTTGACAGTTATGTAACAGTAAATTAGTTTGAATATGACCACCAGTGATGTCATCGGGACATTGAATCTTTGTGTTGTGTTAATTACAGCTATTTCTTCATCTACATAATTTCATGGAGCTGTAATTAACTCAACACATGGATTCAATGTCCCTGATGACAAAGAGGTTTTGGATGTGTGTGGGATTATGTGCAAAATGAATCAGCATTGTTTTTTGGTGAAGTGCCAAAATGGTGGATTTTCATTGTATTTTTTTAACCCTAAAACAACAAGTTATTTCAAACCTGTTGCAAATAGGCCAATAATAACGCAGCTTATGAAATGTCTAGAGATGGTCTGACTAAAAGAAACCAGTTGAGTCCAACAAAAGCCCCCAAACTCAACCTCTTTGATCTCTACACAACCATATATGCTTTGCAGATTCAGCAGCATGTCTTGTCTTGTGGATCTACTGTGCTCACATTACACAGTACACCACTGGAATTATCTCTTCTCTGTCTGCTTATCAGCCGCAGCTCAGAGCTTGTAACAGCTAAGAGGAAACGAAGGGAACACTGACAAGCTACAGACCCTTCTTAGAAGTTTTACCTTGATCAGAATCTGGGGTCTCTCCTTTAAAATGACATCTATATACATTTTGCTATGGGAATGTTTACTTAATTTACTCTACAATTTACATTTGGTGTATTTACTTTACAGTGAGTCCTGTGCTTCTTTGATGAAGTCCATGGTGGATGCTTTGGAAGAATCTGTAAATAAGAGGGTTAATGACTAAGAACCATTTCATAGACAAACTCATCTGATATTAGTAGTTCAACAGCGTGCTCAAATGAAGCACATTTATGTAACATCTTATAAACAAACCACTGCTGCCAGACTGAAACCTTCTCCCAGGAAACTATCTAAGGCATGGGTTCTCAAACTTTTTTATACCACGTCCCCATTTTATTTAGGATTTTTTTTCCCAAACAGCCTAGAGCTCGAACCACGCTTAAAAGTATGTCTGTGTCAGTTAAAAGAGTGAAAATCTGGAACAATCTACCGGATGAAATAAAAAACAGCAGGAGTATTTTTAAGTTTAAAAATATGTTTAAAAACAGGGTTCTAGAATCTTATAGTCAAATGTAACCTAGAATCTGTTTTCTCTACAATGTAACAAGGGTATTGCAGATTAAGTATTGATTTTCCTATGTTGGCTTAATGTTCTTTTCGGGATCGGTTTTTGTTGATTGTTTTATTTTGCAAACTTTAACTTAAAAAAAAATGAATTAGGGGTAGGTTGTTCTACAAGCCATTTGGCTTCAAACCTATCCTTTTCGCTTGTTTATTATAAACATTTCGAAATAAAGAATTCATAAATTATTTTGCATCTAGCAGCAAGGCACATGGGGGTTGTGTGGTTGTGTGGTTTTAGTGACTTAACCTTTGCTAGCCAGTAGCCCCCAAACTGTATTGCATGCATCAAGTGCCACTGAGCGTTAGACATCGGATATACGGTACAAACATTGTTGTTTACATTAATCATATACCCTGATTCCCCACTGGCATGTATCTGGGTCCGGCTTCAAATGGATATTTCACTTTAGAAGAACATTTTTCAGCAGTCTTCTAAAGTCTCTATCTAAAGTTATCTACAGTACAAGTGAGCTAGTGACCACACAGCTGTCCCGGTCGTCCACTGTCAACATTACCATTCCTCCCAGGTGTCAGGCTCCTCATTCACTTGCCTTAACGTCTTTCTTTAACAAAGGAAAACATCTAGGGGATTATGTGCAACACCCTTAAGTAAGACCCTCAACTAAGGAGGTACTTTTACACGCTCTCAAAGAGCACCTACGGGTGGCTGCAATTAGAAACTGGCCATGGTTAATGTCAAAATACCCCCCCCCCCCCTCTAGTGTACATTTTCTTCTCCTTTTGTTTTCTATTTGTATGATGTTCTCACTTTCTTACATAGTACTGTTGTATGTCTCCAAATGTTTTGATTATTGAAAATAAAAGACGAAAGTCTTTTTCTGGTCTTCATCCTCTTAGCAATTGTTGTATTGAGCTGTACTGTATTGTACCCATTCTGCAATCTGTTAATAAAGTCTTCAATCAATCAATCAAAATGTGTCTGTCCTGACAGTAAAGAATGTTGTAGGTTTGAGTGTGCTGTGTATCTTTGCCTTGCATGGAATGTTCGGGGAGCAGTTACCATGGCTACGTGTTGCCTTCCTGAAAGAAAGATTCTAAACATTCTGTGAAAAGTTGACAGTAGGTCAAACTACACCTTAAAGGAACATGCCAAGGGAAATGTGCTTAACGTCTTCTCCAGTCGGACAAGAAGATACAGTAGATACAAATGTCCTCTATGTGTGCTCAGTAGAAACCTATCCGGCTGCAAGCTAGCCTATAGTTTGCACAAATCATTCTAGCTTTGGCATGGATTGATTGTTTAGATTGCAGGCATGGCTAACAAATGCAAATATAGTGTAGTCTGCTCCATTATTCTGACCAGGATACACACACTGGGTTTGACGTGGACGAGAAACCTGTGTATTCATAGATACAGTAGCTATGGAGCTGCTTTTGGGAGCTTTTGTGTGAGAATAACCATGAACAATAAAGGTGAATGGTTTGTTTCTTAGTATAGACGCCGACGGTTTCACTCGAATTGTGTTGCTAGGGAACAGCTTGGACCCATGTTCATTTGTTATTAATATAGCAATCACTGCAACAGGAAGTAAACTTGGGTCCATTTAGAATGTTTATATTGTGAAGTTGAAACTGTCATAGTCTGTGGTTATATTTTCATATTCGTTATATATCATGTAAGAATTGTACATATAACTTGATTTATATCAGTTAAATAAATGCAAATCACAGACAGGGAAAATCATGTGACTATATTTGATGGGAGCAGAGGATTATTCTTTTATAATTCAGTTGAAAACTTAAATTCTAATACAAATTTAAATACAAAAGGAAAACATTTTTCAAAGGATTTTAAAGTTTAAACTAATTGCAAGGTCATTCCGGCATCAATATCATGAAAACGTTGCAGAAGCCAAAGCATATGGGGGGGCTGGCCCTGCCGGTATTCCAGCACTACTACTGGGCTGCTAATGCAAGCATAGATATCTATAGAACACTAGATAGCTTAAGGCGGAGTCACCAGCGTCACTGAACCGCCGCCATCTTGCCAGGGGCAGCCTTGAGTGAGAGTGAGTGAGCTGCACAGACAAAAATACTCATAACTCGCTGAAATATTGACGGATTTACAAACGGGTTGGTTTGCTATAAACATCAAAGATGTAGTTATGATACTGCATACTTATACAAAATCTTTTTTTAAGGATGTTTTTTTTTTTTACAAACCGCTTGAATCATAGCCACGTTAATAATGCTTGTAATAAACCAAACCGTTTGTAAATCCGTCAATATTTGAGCGAGTTATGAGTATTTTTGTCTGTGCAGCTCACTCACTCTCACTCAAGGCTGCCCCTGGCAAGATGGCGGCGGTTCAGTGACGTCGCTCTCCATTGGCCGGCAGCGCGGGCAAGCTATCTAGTGTTCTATAGATATCTATGAATGCAAGGGCCATGACCTTCTGGCAAGATTACTTCATAGGTGATGCTACAGTAGCCATGGACGCCCCCAGGTGGCTAGACATGGAGGCGCATGTGAACTTAAAAAGCTCTCTTCCTGCAATGTTATTTTCTAAGTGTGATACGTTTAAT
This sequence comes from Notolepis coatsorum, assembly GCF_963971535.1. Classification (NCBI taxonomy): domain Eukaryota; kingdom Metazoa; phylum Chordata; class Actinopteri; order Aulopiformes; family Paralepididae; genus Notolepis; species Notolepis coatsorum. The sequence continues at coordinate 53,736,883 of NC_140167.1, forward strand.
AAGATGGCTCTCAACAATTTTATCCTTCGGAACTCACTGAGAATACTGAGTCAAATCAAAAGGGTTTTCAAAGTACCTTCAACCTCGGCATATGCTCCAATATGTGATAATCATAATTTTCCCCCTGGTCAATCTGATATTGTTTTTTCACTATGGAAGGGAAAGGGACTGGCCACTATCAAAGATCTATATGTCACTTTGCCTCATTTAACAAACTTAAGTCTAAGTTTAATCTTACAAGCTCACACTTATTTCGTTACCTGCAGGTTAGAAATGATGTCCGCAGTAATATCCCAGACTTTGAGACATGTCCTGCTGATTACCAGTTTTATAATCTCATGAGCCGATCACCAGTTTCAAAACACCTGATCTCTGATTTTGTTTCATATTTCTCGGCCCAATCTATGGCTTCCTCCGACCACATTAAATATGTATGTTCCACAGAGCTTAGTATGGAAATCTCTGATGAGATGTGGGAGGAGGGACTTAGCAGGATACATAAATGTTATATTAATGCCAGAGTCCAACTTATACAGTTTAAGGTCATTCACAGACTACATTACTCTAAAACCAAACTGCATAGAATCTATCCCTCTGTATCGCCTCTCTGTGATCGTTGCATGTCCGCAGAGGGTAATCTTTCACATATGTTTTGGTTTTGTCCCAAGCTATTTAAGTACTGGGTAGACATTTTTTACTGGTACACCAAGGCGTATAAAAGAGAGATTGCCCCAGACAGTCAGACTGCCTTCTAGCTCTACTCGGCTGTTCAGCTAACACTGCGGAATTACCTTACAATGAGCAGGAGGCCCTGATGTTTGGTATAATAATAATAATAATAATAATAATAATAATAATAATAATAATAATAATAATAATAATAATAATAATAATAATAATAATAATAATAATAATAATAATAATAATAATAATAATAATAATAATAATAATAATAATAATACATCTATTTTATATAGCGCTTTTCCAGGTGCTCAAAGACGCTTTACATGGGCAGGAGAGACAAACTATGGCAAAACAAAAAACAGAACAAAAATAATACATGACAAAAATAAAATAAAATAACACCGACAGAATTAGAGGTCAAAAGCAAGATTGAAAAGGTGAGTTTTGAGGGCTGATTTAAAAGATGTCAGGGTGTTTGCATCACGGATATGGCTGGGGAGGGCATTCCAGAGGGAGGGGGCAGCAGCAGCGAAGGCCCTGTCGCCCCAGGTCCGGAGCCTGGTCGTGGGAGGTGTTAGGAGGTTGGCATCTGCAGACCTAAGGCGACGGGTGGGCGTGTGACGGTGGAGGAGGTCGGACAGGTAGGGAGGGGCAAGGTTGTTGAGGGCTTTGAATGTGATGAGTAGTATTTTAAAATGTATCCTGTATTTGATTGGAAGCCAGTGGAGGTCGTGGAGGACAGGGGTGATGTGATCAGAGCGACGGGTGGAGGTGAGCATGCGGGCAGCAGAGTTTTGGACATATTGGAGTTTATTGAGGATAGTGTTTGAGGTATTACCTCAGTGTTTGAGGTATGGCTGTGGCCAAAAGAATAATCCTTAAGGAATGGAAAGACACGTCGTCTCCAAGTTTTAAAAGATGGCTCACTGAGATGGTCTCCTCTCTGCAGCTGGAAAGCATCCGTCACAGTAGGTCTGAGACCTCTAACAAATTTGATATGATATGGGGTCCCTTTTTGGAATGCTTAGCTAGAACATAAGTGCTTCTCAATGTCCTCCTGTGTATTTTCTGTACTATGTATGTATGTATGTATGTATGTATGTATGTATGTATGTATATATATGTGTATGTGTATATATGTAATGTGTGTATATATGTCAGAGAATTGGCCCCTTGCGTCCTTAGTGTATAGCATATGACATGGTTTGTTCATTGATGTGTCTGGCAACATACTGTTTGTGTTCTTTTTATTTATTTAAAATTTTCTTTGTGTTTGTGATTTGTCTTGATGTGTGTTTGTAAAACTATAAAAGCTGAAAATAAAATATTATAAAGATCATGAAAATTCCTTTCCATCTGTTCAACTGGCCCATCTATCTGTAGCAGTCTGAAAAATATTGTATATTATTCAGGACTGCTGACTGGTGTTTTATATCCCTTTTGTACACAAAGACATTCTAACTAGTTTCATTGATACTCACATGAACAATGACACAAGCGTCCCCTTCATAAGAGCACTGGAATATGGATTATAAATGACAGTACTGGATCTATTCTACAATGCGTCTCCCCTTGTGACTGGCAGGCGGGACCAGCAGGGGGCGGTAGCAGGCAGAGAGTGGCGGAGAGAGTTGAGAGGTGATATAGGGAGGAGGCAAGCGGAAGCCGTCCTCTTCGGCAGTGAACTTGGACAACGAGTAGTCGCAGCTAACGGGGGCTCTGGATAGCCCTGTTGCTGACGTTATGCCAGAGGGCCCTGTGAGAGGACAACGGGTGATAACCAGTACTGGCTAGTGGACACGATATCCTAGCAGTACCAGCGGTAGTATATGAACAATAAGTGCAGAGCCAGGCACTAGCAATCGGGTTATGATAGTTACTTTGTGCGGTATAAGTAACGTGCGGTTAAACAAGTATCCAAGTCTTTAACTACCGAGTTATAGTAGTTACAGTGTGCGGTATAGAGTGCGCGCACCAGGACGAGCGTGGGCCAACAACCATTCTGCTCCGGCTGACTTCGACCAGACCTGCAACCGGCTGCCTGCATTCAGCCTGCTCCGGAGGACTTCACTCAGACCTGCACCAGGCTGCCTGCGGCCGACGGGAGTTCCGCCCATCCAGCAGGGGTCGTCATCGCTCAGTACGCGCTCTCAGCCGGCGCTGCCTCTCTGCCTAGCTCCGCCTGCTAACATCCTCGCCGAGAGCGTTCGACGCCATCTTGCCTCCCGGACAACAGTGGAGTGGCGAGGCGGCCATTTCGGATGAGTACAAATGAGCATTGATGCTCCCGATTCCTTATACAATACACAGTGTGGTGCAGCCCGCGGGCGAAAGTAACGTTGCTACTACCACTTCATAGGGGTACCCCGAACAATATATGCCGGCATTAAGATAGGACTTTACTGGTATTTTGTGGGCTCACTCTTTTATTTCATTCCTTTTCTTTGAGCGTGATAAGGTGTGTGTTTCATAATATTTCCCGTTCAGTGAATCCCTTTTATTCTCCTTCCCTATGCTCCCCCTTCCTTCCCCATATTACCAACCGGGAACAGTGTATGTGTAATTCCTTAGAGAAGGTAAATACTGTGTTCCGCCCAGACGTGGGCAGCACTTAGTCTGGGTACTGTAAGAGCACTTGGTGCCTGGGTGTAATACTATAATTGATTTATGCCAGTGTAATCATTGTGTTGATACCCATGGTGCAGTAATCACCAGACGTAGCATTGTTGTAACTAGGCTGAGTTATAATAACATCCATCCAGAACGGGAGCACTGTGTGCGTGTCTTTTATTGAACCTAACCCTAATCCTAACCCTTTGATGCGGGTAATATATATACCATTAACCCCTTCCTATTCTACCTTCCATTTCCACTGTAAGGTTTCTGGTGTTACTGAGGGAGGGTACTGCTTGCGGGGGGAACCAAGTTATTTCTTTACCATCCAGTCATCATTAGGTGTGGGAGGGCTAAGGAGACAATTGTGGAGGGTGAGGGTGTGTTGGGGAGTACTGCTGACTGCCCCAGAGAGAGGGAGGAAGACCAGAGTACCGGACCAGGTTTGTAAATCCTGGGCCTCATACACTCCCACTGCCAGTCTCCAGTTGACGCTCCGGACCCCAAAGACGGAGGTGCAGCTGGCCAGAGTGCTACTGTGTCTCGCTACCTAGTGACCGCGCACCACAGTTCCCACGAAGCAGGGATAATCCACCCTGCTACATTTGGCGTCACGAACAGGATCAACATCCTACTCCACTCCCTTGTAAGTGACGACCCAGAGACCTGAGATGTCGGACGACGACACCCCGAAGCCGGGGGTCAAAGCCGGGCCGTCCCGGTCGGAGCGACGAGATGACCTGTCGGCCCCTCTCAAAGAAGAAGGGGAGAAAGCTGAGACGGTACAGACGTTGGCCGCAGAAGTGGAGTTCCTAAAGGGTCAACTCCAAGACCAGGCGGGCGTCCTGGACCACCAGGCCGAACAACTGGAAAGGGCCCGGCGCCAGGAGTCGCTTGCAGCGGCGCAAGCCATGATCCTACAGCTCCCTCCAGCGCCCCTCCCGGTGGTGTACGTCCAACGAGAGCGGAAGTGCAGCGAATTCGGGGGTGAAAAGGAGAGAGGGGAACTGCCTGTGGAAGACTGGATCCAGGCCATGAAGACCCATCTCCGTGCCAGTCGAGTGCCCGCGGAAGAACAAGCGGAGGTCGTACAGCTTCACCTCAAAGGCGAAGCGAAGCAGATGGTACGGTTCCGGACAGAGGGAACTATCCCAGACACGGAAGGCTTGTTCGCGCTCCTCGAGGAAACCTATGGGGACAAGGTCCCGGTCAGCGTTCGACTGGGGGAGTTCTTTGACCGAAGACAGGCCGCCGGCGAGACCGTGCGCCAGTTCGCCTATGACCTGCAGGAGAGGATCCGTTGCCTACGACGTCGGGCGCCTACGCTGGTCGCCGACGCCACCGCCCTGCTGCAGGAGCGGTTTGTGGTGGGCCTCAGGGACGAGGCCCTGAGAAGATAAATGCGGAAGTACATGAGGGAGGACGGGACGCGGCCGCTTCCTCAGGTACTGCAGGCGGCGATCGATTGGACGGAGGACGAGCTGATCCTCCCCGCCGACAAGGGTTCCCCCCGGGGTTTAGTACACGCCGCGGCCGCGGAGAGACGAGAGGCCCCACCGAACGTCGACGCGCTGCAGGAGACTATTAGGCAGCTCCAGGCAGGAATGGAGCGGCTAGGTGCGCGCCAGGAGCAACTAGTCCAGACCTTCCAACAGGAATGTGCCGCGCCCCGGAGAGGCGCCACCGGACGGCGACGCCGAGACGACGCGACCGCCGACACGCGAGAGCCCCGCCGAGACGAAGACGGCAGGCTGATCTGCTATGCCTGCAATCAGCCGGGCCACATCAGCAGGGACTGCCCCCGCTCGGCCGGCGAGCCACGCCCCGACTCTACTCCCCACCCTGAAGCTCCGGGCCCGTCAGGGTACCGACCCAGACCACGAAGGGCAGTCGACGCCGTCATAACCAGAGTCGCCGTGAAGAGATGCGAGCCACCTCCGGAACTAGCCGCACTTCAGGAGTCCATCCGACAGCTCTTCGCCGGCCAGGAGCAGTTGGGCGCGCGCATGGAGCAGCTATTCCAGGCGCTTCAACAGGAGCGATATACGCCCCAGAGAGGCTTCGCCGGAAGCCGACGGAGGGAAGACGTGCCCTCTACCCCGCGCAGACTACCCCGCCGGAGCGAGGATGGGAGGCTGATCTGCTACACCTGCCAACAGCCCGGCCATATCGGCCGCGAGTGCCCCCGCGCGATGGGAGAACCGCGCCCGAAGGAAGCGCCGGGCGGTGAGGTTCCTCGCCCGCCAGTACAGGGCGTCACCCACCCAGCAGCCGGCGGGTCGTCCGACCTGGCGACCGCCAGACGATGGGCTGGAGAGAGAGGTGTAGTGACGTGCCAGATGATACGCCACCAAGGCGGCCGGCCCGACGGACGCGCTGGTGGCCGGAGGCCCGAGGCGCAGAACGGCCCGCCGCGGGGCCCCGCCCTGGTCGCGAGGCCCCGCCCTGGTCGCGAGGCCAACCGAAGAGGTGAGCCCACGGGAGGCGGCGGAAGTCAACAGCGGAGGGTATGCGACGATCTCGGCGGAAGAAGTTCGGGCTCGCTTGCTCCGGGCTGCGCGTGGTCGCCGGCCTCCGTCTGTGCTCGCCGGAGCCCCGAGAAGCGGACCAATCCGTCGGAGGTCCCAGTGGTCGGCGCCAGGCAGATAACGGCTCAGAAGGGAGACAGTGGCTATAGCTGGGACGAGATACGGCGGTTCCAAGGGGAGGACCCGGAGGTGGGGCCCGTACGAGAGGCGGTGATGAAGGGGAGCTGCCCCGCCGGAGTGCGACTGCAAGAGGCGAGCCCGCTTATACGTAAGCTCTACGGGCAGTGGGAACGGTTCCGTCTGCAGAATGGGGTACTATTCAGGCGTGTTAGTGACCCTCGAGGGGGAGAAGAGATACTCCAGTTGGTGGTGCCGGGGGTGCTGCGGCGGCACGTATATGAGATTCAACATGTCCTTGGGGGACATTTGGGCGAACGCGGGACACTAGGGTTGATGGGGCGGGGCTATTACTGGACAGAGATGGCGGCCGAGGTGAAGGGCTGGAGGCAACAGTGTATACGGTGTGCCCCGGCTCGAGACGTGGTCCCGAAGGCTTGGGCCCCGGAACATGCACCTACGAGACCGCCCGAGGCGGCCGTGAGCACGCACGGATCCCCCGGAGGACGCACGAACCTGCACAGAGCTCCTCCGAGTCTGATAGTCCCCCCCTTGGGGACTCCACCCTCTTACCTCCTCTCGTGTTGCTACCCGGGAGGGCAAGAAGACGGACACGGGATCAGAGAGGAGGGAGTCTGACCAATCCGGCCCCAGAGGAGCACTAGAGGTCGGCTACCCGCTCGGTATCGCCAGGACTACGTGCTCAAGAGTGTGTTCGCTGAACAGTGTGTCCAACTCCTGAAGGAGTGTGTAAAACTGTTAGCATAATGTGTAATTGTCAATCGATGTGTGAAACTGTTGGTCTCAGGACCGTTTTCATGCATGCGCTTGTTGTTGCTGTTGTTAACTTGCAGAGGACTTAGCAAGTTCAAAGTGGGGGGAAATGTAGCAGTCTGAAAAATATTGTATATTATTCAGGACTGCTGACTGGTGTTTTATATCCCTTTTGTACACAAAGACATTCTAACTAGTTTCATTGATACTCACACGAACAATGACACAAGCGTCCCCTTCATAAGAGCACTGGAATATGGATTATAAATGACAGTACTGGATCTATTCTACAATGCGTCTCCCCTTGTGACTGGCAGGCGGGACCAGCAGGGGGCGGTAGCAGGCAGAGAGTGGCGGAGAGAGTTGAGAGGTGATATAGGGAGGAGGCAAGCGGAAGCCGTCCTCTTCGGCAGTGAACTTGGACAACGAGTAGTCGCAGCTAACGGGGGCTCTGGATAGCCCTGTTGCTGACGTTATGCCAGAGGGCCCTGTGAGAGGACAACGGGTGATAACCAGTACTGGCTAGTGGACACGATATCCTAGCAGTACCAGCGGTAGTATATGAACAATAAGTGCAGAGCCAGGCACTAGCAATCGGGTTATGATAGTTACTTTGTGTGGTATAAGTAACGTGCGGTTAAACAAGTATCCAAGTCTTTAACTACCGAGTTATAGTAGTTACAGTGTGCGGTATAGAGTGCGCGCACCAGGACGAGCGTGGGCCAACAACCATTCTGCTCCGGCTGACTTCGACCAGACCTGCAACCGGCTGCCTGCATTCAGCCTGCTCCGGAGGACTTCACTCAGACCTGCACCAGGCTGCCTGCGGCCGACGGGAGTTCCGCCCATCCAGCAGGGGTCGTCATCTCTCAGTACACGCTCTCAGCCGGCGCTGCCTCTCTGCCTAGCTCCGCCTGCTAACATCCTCGCCGAGAGCGTTCGACGCCATCTTGCCTCCCGGACAACAGTGGAGTGGCGAGGCGGCCATTTCGGATGAGTACAAATGAGCATTGATGCTCCCGATTCCTTATACAATACACAGTGTGGTGCAGCCCGCGGGCGAAAGTAACGTTGCTACTACCACTTCATAGGGGTACCCCGAACAATATATGCCGGCATTAAGATAGGACTTTACTGGTATTTTGTGGGCTCACTCTTTTATTTCATTCCTTTTCTTTGAGCGTGATAAGGTGTGTGTTTCATAATATTTCCCGTTCAGTGAATCCCTTTTATTCTCCTTCCCTATGCTCCCCCTTCCTTCCCCATATTACCAACCGGGAACAGTGTATGTGTAATTCCTTAGAGAAGGTAAATACTGTGTTCCGCCCAGATGTGGGCAGCACTTAGTCTGGGTACTGTAAGAGCACTTGGTGCCTGGGTGTAATACTGTAACTGAGGGGTACAATTCCCTGACTGTATTACTAGATATGATACTTACTACCACTACCTTTGTACTTAATATTCGGCCACCCAGTACTCGGCATAAATATATTATGATAAACACTCTCACGTAGATGAAACGGATCCAACACAAATGTACGAAGTCGAAGTATGTATTTATTCCTACACAGCAATGGTGTGTAGAGCAAGCACTTAATCACTTAATTACATTTATGAATTGAAATAGTATGCACTTTTATGGCAAAGAGTATTCGTTGGTATATCAATAGAGAATGTCCAATCTCTGGTGGCGCAGGTGGTAAATATACAACCTGGAATAGTTAAGGAATAACAGCAATGATACTTTAATGATTATAAGACTGGATACACTAAGGGGGGTAATCCGGTCGCTTGTAAGACAACAGGAGTAGGAGGGGGGGGGGGGGGTAGAGTCTGGCTGCCTCGTCCGGCCAAGGGTATCCTGGGTGAACCCACAGTTGTGCAGCTCGGTGCGCCAGCGATCCTTGGACCACAGATGAAAGCAGCTGGACTCTCTGTGGGCCGGCTCTCTCCGGTCCACGGGGGAGAGACGTGAAGCGACCTCGTCTTGCAGAGCGTCTCCTCACCTTGCGTCCTCTCCAGGGGGGGGGGTTCCAACACACGGCAGTGTCGGGGGTCTTTATCCATGGAATAATCACTGTACACAAAGCATAATCCGTGCCTGGGAAGGCGGGCTGTCGTCGGTAGAATAATCCGGTATACAGGTCCACTCGCTCGTCGGCTCTGGGGCTCCTCGGGTGCAATCTCACATGGGGTCGATCATCCTGGATAAGCAGCCAGTTTTCTGCCCGAAACGATGGGGTGCTGACTACGGTAGTATTCTCACCGTACGAAGCACTATATATTAACAGACTATTATTAGCTTAATAGACTACGTCCAACTCGACGATATAGTGCCAAATATGACTATTCAAATATTAATATACACGATGTCTCAATACCGATGGTAGGCCGAACTTGGCCTTACTCCCACACGTGGCGTCGCGGGGAGGCTTTACGTCTGTCACTCTATTGGAGAGTAAGAAACTGGACTGAAAAGGAAGTCCTACTTTAGTAGCGCAGTATATATATACGGTAGCCAGATTCCTACGCGGAACTAGGACTTGTTCGTACATGTTGAGCGGTATGTTTGAACTGGGTCTGGGGGGTATGGCAGCCTGGCACCAAGGTCTCGACCAATAGTAGAATGGAGACTATTATGGGATGTTCAGTAGGCTAGAATGGATATTCAATGCATATTGTACAAGGAATATACAAGGGATATCAAGGAATATTAGAGAATATACAAATACAATTAAATATATATATATAAATAAATATATATATTCGGTTTAATCTGGCCCTTCACAACAGCCACCCCCTGATTGGTCCCAGACCTAATCAGTTAAGCAGAGACAGATTAATCGCGTTGTCTATTTACACATAAGGGTTTGCTGTAGGGGTCAGTCAACTTCACAAAGTCATAGGGTTATAGGGTCATGGTCATCATCGATTGTGTCTGGGAGTCGGGGCAGTTCTATGAGCCTCGCCACGGGACGGGTGTAAGTGCGACCCTGGACAAGCACTTCAGCTGCTCGGACCTTGCCGTCGGCACCGGTGATCACTTTGCTTACGCGGCCGGCCGGCCACATAGCTCTGGGCAGTGATTGATCAATAATCATGACGACTGTTCCTTCTGTCAAATTGTCTCTCTCCTTTACCCACTTCTGGCGGGTCTGTAGAGACGGTAGGTAGTGCAGTAGGAAACTGCTCCAAAACTTGTCGGCTGTCCAATACGATCGGGTATTTAATGTCATCCGGTAGATTGGGGGCTCTGCGTAGGCGACCACCCACTCTGATGAGGGTATGAGTGTCGCTCTCGGGGGCCAGATGAATTAATCTGCTGTCGGATGGGACGGGCTTTCCTCCCTGTAGACAGGCCAATTCATCGGGGAACGAGTCTCTCTGGGCTCGCTGCAGTAGAAGCAATTCTGCTTCCTCGTAGTTAGCTGCTGACATTTCAGCGGGGGACTTACACTCCGGGTGGTGCCGCAGGAATGTCCTTTGTTGTGCACTCTCTATGGTAGTGCAATCATCTATGTTGGGGTCTGCGGAGATAACAGTGCTCAATCCACAGAACACAGGCTTCTTATTCTCAGCCTCCTCCTGACTGGCTTCCCTCGGGATAGGCGTGGGCCACTCTCCTTCCGGGAGCTTTAGGAATGCTGGGCCGTCACTGTAGACATTGCGACGGGTGAGATCATCTAGGGGCATTCCCCGGGTGATGACGTCAGCTGGGTTCTGTTTTGTATCAACGTAGCGCCACTCTGTTTCTCCGGTTAACTCTTCGGTTAAGTCTTGAATCTCGGTGACTCTGACTCCCACGAAGACTTTGTACTTGCATGAGTCCGATTTGATCCAGGCGAGTACTGTCGTGGAATCTGACCACAGGATTGTTCTAGACACCGGTATGGTGAGCTCACGTTGGATGAGCGTGGCTAGGTGCGCTCCGGCTAGGGCTGCGCAGAGCTCTAGGCGTGGGATAGATTGTTGCTTGCGTGGGGCTATTCTCGAGCGGGCGAGGACAAATGCTGTGTAGATCTCTCCCCCCTCCTCTTGGGCCCGCAAGTAGGCTACTGATCCGTATGCGACCTCTGAGGCGTCACTGAAGACGTGTAAGTCCATTTTACATGTCTCTGGCCTCACCGTGGGTGGGAAGTAGCTTCGGCGCATATTAACGCCTGGGAGTGAGTGGAGCTCCATCTCCCACTCTCTCCAGGTGGATGCAAGGTGTGCGGGACTGGGGTCGTCCCAGCCCTGGTCCTTGTCCCACAATGCTCGTACAATCATTTTTGCCCTGGTGGTGTACGGTAGAATACATCCTAGCGGGTCATATTGTCGGGCGAGTGTTGTGTACACACTCCGTCTGGTGGTCGGCGCCGCCGCCGGCCTTCCCTGCTCCGTAGTCAGGGGGTTGTGTCTGTAGTGAAGCGAATCTGTTTTGAATCGCCACACCAATCCCAGGGTCATCTCCTGGGCTTCTCCCGGGATTGTAGCCATCCAGGTCTCGCTGCTGGCTGCCTTGTCCTCGGAGGAGAGGCTGCGCAGTACTTGCGGATCGCTGCTGGCCCACTGCCTGAGATCAAAGCCGCCTTTGATCAATGAGGCGCGGAGTTTAATCAGGAGAGCCTCGGCTTCTTCCTGGGTTGAAAGGCTTTGTAGGCAGTTGTCTACGTAGAAGCTGTTCTTTACGCTGTGTCGGACCTCTTCGTCCGCTGCTGGGTCCTCTGCTACATGTTTCTGTAGTGCAAATGTAGCACAGCAGGGGCTGCACGTCGTTCCGAAGGGGAGGACTTCCCATTGGTAGATGGCTGGGTGCTCATCTCCTGGCTTCTCTCTCCATAGGAACCGTAACAGGGGCTTGTCCTCCTCTACTAATCTCACCTGCAGGAACATTCCTTTAATGTCCCCGCTGATGGCCACCTTTTCCTGGCGGAAGCGGAGTAGAACGCCGAGTAGGGAGGGGCCGAGTGTGGGACCGGGCAGTAACTCTTTATTCAGATTTTGGGATCCGATCTGGTAGCTGCAGTTAAATACTATGCGGTCTTTACCGTTGTGATGGACCTTGTGGTGAGGCACGTACCACGATTCAGTGGTCTGGTCAGCCTCTTTAATGTCCATCTTTGTGACGTGTCCCGCTGTGATGAGCTTCTCAATCTCAGCGCGGTATACACTCTCTTGGGCGGGGTTCTTGGCTAAGCGCCGCTCCGTGTTCAGCAGGTACCGTTCTGTGGCGTCTGTCTTGGCGTGGAAAGTAGGCATTCCTTCTCGCCGCAGGAGTGGCGTGGCGTATCTCAACACGCCGTTGACCGGGACTCTCTTGGTCCCTGTCTCGAGGAGGTGAATGGCGTAAATGTCATCTTTAGAGCGAATGTCTTTCTTTCCGTTCTTAAAGGGCATTTGTTCCAAGGTCCATAACCGCTCTACGTGTTGCAGGAGTGCGGTTTCTCCCTCTGTAACTCGGGAGTGGAGACATCTAGTGGCTGTACTTCGGTTGAGAGATTTGGCGAGCGGGCCTTGGAGAGTCCATCCCAAACGGGTCTCGACTGCTGCAGGACAGCCTCGGGGTCCGGTATGAACCCGGTCTATCGGGACAATGAGGTCTGCATGGTCGGAGCCTATCAACAGGGTCGGCATAGCATTGTCTATGAGCGGGATCGGTAACTTGCGCAGATGTGCATATTTCTCCATCAGCTTGGCGACGGGGTATGTGTACCGCGACAGTCCTATTTCTTGGCTGGTGAAAGCGTCTGTAATCTGGTACCGTCGCTCAGGCTGGCCGCTTGCTGCGATAGAGAATGAGACATTCTCGCCCTTTATCGTCTTCAAATCTCGTCTTATTGTCCGAATTGTCATTTGGGTTTTGCTTCCCCGCAGCCCTAGCTGGGCCGCAGCGGAGGCGAGCAGAAGGGTCTTCTCTGACCCGTCATCGAGGACGGCGTAAGTGTCCAGGACTTTATTCTGGTAGCTTAGTGTCACACGCACTACTTTTAGGAGTACTCGGGCTCCACTGCTGCTGGCGGGATCGATGTACATGACGCTCGCTTTGCTGCTGGATGGTGCGGGTGAAGGGCGCCGTCTGTTACTGTCGTGAAGTATGTCCAGATGGGCTCCATCGCACTTGGTGCACCTTTTCTTTAAGCGGCATTCGGCTGCCATGTGTGAGCGCGCACAGCGAAAACAGCGCTTGTTGGACTTTATCCATTGACTTGCTTCCTCCGCGTTCAGCTTGGGGAAGGAGTCACATTGCGCTAGCCAGTGTTCTTTCTCACAGTAGGGGCACACTATCTTCCACTTCTCCGTTCTGGAGGGGGTACTGTGGCTCCTGCTGCTCGGTACTGACTCCGATTGGTGCATCACAGTCACCGATCTTCTTCCATCATTTAGTCGTCTGGTTCCTTCTCTGGAGCCAGGGGTGCTCCGTCCGAATGTATCTAGCCGTAGGCTGCTGACTTCTCTCGCCAGGAAGTCTGCTAGATCGAGGAGGTTCGGTTCGGGGCCATTCGGGTCTCGGTGGTCTCTCTGCCGCCTAAAACGCTCCTGTCGAGTTATGTTATGTGCGCGGGGTACCTTTAAGTGCTTCAGTAGGATGGCGTATTTATGGCGTTCATCCAATACATCCACCAACATGGTCTCCAGACACATGCGGAGTTCTGTATACTGGGCCCGGTTCTCTTGGGTGAAGTCGGGTACCATAGGCGTGCCAATGTATGACGCTGACTGTGGATACATCGGCGAGCGTTGGGGGAGGGGCCTCCTAGGCGAGTCTCCTCCCGCTCCTTGGTATGGGCTGGTACCGGCAGTGTACCATGGCCCGCTTGTCCAGGTGCTGTTCCTCGGTGCGGGTCGTGCGTCGTGCTCACCCGGGTATAGAGCCGGGGGTCTGTAGCGCAGCTCCGCGGGAGTATAGCCTGGGCTGTACCGGACCTCCTGGTCCGGTAGAGTACTGTGCTGTCGTCGGGCGTGGTTCTCCTCCTCTTCCTCTTCGTCTTCAGTTAGGTCATCCAGTGCTTGTAGTCTCTGGTTTAGCCTCTCCACAGGATATGCTGCTCCTTCCCGGTTGCTAGGTCTCGCTTGGACCGGTGGGGGGAGGTGGTCTGTGGGGGGTATAGACCTCGTCTGTTGGTCAAGTTCAGGGTTGTTTACTCGGCTAGGGGATGCCGCCCTGGAGGTGTGTCTAGACGAGTTCCTGGAGCCTCTGGCGGAGGGAGAGGGTGTTGTCCGTCTGATCAGCTGTTCTATTAGTTGCGCTTGCTGTCTGTCGCGCTCTGCGTCCCGTAGAGCACCAGCAGCTGCTCGCTGGCTGTCTGCTCGGTCTCGGGCCACATTCTCTTCCCTCTGAATGCGTCTTATTTCTAGACGTATATGCTCTTCTTCGCTCCGCTGCTGGATCTGCAGTCGGTCGCGTTCAGCAGCGGCGTTCAGGCTGATGAGGAAGGCCTGCTGTAGGGTCCTCTCTGCCTCGCTGGGGGAAGGCGGTTGTATAGGGGAGCCTTCCCTCGGGGTACTCCTTGCGGAGCCTTGGAGCTCTATCTCCACGGTGCTCTCCCCGTCTTCTTCCGTGCCGAGTTCTCTCTCGGTAGCGTTGTATTCCTCCCGGGACTCATCGGGGACTACTTCTTCAGTACTGGCGGGGTGTGAAGTCATGTCTGGTTCCCACTGGTCCCCACCGTGAACTTGGTCAGTTACATTAGAACCCGTAGGGGCCTCTATGGTCGGGGTAGTCTGGGCGTTGGGGTTAGACATACTTTTACTTTCTAGTTTTACCGCGTTTACTGTTAGTAGAGGACTAGGTTGTTGACTGACAGCGTAAGCCTCTAAGTACTGAGGGAGCTGTCGTTCGCGCTGCGGGCGTTGGTTAGGAGGATCGTTTCGTGGAGTGTTCATCATAGGCCATTTCAATATTAATAACACTATATTAATATTACACTAATTACCCTCCGGCTCGAAGGACCAATTGTAACTGAGGGGTACAATTCCCTGACTGTATTACTAGATATGATACTTACTACCACTACCTTTGTACTTAATATTCGGCCACCCAGTACTCGGCATAAATATATTATGATAAACACTCTCACGTAGATGAAACGGATCCAACACAAATGTACGAAGTCGAAGTATGTATTTATTCCTACACAGCAATGGTGTGTAGAGCAAGCACTTAATCACTTAATTACATTTATGAATTGAAATAGTATGCACTTTTATGGCAAAGAGTATTCGTTGGTATATCAATAGAGAATGTCCAATCTCTGGTGGCGCAGGTGGTAAATATACGACCTGGAATAGTTAAGGAATAACAGCAATGATACTTTAATGATTATAAGACTGGATACACTAAGGGGGGTAATCCGGTCGCTTGTAAGACAACAGGAGTAGGAGGGGGGGGGGGGTAGAGTCTGGCTGCCTCGTCCGGCCAAGGGTATCCTGGGTGAACCCACAGTTGTGCAGCTCGGTGCGCCAGCGATCCTTGGACCACAGATGAAAGCAGCTGGACTCTCTGTGGGCCGGCTCTCTCCGGTCCACGGGGGAGAGACGTGAAGCGACCTCGTCTTGCAGAGCGTCTCCTCACCTTGCGTCCTCTCCAGGGGGGGGGGTTCCAACACACGGCAGTGTCGGGGGTCGTTATCCATGGAATAATCACTGTACACAAAGCATAATCCGTGCCTGGGAAGGCGGGCTGTCGTCGGTAGAATAATCCGGTATACAGGTCCACTCGCTCGTCGGCTCTGGGGCTCCTCGGGTGCAATCTCACATGGGGTCGATCATCCTGGATAAGCAGCCAGTTTTCTGCCCGAAACGATGGGGTGCTGACTACGGTAGTATTCTCACCGTACGAAGCACTATATATTAACAGACTATTATTAGCTTAATAGACTACGTCCAACTCGACGATATAGTGCCAAATATGACTATTCAAATATTAATATACACGATGTCTCAATACCGATGGTAGGCCGAACTTGGCCTTACTCCCACACGTGGCGTCGCGGGGAGGCTTTACGTCTGTCACTCTATTGGAGGGTAAGAAACTGGACTGAAAAGGAAGTCCTACTTTTGTAGCGCAGTATATATACGCACTATGAACAAATAGTACCGTTAGTGGTGCGGTAGCCAGATTCCTACGCGGAACTAGGACTTGTTTGTACATGTTGAGCGGTACGTTTGAACTGGGTCTGGGGGGTATGGCAGCCTGGCACCAAGGTCTCGACCAATAGTAGAATGGAGACTATTATGGGATGTTCAGTAGGCTAGAATGGATATTCAATGCATATTGTACAAGGAATATACAAGGGATATCAAGGAATATTAGAGAATATACAAATACAATTAAATATATATATATAAATAAATATATATATTCGGTTTAATCTGGCCCTCCACAACAAATACTATAATTGATTTATGCCAGTGTAATCATTGTGTTGATACCCATGGTGCAGTAATCACCAGACGTAGCATTGTTGTAACTAGGCTGAGTTATAATAACATCCATCCAGAACGGGAGCACTGTGTGCGTGTCTTTTATTGAACCTAACCCTAATCCTAACCCTTTGATGCGGGTAATATATATATATCATTAACCCCTTCCTATTCTACCTTCCATTTCCACTGTAAGGTTTCTGGTGTTACTGAGGGAGGGTACTGCTTGCGGGGGGAACCAAGTTATTTCTTTACCATCCAGTCATTAGGTGTGGGAGGGCTAAGGAGACAATTGTGGAGGGTGAGGGTGTGTTGGGGAGTACTGCTGACTGCCCCAGAGAGAGGGAGGAAGACCAGAGTACCGGACCAGGTTTGTAAATCCTGGGCCTCATACACTCCCACTGCCAGTCTCCAGTTGACGCTCCGGACCCCAAAGACGGAGGTGCAGCTGGCCAGAGTGCTACTGTGTCTCGCTACCTAGTGGCCGCGCACCACAGTTCCCACGAAGCAGGGATAATCCACCCTGCTACATATCCATAAAGTAATAAATATAACAGTATGTAAACCTTGCCATGTTTATTCTCACTCCCTTATATTGATCAATTGCAGCTCCATTGCTGTCTTTGTTTACTTTAGATCAGTGGTCACCAACCTTTTTAAGCCCAAGATCACTTTTTTTTTTTTGGTGAAGGCAAGATCTCAAGTTTCAAGTTCAAGTTTCTTTAATAGTTGTCATACAGAAGTACAGAATACTTTTATACAAAATGCTTCTCACTGTTACGCTCCAGAGACTGTGCTAGACAAGATAGTATGAAATAAAATAGTATAGCATGTAAAATAGAAGTACAAAAGGTCACAGTGTTCAGTATAGACATATGTACAATGTTCGATGCAGAATAGAAGTAACTGAGTGACCATACAATATACAATATTCTATGCAATGTACTAATATACAATACTATATAGTGCAGAGCAGAAATGGGATGAGGTACAATTTAGGTACAATTTACAGTAAGGTGTACGAGTTGTAGTGCAAATCCTTTACCAATAAATATAAAGTGTGTTTAGGTGATCTAAAGTGTGTAGAGTGGGTGCTGCAGTGTGTTGTTTGTTTAAGTGAGTGTGTGCGTGTGTTATGGTTTGACACCGACCCCAAACGCAACGACACAAGAGAGTAGGATTCAGAGTTGCCAAAAACAAGGGCTTGTTTATTTATACTAAATAAACAGCATAGACTTGGTAGAGTTCAAACAAAGACTGGAATACAAGCAAGGATGAATGTTGCTGCTCTGCAGCTTCTCCCGGGATGGTAGTCTGGGGAAGCAGACGATAACGTCAGAGCCGCTCTGCAGACTTCTCTCGGCAGAATCTCCGAGGTGGTTGCGGGACCGAGAGGGAGAGAGGGAGCGAGTTAGCTCAGAGTGCAGTTGGAACAGAGCAGGTGACAGGAGAGGTGACTTGTACCCAAAAACAGAGTTATCAAAGTGACTGAATCTTCGGTGTATATACACACTGTGAGTAACGTTCCAAACACAATCCCACGTGATAGAAATCTTCGGTGCAAAATAAGCACTGTGAGCGAAGTCCCAAAATACAAATCCAAGTGATAATATCTTCGGTGTGTAAACACACAGTGGGCGATGTTAGGCCAAAATATTATCCCAATGAAACAATCCAAAAAGGGCTAAACGCTGGGTGAGTGACTGTCTGATAAAAAGCAGGAAATCTTCAGTGTTATATAAACACACGAAAAACGGAATAGGATCAAAGACAGTCATAAAAACTATATCCTGGAGGCAAAGCACAGGGAAAAAACAGCAGGCAAGGCAGGAACGGCGAATGCAACTGAAATATCAAAACGATCCAACAAAACTTGAATGGGGAAACGGGGTATAAATAATCAGGGAATGCTTAATTGACAAGCAGTGACAGCTGAGGGATGTGATTGACAAGCGTGTGGTTGGGGGAGAACCAATCAACGACGTCTATGGGAAGAAGCGTGTGAATAGGGGAATGCAATGATTAACAGAAAAACTAATGGAAACAGAGCGAGTAGGCTTAAAGGAACAGAGCGAGTAAGTGAGCAATGGACAAAAACCTCACAGTACCCCCCCCTCCACGGGAGCCACCCGGCGACCAGGCCGACCCGGCTCGTCAGGATGGGCACGATGGAAGTCAGTGATCAAGCCGGGATCCACGATGAGCTGCCGGGAGACCCAGCTACGCTCCTCAGGGCCGTAACCCTCCCAGTCCACCAGGTATTGGAACCCCCGGCCCCGCCGACGAACGCCCATCAACCGGCGGACCTGCCACTGGGGGTGACCATCCACCAACACGGGAGGCGGAGGATCAGGAGCTGGAGGCATCAGGGGACTGAGGGAGACGGGCTTAACCCGGGAGACATGGAACACGAGGTGAATGTGCATGGACGCAGGAAGTTTCAGGCGTAGGGCCGCCGGACTGAGTACCTTCAGGACCTCGAAAGGTCCGACGAAACGGGGGTTGAGCTTCTTGGCCGAGGACCGAAGCGGGAGGTCCTTTGCGGAGAGCCACACCCTCTGCCCAGGGCGGTAAGTCGGCGCAGGAACCCGGCGCCGGTCGGCCCCACGACAGGCGCGCTCAGATGTCCGGAGCAGCGCGGTCCTGGTGATCTCCCAAACTCGTCGGCAGCGGTCGAGGTAGTCCTGCACGGAGGGAACTGCCACTTCCGCCTCCTGTGCGGGGAAAAGAGGGGGCTGGTAGCCCAGGGAAACCTCAAATGGTGAGAGGCCGGTGGCGGAACTGACCATTGAATTGATGGAGTACTCAACCCAGGGAAGGAAACGGCTCCAGGATGCCGGTCTCTCTGCTGCCACACACCGAAGAGCAGACTCCACGCTCTGGTTCATCCTCTCCGTCTGTCCGTTAGTCTGGGGATGATAACCAGAGGAAAGACTGACCGTCGCCCCCAATCCCTTGCAAAAGGCCCGCCATACCTGGGAGGTGAACTGGGGCTTCCGGTCAGAGACGATGTCCTGGGGAAACCCATGAAGGCGGAACACGTGGTGAGTCAGGAGGTCCGCCGTCTCGGCCGCCGAGGGAAGCTTGGAAAGGGCCACGAGGTGAACCCCCTTGCTGAATCGATCCACCACGGTCAGAAGGCAAGTGTTCCCCTGGGAGGAGGGAAGACCGGTGACGAAGTCTAGCGCCACATGTGACCAAGGGCGGCTTGGAACGGGAAGTGGCTGTAAGAGCCCGGAGGGTGCCTGGTGCGAGGCCTTGCTGCGGGCACAGACCGCGCAGGCCAATACGAACTCCTTGACGTCGTTCCGCATGGTGGGCCACCAGAAACGACGAGCCAGGAAGGAGAACGTGCGATGGACGCCCGGGTGGCAGGCGAACCGGCTGGTATGGCCCCAAAGCAGCACCCGGGACCGGACAGAGTCGGGGACGAAGAGACGATGAATCGGAACGTTGCTTGGAGCACGCTGGAAGCGTAGGGCACGTCTAACCACACCCTCGATGCCCAAGGTGATGGCTCCAACCACTCGGGCCTCCGGGAGGATGGGAGTCGGGTCCTCAGAGGGTGGAGCCCCCTTGGAGTGTAACCGGGACAGGGAGTCGGCCTTCGTGTTGCGGGAACCGGGGCGGAAGGTCAGCGAGAAGTCGAACCGACTGAGGAAGCTGGCCCATCTCGCCTGCCAACCGTTGAGGCGCCTGGAAGCGCGGATGAACGTCAGGTTCTTGTGGTCCGTCCAGATGGTAAAAGGCTCCTCGGCCCCCTCTAGCCAATGACGCCACTCCTCCAACGCAGCCACGACCGCCAGCAGCTCCCGATTGCCGGTGTCGTAGTTCCTCTCGGCAGGGAGGAACCGACGCGAGTAGAAGGCGCAAGGATGTACCTTCTGGTCCGAAAGCGAACGTTGGGATAAGACAGCGCCCAGTCCAGTATCCGAGGCGTCCACCTCTACAATGAACTGTCTCTTGGGGTCAGGGTGGAGCAGGATAGGGGCGGAAGTGAACCTCTTCTTGAGGGAGCGGAACGCAGCACATGCCGCTGGGGACCAGTCGAACGGCAGAGCGGGAGAGGTCAGTCTGGTAAGTGGCTCCGCCACTTGACTGTAGTTCCGGATGAACCTTCGGTAGAAGTTGGCGAACCCGAGGAAACTCTGTAACTCCTTCCGAGTGGTGGGTTCAGGCCAATCCTCCACAGCTTGGATCTTGCGAGGATCCGCTCGGGTCAAGCCCTTCTCAACGATGAAGCCCAGGTAGTCGACGGAGTCGGAGTGGAAACGGCACTTCTCCGCCTTGACGAAGAGCCGATTGTGGAGGAGGCGCTCCAGCACACGGCGGACATGCTGGATGTGTTCCTCGAGGGTCCTGGAGAAGATGAGGATGTCGTCCAGGTACACCACCACGAACACCTCCAGCATGTCACGAAGGACGTCGTTCATGAGTGCCTGGAATACCGCCGGGGCGTTGGTGAGGCCGAACGGCATCACTAGGTACTCGTAGTGGCCCCTGGGGGTCTTGAAGGCGGTCTTCCATTCATCGCCCTCACGGATACGGACAAGATGGTAGGCACTCCGGAGGTCCAGCTTGGTGAAGACGGTAGCCTGGGTCAGTGGCTCGAAGGTGGAGTTCATGAGAGGTAGAGGGTACTTGTTCTTGATGGTGATCTCGTTGAGCTGGCGATAGTCGATGCAGGGTCGCAGGTCCCCATCCTTCTTCCCAACAAAGAAGAAACCGGCCGCCACCGGGGAGGAGGAAGGCCGAATGAGTCCTGCTTCCAATGACTCAGAGATGTACAGATCCATCGCCTTCTTCTCCGGAACGGTCAGACTGTAAAGGCGGCTGCCGGGAAGGGGAGCCCCTTGGCGGAGGTCGATGGCGCAGTCGTAGGGGCGGTGAGGTGGAAGGGCCTGAGCCCTGGATTTACTAAAAACCTCCAAGAGGTCGTGGTACTCGGGAGGTATGGAAGAGAGGTCCGGAGACGACTCACCAGCGGACCTCCGGGGCGGGGGACAGGACGCCGCCTGCAGACACAGGGCGTGACAGGAGGAGCTCCAGCCCTTGATGGTACCGGAGGACCAGGCGATGTGGGGCTCGTGCAGCGCGAGCCAGAACCTACCCAGGACCACCGGGACAAGGGGGGATCGGGTGATGAGGAACTGGATTCTCTCGACGTGGTTCCCAGCGATGGTCAGCACGACTGGGCCGGTGCGTTGAGAGATGTCGGCCAGGCGGTGTTGGTCCAACGCAAAGATCTCCAAGGGCCTCACAAGGTCCTCAAGTGGAATGTTGGCTCGGGTAGCAAACTCGAAGTCGAGGAAATTCTCGTCTGCACCAGAGTCGATGAGGGCCTCCACCGTGGCTCGTTGGTCCCCCCAGGCCAGGGTGACGCTCATCAGATGGCCAGGTGGTGCGCGGCTCTGGGAATGGGAAAAACGGCTCACCAGGATTTCCCGGGGTCTCGGCGAGCCTGATCTTTTGGCCGGGTGGGGCAGTTGGCGATTCGGTGTCCCTCCCTTCCGCAGTAGAGGCAGAGACCGGACCTGAGCCTTGCCTCACGTTCAGCCTGGCTCAGATGAGAGCGTCCCAGCTGCATGGGTTCCTCCTTGCGAACCGAACGGGAGGATCCGCTACCACCAGTCGTGTTGAGGGCAGGGCGTCCAGGAGTGACGTCATGCGTCCGGGGAATCCGGGGTACCTCAGGAGGTAACAGTCGGGTCCTCTCGCGCCTTCTCTCCTGGAGGCGTCCGTCGATGCGGATGACGAGGCTAAACAGGTCCTCGAGGGAGTCGGGCACCTCCCGGGTAGCGAGCTGGTCCCTGACCGCGTCACTGAGCCCCCTCAGGAAGGTTAGGCGAAGTGCAGGGTCGTTCCATCCACTCTCCACCGCCGCCAGTCGAAACTCCAGGACGTAGTCAGTCACCCCGCCGCTCCCCTGTCGGAAGGTCCCCAATCGGGCTCCAGGGTCCAGACCACGGGCTGGATGGTGGAACACTCTGCAGAGCTCCGCCACGAAGTCTGGATAGGAGAAAACAAAATCTGCATCCATTGCCCAGGAGGAAGTGACCCACTGGGCAGCCCGGCCTGAAAGCAAGTTTGTCATATAGGCCACTTGGGACCCTCTAGAAGTAAATCGGCTTGGTTGATGACGGAAAACCAACTCACATTGCATGATGAATGTGGCACACTCCTCGGGATTGCCGTCGAACAGCCGTGGGACGGAGAGACGGGGTTCCCGAGGTGCGGGATCGGGGTACGTGGGAACTGCTGGGGCTGCGGGGAATGCTCCTGAAGGAAGTGAGGGGAGTAAAGCGTTAACGGTGTCACTCAGCGAGTGAAGCTGAACGAGAATACCATTTTGTTGTCCTGCCAGAGCGGCCAGTGACCCTTGAATAGGCTGGACTTGTTCCCTGAGATCCTGCACCGCAGCCGCAGCCCTCTCTAGTTGGTGACTGTGATCCTTGGTCAACTCGATCTGATTAGCTAGTGCGGTTCTGACCCTCTCTGTGTTGGCTGGGGTCGTCATTTTGGTTGGATCGTAATGTTATGGTTTGACACCGACCCCAAACGCAACGACACAAGAGAGTAGGATTCAGAGTTGCCAAAAACAAGGGCTTGTTTATTTATACTAAATAAACAGCATAGACTTGGTAGAGTTCAAACAAAGACTGGAATACAAGCAAGGATGAATGTTGCTGCTCTGCAGCTTCTCCCGGGATGGTAGTCTGGGGAAGCAGACGATAACGTCAGAGCCGCTCTGCAGACTTCTCTCGGCAGAATCTCCGAGGTGGTTGCGGGACCGAGAGGGAGAGAGGGAGCGAGTTAGCTCAGAGTGCAGTTGGAACAGAGCAGGTGACAGGAGAGGTGACTTGTACCCAAAAACAGAGTTATCAAAGTGACTGAATCTTCGGTGTATATACACACTGTGAGTAACGTTCCAAACACAATCCCACGTGATAGAAATCTTCGGTGCAAAATAAGCACTGTGAGCGAAGTCCCAAAATACAAATCCAAGTGATAATATCTTCGGTGTGTAAACACACAGTGGGCAATGTTAGACCAAAATATTATCCCAATGAAACAATCCAAAAAGGGCTAAACGCTGGGTGAGTGACTGTCTGATAAAAAGCAGGAAATCTTCAGTGTTATATAAACACACGAAAAACGGAATAGGATCAAAGACAGTCATAAAAACTCACCCAGGCGCTGTGCGTAAAGAGCGTTGGAACAGAACGGAGCGAGCGCGTCGCCACGGGAAAAGGGTGTCCAAGAGGAATGTTTCTTGAATATCCTGGAGGCAAAGCACAGGGAAAAAACAGCAGGCAAGGCAGGAACGGCGAATGCAACTGAAATATCAAAACGATCCAACAAAACTTGAATGGGGAAACGGGGTATAAATAATCAGGGAATGCTTAATTGACAAGCAGTGACAGCTGAGGGATGTGATTGACAAGCGTGTGGTTGGGGGAGAACCAATCAACGACGTCTATGGGAAGAAGCGTGTGAATAGGGGAATGCAATGATTAACAGAAAAACTAATGGAAACAGAGCGAGTAGGCTTAAAGGAACAGAGCGAGTAAGTGAGCAATGGACAAAAACCTCACAGCGTGTGTGTGCTGTGTGCATTTGATGGTTGTTGCATAGTGTTTATTGTTCGTTGAGCAGCCTGATGGCCTGGGGATAGAAGCTTTTGTCTACCTATTGAAGCGTTGAGAGAAAAAGACAGCCAAGATTGTACTTCAAACTAAATTACTTTTATTTGCCTGTATTCTAATTACATGCAATGCTTTGGTCCAACATTAAAACGTCAAAGTAGAACTGTAATATGTACTTTCTCAGTCAGTGCTAAGTCATCTTATGCAGCATCACTTTTCACATCAAAACAAAAGTAGAACTGTAATGTGGACTTTCTCATATTATTAACATTGACAAACATATTTACAATTTGCATTTTATAAAGTAGAAATGTAATGTGTACTTTCTCAGTCAGTGCTAAGTGCAGTCCTCTTATGCAGCATCACTTTTCACATCAAAACAAAAGTAGAACTGTAATGTGGACTCTCATATTATTAACATTAGAAAATGCTAATTGTAATATGTTTGTCAAAGTAGAACTGTAATGTGTACTTTCTCAGTCAGTGCTAAGTGCAGTAATCTTATGCAGCATCACTTTTCACATGGGGATCCTTTGCTAATAAACAAAACATCAAAACAAAAGTAGAACTGTAATGTGGACTCTCAGGGAAAGATACAAAAAAAAAAAAAAATCAGGGAAAGATCTACAGGGAAGGTCTCAAAGATCGACCAGTCGATCAAGATCGACGGGTTGGTGACCACTGCTTTAGATGTATTTAAATTATTTCCCCCATTGACATGTATTGCCTGAGCCTTTGACAAGAGGTCGCAAGCATGCACCAGCTTAAATTAGTTTTACATGACTTTTGAGGCTGTAAAGGTTTTGTTAACATTTGAAATGCAGTAAGAACATTTGACAGTTGTAGTGTGCTACGGTTATTTTCCATCTAAGTCACACTCTTGAGGAACACACAGTATACCGTGTGACCAGACTTGAGGAGTAATGGAATACAGTACAAAAACAAATGAACTGTATTCCGATACAGTAAAAAAAAAAATAATAATAATTTAAAAAGGTAATCAGAATACGGATACAATAAAATTAAAATCTGGTTATTTTTGGGGATTTCATTATAAAAGTTATATTATATTGTAATATTTAATTAATTAATAAAATTATATATTATATTAACACAATATTGTTTGTCAATTTATTGACAAACTTAATTTATTAAGTTAATTTATCAATTATTTGCACTTAAGTAAAAGTCATGTTATTCTTTTGTACTTTTTCATATTTGGCATTGAGGTCATCCAAAAGTGACTGAAAGTAACCAGATTACATTACGTTAATATTATGATACTTAGAGTAAGTTGCTGAATACATTTCTCAACAGGTCATTTGTAATTGTAATGGAATACATGTATAAAGTAACCCTCCCAACCCTGCATAAGTGGTCAGATGAGCACATGTCTAGCTACTGGTGGAAAGACATTAGGCCCTGCTGTCAGACTACAAGGCTCTTCTGTCCTCTCACCTGCTGTGTAGCCGTAGAAAACGTCCTTCAGTGTTAGGATTTGCCTGTTTGAATGTTGACAGACGGAAAAGAGCGAAAGGGGGCGACGATGTTTTGTTCACAGCAGGCTAGTTCATGTCTGGCCTGTGTCAATAATGCCGAGAGAGGAGCATGGGAGGCTGTCATGCTTCAACCACATGTGCTCTGCTGTACAGCATGTGTCGAGGGTAAACCCTGTGAGATGATGACCTATTTTGATCTATTTTGATGAGAACAGTATTACAATATGGAAATATGTGGTGATGTTTACCTCATTTTAATACTTCCATCAAATAACCATCTTGATATTTCTGAACATAAACCTGATGCTTTTATCCTCGTGCTGAACCTGTGGTGAACCCTATTACAGGCCTATTGTTTTAACTCTGGGAACAGTTCCTAGACAAACACCAGGTACAGTTCCACAAAATACATTTGAATGGGAAGTATTTGCATTGCAGTTGATGTTGCCAACATCACTTTTTGCCACTGATCCGTGCACTTCCAGCATGTAACAATATCTCCGTTCGACACAGAGCCTCACTGTCTGACACACTGGGGCGAAGATGGATGCGAGAGCCTCTCTCAACCAAACCGGGGTCAATTCGTCCCATTCCTGTGCAGTAGAGGACTCGGTGGATCAACAGATGTACCCGGCGGTATACTCTCTCTTTTTCATCATTGGCTTGCCGGCTAACTGCCTCTCTCTGTACGTTGCCTGGGTGCTGATGAGAAAGGGGAATAGCCTGGCGGTGTATCTGGTTAACCTATCCATCTCAGACCTGCTCTACACCGTCACCCTGCCCGTGTGGATCGAGCTGGCCCTGCATCGGCCCGTGTGCGACACCCTCTGCAGCCTGGTGGCGGTGACCATGCTCAACAGTTTCTACGTGGGCTCCGGCCTCCTCTGCTGCATCTCTGTCAATCGGTATCTGGCCGTGGTCTACCCCCTGTACTTCCACGGGGTCCGGGAGGTGCAGACGTCGGTGGCCGTGAGCACGGCAGTGTGGTGTGTGGAGGCACTCGTCCACATTCTTCTCCTTAACCACACGGGGGCGCTGCAGGCCTTCTCCTCCAGACGGCTGTGTGAGGAGAGGGTGCCCATGACTCAGGCGGATGCCAGCGTGGCCCTGACGCGGGTGATCCTAGGTTTCCTGCTCCCCCTATTCATCATGACCTTCTGCTTTCAGCAGATCATGGCGGCGCTCCGAGGAAGTGCCTCCCTCCTGGCCGAGGAGCGCAGGAAGATCGGCCTGCTGTTGCTGCTCCTCCTGCTCACCTACCTGGTGGCCTTTGTGCCCTACCAGGTCGTGATGTTCCTCAGGGCTGTGCTGGAACCATCGGGAGACTGTATCTGGGCTAGGAGACTCAGAGATCCCTACATGGTGCTGGTGGCCACCACCACTTTCAACAGCGTATTAGACCCCATCATATACTGTCTAATCAGCCAGAGTGCCAGGACGGAGATGAAGAGAGTTCTGGAGAAAGGCAGGGAAGCTTTCGGCCAACTGCCATTCCATAGCCGTATAAGAAGAATCAGTGTCATAAGAGATTCTAGTATCTGATATATTTTTTTTTATCCACTTTTTCTCCTTATTTTTCTATTTTTCTCCCATCCCAATTTCGCCTCGCCAATTCTCCCTTCAATTCTCCCCTCCCCTGTCTCGAACGTTGCTAGACTATGCCTCCCACTCGGCTGCAATGTGGACGAAGCCTTGCATCACGTGTCCCCTCCGGTACACGAGGAGGCAGCCGTCGCATCTTTTCACCTGTACAGCGCGATCTCTCAGTGGCGAGGAGTAGCGCGTGGGAGGCTCACGCTGCCCCCGTTACTTCCTGATTCTGCTGTACAGGCGCAGAAACCGACCTGTAGGAGTCACTGTCCACAACGTCCAATCCCCACCCACCAGCTTTCCCACCCCTAACACTGCCAATTGTGTTAGTATGAACGACCAGCCAAGCTGGTAGCAACGGCGAGAGCTGGGCTCGAACCCAGCATCTCCTGCGTTAGTGGCGAGCGCCTTGCCCACTGCGCCACTTAGCCGCCCTGTATCTGATACATTTCTTGATTATTCCAAAAACATACACTGAAAACATGAAAATGAGAAATGTGAAATGTGTTTTGCATATTTTCAACAGCTTTGACAGTGATTTGTCCGGTACTAGAGAGTTTTCTAATTAATTAGCCACTGTGTTGGGGGTAGTTTCATTACATTTTGCAGTAAGAACTTTTGATATAAGAGATTCTGCTCTGACAACCAAGCTGACAGGCCCATTGTTCTGACTATTGTTATGATCAAATTGGTCCAAAAACGTGCAAGTTAAACTTTCTTTCAGTGGAAAAACCCAGCTACTGTAGTGTTATTTTGGCTAAAAGCAGGCATTTAGCAATAAACTCAATTGAGTGGTATATTAAGCAGTATGTGCCTGTGTTATACTTGTTATTATACTTAATTTGGTAATGGTAACATTTCATATGTGGATTTGACAAGACAGTAGCGAATTTCCCTAACTAAAATGACTGACTGACTCATTATTGAAACACCTATGCGTGAGTGTTGTGGTTAACTACTTTGCTGTAGTAATTGGTAGCTTGCCAAACTATGCTTTCAGAGTAGCTTCCCCAACACTGATTAGCCAGTTGCCAGTATGTTATCTAATGCTAATTGCCAGTGTGTTTTGTACAGTAATGCTAATTGTCAGTATGTAATGAAATGCAACTTTTTTTCTTTCTTGTGAAAGTATGATTTTTAATGAACTGGAGGCAGAAAGTCCTACTCAAGTAAAAGTACTGTTACTGATAAAATGTTACTTGATTAAAAGTGAAATTACTGGGGCGGTCAGGTGGCGTAACGGAGATTGCGTTCGTCACCAACCCCGGAGCGGCTGGATTTGCCTGTTCGAATCCAGCTCACAGCTCCGGGGTTGTCACCAGCTTGGCTGGCCGTTCACACTAATACAGTTGGCAGTATTAGAGGGTGGGAGAAGCTGGCGGGGTGGGTCCGGGTCGTTGTAAACAGCGACTCCTACAGTTCGGTCGGGGCGCCTGCTAAGCGCGGATAGGATCTAAGTGGGATAGTGTGATCCTTCCACACGCTACGCCCTCTCAGTGAGAATCCGTGCTGCCAGGTGAAAAGAAGCGGTTGATTGGCTGGACGTGTGTCGGAGGAAGCACGTGGTGTCGTGGTAGCCTCCACTCTCCCAGACCGACTGTGGGGGGTAAGTGCGCAGCGACCAGGAAGGGGATTGGGAATTGGCATGGCGACTAACATTGGGATGGGATAAAATCGGAGGAAAAAGGAGGGGGAAAAAGATCAATAAAAAAAAATAAAAAAAAAATAGTGAAATTACTGAATAAAAGTTTACCATAACTCATTGCAAATGTATTCGGAGTCAAAGTTACTGCATAACTTTTTTAATGGTGTGTGTGTGTGTGTGTGTGTGTGTGTGTGTGTGTGTGTGTGTGTGTGTGTGTGTGTGTGTGTGTGTGTGTGTGTGTGTGTGTGTGTGTGTGTGTGTGTGTGTGTGTGTGTGTGTGTGTGTGTTAAATACACCGTTACAAAATAAATTGCTTTTGTGCCATCCGTCCCATAAATAATTTTCATTTTGAGAAAATGTCAACACTCATGGAGTGCATAATTATGATTAGCCCATATAGGCATGTTGTCCAATAGTTGGAGATGCTGAGGAAAGCC
Organism: Notolepis coatsorum; assembly: GCF_963971535.1. Lineage (NCBI taxonomy): Eukaryota > Metazoa > Chordata > Actinopteri > Aulopiformes > Paralepididae > Notolepis > Notolepis coatsorum. The sequence continues at coordinate 53,765,821 of NC_140167.1, forward strand.
GACTCTGGGGTGAGCAGTAGATTACATGGCTACCATTCTTGATGACAGACTGAGCATGTGGCTGCTTGATGCCAGGGTGTGAGCCTGTGGTGCTGTAGGGAAGGTTTACTCCAAGTAGGCCTGTCCCACATGAAAATGCAAGCCGAGGTATAACAGAATAACGAGACAGACTACATTGACGACAGTGGCTCAGGAGGTAGAGCCTGGTAATCGGAACGGTTTGTTTCCTGCTCCTCCCGGCCAGCATGTCAAAGTGTCCTTGAGCAAGACACGTAACCCCTAACTGCTCCCGATGAGCAGGTCGGCACCTTGCATGGTTGCCTCTGCTGTCGGTGTGTGAATGTGTGAGTGAATGGGTGAATGTGAGTGCTTTGGATAAAAGCGCTATATAAATGCACCATTTACCATTTTGCTACATGAAAAGGTGCGTAATGGGTGCACCGTGCCGTGAAGAGCGCAGGATGCTTGAATCTGCAACTGCACCCGAACGTCAGTTCTCTTAGGATCTCCTCCCTTCTGCGTGGATCCCCTTTCATTGTATCTCTATACTTCCATTCCTCTCCCACTTATTTATCTCCCTCAATTATTTCCGTCTCAAAAAGAGCGAAGTATACAATTTGATATGCTACTTCATGACACTTTATGACAGTACACATTTTCTGGAGAAAATATTTAATGAATGTAAATTGATTGACATGAACATTTTAAGAATTTTTTTATTAATTATTATATGCTTCTTAAAGAGACCTTGTCCTCCACACCAAAGGCGGTTTCAGCCTTTTGTGTCAGTTAATGATCTTGCTATTCCTGGGAAACCACCATTAGCTGTTGGCGAGACACCTGTGCCTAATTGTCCATAAATACGTAGTTTAACATGCAGTTTTATTAATTAATTAATAAAAAATATATAATTGAGGGAACTAAGGGAAGTCACACCAAAGGAAAACAAAACCTAACACATTTAAAGTTTTCCATGGAACTGCCCGATTTAAAATCAGGATATGGTGTCACACAGCAGGACGTGGTTTTTAGTGACACAATGTATCAAGTTTTTACAATTTTGCAGTGATTATTTGTGGCATGGCTGTTCGGAGTTTGTGCCCGTTCAGAACGAATGACTGTTCATTGGCCTTTGGTCCTCAGCAGTCAGCAATATACCCACCAAGTGTGAAGTTTATCAGATTAACGGTTCTCGATATTTGGGAACCACAGACAGACCCGCAGATGTTCATTATAGCACCACCATCTGGTCAAATGGCAGCAAAGACACTGACTGCACTCCCTTGGGTCACTACAATATACTGTACATGCTGTGCTTAAAGTTGATCGGATGAACAGTTGTCGAGATAAGCACAGGCCAAAACGTAAAGTTGATAGCTCCCAAATGGCAGCTCAAACAAGGGACTAAACACGTTTTGCAATTATGCCACATCAATGTGGAACGCCCTACCCAAAGCTGTAAAGGAATGTGAATCACTACCCACTTTCAAAACCACTCTCAAAGAGCACCTACGGGAGACTGCAATTCGAAACTGGCCCCTGTAAATGTCCTAACCCAACCCCCTCCAATGTACAGTAAATGTCCTAACCCAATAATACACAAGACCCTCTTCTTGGAACCAAGTATGGTTTCGTCGATATTCCAATGTACAGTTTTGCTTGTACAGTTGTACAGTTTCCCCCACCCACCCACCCAACCACCTCCAATGTACAGTTCCCCCACCCCCCCCCACCCCACCTACCCAACCTCCTCCAATGTACAGTTTCTACGTCAAATGTATACTCTAATTTTCTTTACTCTTTTTGTATCACAAACAGTACTGTCTATCTGTATGTCGTGTATGTCATATGTTATGATGAATTGAAAATGGGGGACCCTGATGTAAACAAGACGAAAGTCTTTCTCTGGTCTGCATCCCCTTAACAATTGTGTGTATTGAGCTGTACTGTATTGTACCCATTCTGCAATCTGTTAATAAAGTTTTCAATCAATCAATCAAACCAAATCCGACACGCCCCTGGGTCCTCGGCAATACTCCCTCTGAGCATGAAGTCGATTGGACGAGCGGTTTGTAAAATGCCTGGGGTGGGGCTCTGACAGCTCTAAACATCTAAATGTCTACTGTATATATTATGTGTATCAGTGATAATCAAACCATAAACAAAGAGGCCTATTAAAATGTTAGATAAAAAACGATGTGATTTAATGTTCTATGCCTTATCTTACCTTGTCTATTTTTCTGCTGTATTTTCTGCTAATTTTCTGCTTATTTTCTGTTTCCTGCTCCTCCCGGCCAGCATGTCAAAGTGTCCTTGAGCAAGACACTTAACCCCGGCCCTAACTGCTCCCGATGAGCAGGTCGGCTCTGAATTCTGAATCTGTAAATTTTATGCCTGTCTTTTTTTGTGAAGCACTTTGAGCTGCAATTCTTGTATGAAAGGTGCTATACAAATAAAGTTTATTATTATTTATAAAAATGTGTATGCTTCTCTTTTTCATTTATACAAGTTGTTGAACCATGCTTGAGATGGTCATGCTGTCTGACAATTTTAAGATAAAAAAAACAGGCCCTTTACTGCGTTTTAAATGACAATACTATCAATAATAACTAACATAACAATACTATATTAATTTGTATCTTGTCTGACAGTGAAAATGCCATCTCACGTCAACAACCCATTTATTGTTACACTTACTGCCCTGACAACAAATAAGTGAATAAGCCTTTATAACCGAGGTTATCTTGACATCATGGAAATAATGAACCAACCATGTATGTTTTCCCGTCATGATAACGGACAATAATGTCAACATTGACTCATATTGACAGACAAAAAATATAGTCTTGCAGTGTGCAGTGGTCTGCTGGCACCGCCTTGCACTCTCTTGACTTATCACCTATATAGCTGTATAGAGAGTGCTGTATGGTTGTCAAGGACAACAGAGGAAGAAGTAGCTGGTTCCTCTTGATTTCTTTTAAACTAGTTGTGCAAGCAAGGCAAGGCAAGCTCACCGAATGACTCCATTCCCCCGCCTGGTCTGATTCTCAGATCTCTATGAAGTATTTACACAATGGCATGAATTTAATTCCCAGAGTCGGGATGATTGGATGCAAAACTGGATGAACTGTGAGTACAATCTTATCTCGGAGATGTTATCTATAAACGTGTTTTGCAACTGTTACAGTAATAGACACAGAGATACAATAGACAATAAACAAAATACATTGTTTCACGGAGGTGAAATCATTACACGCTTTCTTTGTTTCTCTGCAAAGGTATGTGGCGTGGCACGTGAATGCTATGTCGGTCATGGAAAATTTCAGCATCACCACCAATCACTCGGGGTGTTACCCAGAAGAAGACGTAGAGAGGAAGAGGCCTTTTACGTTCTTCTTCCTGTCTGTCACCATCATCGCCATACCGTCCAACTCCTTCTCCCTGTACGTGTCCTGGCAGCACATCAGACAGGGGAACGAGCTTGGGGTCTACCTGTTTAACCTGGCTCTCTCCGACCTGACCTTTACCGTCGGCCTGTCCCTGTGGACGGACTTCCTGTGGCGTGGAGCTTGGGTGCACGGAGGCTCCATTTGTGTCCTGACTGTCTACCTTCTCTACACTAACTTCTACACCAGTGATGCCTTCCTCTGTTGCATCGCCGTGGACCGCTACCTGGCGGTGGCTCACCCGCTGAGGTTCCCCTCCCTGAAAACGATCGGCGCCGCGTCTGTGACCAGCGTTGCCATCTGGGTGTTGGTGTTGTCTCTAACCGCTGCCATCATCACGCAGGAGGATTCGTACTACGAACGCGGTGGAGTCCCAACGTGCTTCGACGAATTCCGGGTGGATAAGCAGATGTTTGTTAGCGTTGCACGCTTCGTCGTGGGGTTTATCGTTCCCGTCCTGCTAGTGGCGTACTGTAGCCAGGGGATCTGCGCTGCGGTGAAATCCAACCGGGCCACGGAAGAAAGGGAACGGAGGCGGGTGTCGAGGCTGCTGGCAGTGGTCCTGCTCTCCCTGGGGATCTGCTTTGGTCCCATCCATGTCATGTTGCTCCTTCGTGGACTTCTGGAGCACTGCGAGAGCCCCGGTTGGCTGCACTACCTCTTCAAGATCAGCATAGCCGTGTCGAGCCTCAACTGCCTGGTGGACCCTCTCCTCTACTGTTTCATCACTAGAGCAGGCAAGGCTAACATCTCACAAGTTGTTCAATTCATCCAGGGTAAGAAGAGGGTTAAAGGTCAAGCTGTGGTGTAGGAGGCTAAACGAAGAAGACAAGGCTTTCTTTTTTAACAATGGGTTGCATTTCCTAGGTTGCATTTTCTGACAGTGCAGACATCGGACACAAACAAATCAAATTAAAGCATGAACAATGTAACTTTTCATGACAATATATTGTTTCTTATTTAGCTATTTAAATAACAGAATTGGAGCAGAGTTGAGCAGAGAGAAAACCTTTGCAACAGCGACGCATGAAACAGTGAAATTACCTATAAGCTCTTCAGGTTGGGCAAAGCCAATGCCATAAAATCTGTAAAAGGTGATGGTCTCATTTCTAGAGCAAAACATTTGACCATTTTCTTTTTTCTCTTTTTTTCCTGTTTCCTTTTATCGTCCAAGTTTACAAACTGCAGTTACCTCTCACAACCACAGGGTTTAAAGTACAGCTTTATACAGCTTTAAAGTAAAGGTCCCATACATTATAAATGGCCTTTTCCAGTGTTTAGCATTGTTTCCTAGCAATTGGGGATTATATCAATGTGGTCTGTGTCGTTAATTATCATATTGACTCATCAGTCTAGTCTCGAGTTCACGAGATCTTCCCTCACTCAACTAAGCTGTTCTGATTTGACGGTATTGCTGACGTGAATAAGGTACTGATTTGCAGTAACGCCCCCTCTATGGTTGTAGCGCATAGTGTAACCCGACACTTCCTCAAACGGGTTTTGACAAAGAGGCAGAGAACGAGCGAGCGAGAAAGAGGGAGAGAGAGATCGAGAGGGAGAGAGAGAGAGAGGGACCGGCGGGACCGTGCAGAAGTGTGTGTAAAAATGTGTGTGCGCCATTTACACACAAACTTGACGCATCTCTCCTCTCTCTCTCTCTCCCTCGTCGGAGCATTTACACACAAACTTGACTGCGTGTGTGTCGGGACGCATCTCTCCTCTCTCTCTCTCTCTCTCTCTCTCTCTCTCTCTCTCTTGCTTGCTTGCTCGTTCTCTCTCTCGCTCTCTCTCGTATGTATCACGCTGTGTGGGTGACTGTCACTGAAAGCGCTTATGGGCGGAGCCCATCCAATAACAGCCTGAAATCCTGAGGCTGAAAAATTATGCTTTTGAGTACTTCATTAGAAATATAAAACAATGTATTTTCAATTTGACCTAATGTTTTACTAATGTTTTTCTTCTTCTATTTTGGTTAACACATGATTTCTGTCATTGCGCTGTTTCTTGAGGTCATGTAGAGGTCTGTCTAGCCAGTGCTTTCACTTCTGTTAGTTTCTTAGTTCTGGTGCTTTATTTCAGCTCATGGTACAATAGCACATATAAAGGTCACCACAGGAACCATGTTTTTTTTTACATTTTACCAGAGCCATAAGCCACAGACTTAAATCCAGTTCCTTTTCACAACTGCTAGCCATCACACATTTATGCTAATTCTTTCCATGACGAAAGTAATATCCTCTTCAGTTTGCTATAGTTTAAGTTTAAGTTTGTAAGGAGACAGGACTCCACTGGGTATCTGAAGCTCTCTCTAATTGACTGATACAGATATCAAGGTGTCAAACTACGTCATCAATTGTGCCTATTCATTATATTTGAATGATATCTGTATGAGTCAATGCTGCTGTATGACAACAGCAGAAAAGGTAGGATCTGAGTGTACTTGTCTGCATCCTTTTGAAGTGTGTAACTTTAGGAATTCTGTTTTTTAAATCTTAAATCTTAAATTCAGAACTAGTTCAGGTACTTGTATTGGTAGAGCTCAAGCACTTAAATAATAATAATTATTCAAGGTCCTCGATCTGGCATATCACACAGCGAAGGGAACGACTCTTGCCTACCTCCAGTCAATGGTCTCTAACTACACACCCTCAAGACCCCTCCTCTCTACATCCTCTGGCCGCCTCAGACCCACTCTTATCCGAGCTCCGGGGGGGTCATCAAAGATTCTCGGTCCTCGCTCCACAATGGTGGAACGAAATTCCCACCACAGTTAGGACAGCCGAAACCCGATCAATCTTTTGCCATCGACCAAAAACACACTTATTCAATCAATATCTGAAAAAAAAAACTTCTTACTGTCTTGTACTATCATGCACTCTTCCTACTATACTATTATGTCTTTACTACTATGCACTCAACACTGCAGCACCGAAGTTTCAGCACTGTTTGATGAACATTGTTACTCAGTTGTAAGAGCTGTACCCTTCCTGCTGACTTGTCATACAGAACTTGTAAGTCGCTTTGGATAAAAGCGTCAGCTAAAAAATGAAATATAAAATATAAATGTATATGGTATCTGGTCTGTATATAAATGATTGCACTATCTGACAACATAATAAACAACATATTGAAAGTCACACATCATGTATTCTGTATTCCCTTTGCGCAAATTATTTAAAGACTGTTGTAAGAGGTGGATGCAGGGTTGTAAAATACACAGCAATATCCTCTAATATTTACTGTAATATATCTCTCAGCATTGTTAGTCTGTTAATATATCATTTGTATGTATCTAAGATAAGATAAGATATTCCTTTATTGATCCCCTTGGGGAAATTCAGGCATCATAGCAATATGGGGGGAGGGGAAGTACAGGTAGCCACATGTGATAGTAGAATACATGATACAGGTCATAAAAGTATAGTACAGTGGAGAAGTAAAAAATAAAAATAGAATAAAAAAGAATAGGCAGTGTAAACAATATAATTAACTGAGTATGCGCATATGGGCAAGGGGCAGTGTAAATAGGTTAAGGTGCAGATGAGGGTATGCCCTGTTATATTTGCCATACAAGAAATAGTTACAATATATATATATATAATCTAATATCTAGTCTAATATATATATAATCAAAAAATGCTAAATATATGTATACAGTAAGGTATACTACACATAAGGTGCAATATGCATAAGGTATGTATGCCGTGATATACTTCATACGTTATACATTGTCCGTTTAGGTAGCCAATCAATCAATCAATCAGATTTATTTATATAGCACATTTAACATGACACGTGTCAACCAAAGTGCTGTACAGAGGGTAGATACATAGATCCATATAGACAACAATCACAACTCCGTTTTATGGGAGGGCACACAGGCAAGCACACAGGAAAACAGGGCATGAGTCAGTGAACGGGAAAGGCTAGTAGGTAGAAGTGGGTTTTGAGCCTAGATTTGAAGGCATCTATCGAGGGGGCAAGCCTAATGGAGGTGGGGATGCTGTTCCACAGTGCAGGGACTGAGACAGCAAAGGCACAGCCCCCCTTGAGGTTAGACCTCCGGACTGTCAGGAGCCTCTGATCGGCTGACTAAAGGTAGTCTGTTTAGTGATAGAAGTTCCTAGTAGTTGTATGTCTGGCAGCGGTCCCTGCCCACTGTTATGGAGCATGATAGCCGCTGGTATGAAGGACTGGCCGAGGCGGATAGTTGAGTGTCAGGGGGGTATGAGTCTGTGACTGAACGTGCTTCTCACCTTGACTAGCTCATCGTAGAGGGGGTGGGAGGGATTCTCCAGGATAGCAGCCAGCTTCCTTCTCATCCCCCTCTCTGCCACCACCTCTAGTTGACCAGCTCGACTCCCACCACGGACCTAGCCTTCCTCACCAGGAAGTCATCTAGCGCCCTCTTTTGTTTCTATGCACACATGCACAGTCTTTTGAACCAAAACACACACACACACACACACACACACACACACACACACACACACACACACACACACACACACACACACACACACACACACACACACACACACACACACACTTGTTTAATGTGAAATATGGGGACATTACATAGACTTAAAGTACATGCATTCTGTAACTAACCCTAACCTTGACCTAACCATAACCTTAACCATCACACTCCAATAGCTCATCAAATAAAATCAGGAAAGTCAAAAATGTCCTCATTCGGTAGTGTGTCCTGATTTTGTGAGTGTGGAGGCTTGAAATTGTCCTGGTTTTTCACATAAACGAGGTACACACACAGACCCACTCACACACATACTTTAAACACACACTTACGCACACACACCTACACACACACACTTTTTTTTAAATCTCCTTACCACTTTCACTCCTTACAGACGTCTATCTATGTGACGTACTGAGATAACTGATCACTGGAATGTGAAGAAGACAGTGAGAAGAGAAGCAGAGGAGAAGCTCTTACACACAGTTCATTAGCCTGATACGATAATTGCCTAAGTAATTGTTCAAGATTTTTGGAAAAGAAGAAAAAAAAACATTTTTTACAGCTAATGTGTACGGGTTTTTAACACAATGGGGACGAACAACGGATATATACATGTTTCGATTCCACCCGTTGTGGACAGAAGCACGGATATATCCGTGGCAAGTTGTTTTGGCTTTTATTCCATTTTAATAAGGTCGCCGAGCTGCACTGCAGATGTACCCATAAAACAGGGACACGTCCCCAAGGACTTCAAAATTGCGAGAGTGACCCCTTTGCACAAAAAGGGCAGTAAATTAGAGCCATGGAAAAAATAGTTTACGAACAGGTTGAAAAGTACCTAGCGGAAAAAAATCTAATCTACGAATTCCAATCTGGCTTCAGAACATCCCACTCCACTGACACATGCCTTCTCTATTTGAACGACCACATCAAACAAGAGGTGGACGCGGGCAAATACTGCGGCATAGTCATGCTGGACCTACAAAAAGCCTTCGACACTGTCAATCACTCCATTCTGATTGACAAGCTAAAAGCAATGGGTTTTGATAGTCTATCAGTGAGATGGATGCAATCCTACCTGGAGTGTAACGTTCGGGAGACTATCCTCCTTAGGATAGTATCCCACTGTCTACCTGGGTCACTCCTGTTGTTATGGGTTCACCTTGTATGTCACCACTGATTTCTGTCATCACTAATTGTCTGTCACACCTGGGTGCTGTCATTGGTTGACAGACTGCTGTCACTCATTGACAGCGTGGAATGTTAGTATGTGACCTATTTAACGTTTGCTCTATCCTTTGTCCTTTGCTAGAGCTTCACCTAAACCTACGGACAAACCTACAGCTGGAAAAGCACAGACATATTGTCTTTCTCCCTGTAATTATATAATACGCTTTTCCCTGATAATAAACAGTAGCCTACAGCTGTTTTGGAAGAGTAAACATTCTCCGTCTCGTTCTTCTTCTCGACAACTTGGAAGCCACTTACCCGTTCGTAACACTGGAGGGGAGAGAACAGATGGTGGAGGTAAACGGTACCCTATCCCCCCCCCCCCCCTCACAGTGAGCTGTGGTGTTCCACAAGGAAGCATACTAGGACCGCTACTGTTCCTAATTTATGCAAATGACATGTCGTCAGCTTGTGACTGCAACTTGTTCTTGTTCGCAGACGACTCAGCCCTGCTGGTCTCTGACAAGAACAAGTTACAGGTTGAAAAAAACCCTCAGCTCGGAACTAGGCTAAATCTGCATATGGCTCGCTGATAACAAACTATCATTACACATGGGCAAAACAGAGTCCATTCTCTTCGGTTCAAATAACAAACTCAGCAAAACTGACGGCTTCTCAGTTACAGTGGGTGACAATATTGTCACAAGGAAAGATGAAATTACCTACCTGGGCTCCATCCTAGAGGCTAATCTTTCCTGTGACGAAATGGCATCCAATGTAATAAAAAAAGTCAACCAACGAACTCGATTCTTGTACCGGATCTCCTCTCTGGTAAACAAGAACACCCTGAAGACTCTGGCAGGAGCACTCATACAAGGGTACTACGACTATGCTTGCACCTCATGGTACCAAAGCACCTCAAAGGCGCTAAAAACTAAATTACAAACATCTCAAAACAAACTGGTCATACTACTGCTTGACCTTACTCCTAGAACCCACCTCACCCCTGCCCACTTTGACAACCTAGGATGGCTTAGAGTAGACGACAGAGTACAGCGACTTGCAATGGGCCTGGTCTACAAGATACACTACACAACCAAGGTACCCATGTACATGTCAAAATACTTCCCAAAGGTCAGTGAATACCATGATCACAACACCAGAGGGAGCTCCACAAATCATGTTAAACCCAGATTCGGCTCAAACAAGGGACTAAACACGTTTCGCAATTATGCCACATCAATGTGGAACGCCCTACCCAAAGCTGTAAAGGAATGTGAATCACTACCCACTTTCAAAAACACTCTCAAAGAACACCTACGGGAGACTGCAATTCGAAACTGGCCCATGTAAATGTCCTAACCCAACCCCCTCCAATGTACAGTAAATAAAATGACCAAGTATGGTTGTCAATATTCCAATGTACAGTTTTGCTTGTACAGTTGTACAGTGTCCCCCCCCCCCCCCACCCCTCCTGCCCACATCCTGGATTGCAGATTTCACTATGCAATAAGGGGATTTATCATCAGCCAATGGACATATCGATCTACCAGATGGCGATCGATAACGGGGAAATGCTCTGGGGATCCAACCGGCTCATGGTAAGATCTTTTTCACCTTGTTATGATACGATACGATCTGCCTATGTGGCTACTTAGACGAACACGGCTATTGGTAATCAATAATAAGAAACGACGTCTCCCCCCCCCCCCCTTTCATGCATACATGCTTGAGGATCGTGCCGATCATATGCAGTTTGAGTTTTAACTGTAGCATCTGTATAACGGAAATGCCATTGGATATAACGTTAGTAGCTATTAGCCCTGTATCCAGCCTTCCAGGAAATATCCTAGCCGGAATCCCTTATAATGCTTATATTCACGGCGCTATAAAATGAGAATGAATTGATGAAAAAAAAATTCTTTAAGCCATTTTGAAGGGACGGTTTATGGTCTCGATTGACAATGAGAATGGACAGATAGCAATACTATAAAGTATAGATTTAGCTCTACAAACAGCCCCAAGTCTGTTTACATTTGCTGGTCCTCTTGAGTGATATTAGACGCATCCCAATGGCCCCGAATGTGTTAATTTATATTTTGAAAATAAGTTCCACAAGGTGTATCAACAAGTTTGCAAAAATACAAAAATACAACAACCATTGCATAACAAAATAAGGTGACTTTTAAACTAAATATGTCGTGACTTAAAATTGAGGTCGGTGATTGATTGAATGAAAATTGTATTAACAGATTGCAGAATGGGTACAATACAGTACGGCTCAATACACACAATTGTTAAGGGGATGCAGACCAGAGAAAGACTTTCGTCTTGTTTACATCAGGGTCCCCCATTTTCAATTCATAATGAATTGTAAGTAAGGGTGCAATTAGCACCGTGCAATCCATTCTTTGTGGATCTAGCCCTCGAGACTCTCCCAGGCCCTGTAATCAGACATTCCAAAATCTCAGAGTGGCCTGAATCTTAAGAACCAATCTGTTTTTTTTAAGTGTGTAACTTTAGGAATTCTGTTTTTTAAATGTCAGAGCAATGTCAGAATGATCCGCCCCTTCCTGACAAAAGAAGCCGCCCAACTCCTTGTCCAATCAACAGTCATGTCTCGCCTTGACTACGGCAAAGCACTGCTGCTACCAAGCCTCTTCAACTCATTCAGCACGCAGCCGCCCGTCTGATCTCCAACCTACCAAAGTCAGCCCATGTTACCCCGCTTCTTAGGGACCTGCACTGGCTCCCCATCGCCGCACGTATTCGCTTCAACGTCCTTCACCTCGTATATCGTGCAGCGAAGGGAATGGCTCCCGCCTACCTCCAGTCAATGGTCTCTAACTACACACCCTCAAGACCCCTCTGCTCTACATCCTCTGGCCGCCTCAGACCCACTCCTATGCGAGCTCCGGGAGGGTCATCAAAGAGAAGCCGCCTATTCTCTGTCCTCGCTCCACAATTTATGTCTGAAAAGTGGTGTTCCTGGGGTCACATCATAAAACTACCACCAACATTGTGTTCCTTATTGAAAATTACTCACAACAATCACCTGCCAATCTGAGGCCGGGAAATATGTTTTGTAATCTTTAAAAAAAATCCAAAACTGAAGCTGCCTGTGCTTCTGGGAGTCTGTAGAAAAACATTGTTGTGCATGCATAGAGCACAGCTTCAAAAGTGTTGCAGATCTCACTCTATTTCAGCTGGACATGTCGGCTCACTATTGTTAATTTCTCCGAAATTGCCTACCCGACCTTTAAGTTGAACACTTTATTATCATGCGAATGCCTGATAATGATGAAAATATCATCCTAAATAAAATAAAAAACAAGTAAATGGTCAAAGAGAACCTGGTCCTCTAGTGCTTCAATGAACACTCTGGTCCTATAGTGTTTCAATGGACGCTCTGGTCCTATAGAGTTTCAATGGACACTCTGGTCCTATAGTGTTTCAATGGACGCTCTGGTCCTATAGAGTTTCAATGGACACTCTGGTCCTATAGTGTTTCAATGGACGCTCTGGTCCTATAGAGTTTCAATGGACACTCTGGTCCTATAGTGTTTCAATGGACACTCTGGTCCTCTAGTCACGACACGGACTGGGTAGCTTGGCTGGAATACCTCTCTGATATTTTCAGCAAACTCAACCAGCTGAATCTCTCTCTTCAAGGTAAAGACACAAATGTTCTTAGCTTGTATGACAAAGTGTGTGGATTCATGGAGAAGATCAAGCCCTGGCAGAGCAAATGTGAAAAAGGGGGTCAAGTTGTTTCCTGCAGCTGAACACATACATTGCTACTGGTGAATGTGACAGAGCTCCAATAGTGAAAATAGTACACACACATTTGTCCAAGCTCAAGAATGAGTTCAACTCCTACTTCCCTGATATTGACAACAAGTCATCCACACTGGACTGGGTGCGTAATCCATTTGTGACGTGCATTAACAGCAGCATTCCCGCCAGACTGCAAGAAGACCTCATAGTATAGATGTGTCCTCAGATAGGAGCCTGAAGATGAGGTACTCAAGCACACCACTGACACAATTCTGGTGTGATGTGGAGAAGGAGTATCCTGAATTGGGGAAACATGCCCTGAATGAACTGTTGCCTGAACAGTGACATCTCCTTAGCAAATGACCTCAATACCTTCTATGCGAGGTTTAATGCTGGTAATAACAACACCAGCTCACAAGCCACGGCAATGGGGGGGGGGGGGGGGGGGGGTCGGCTGCTGATGGAGGCGCAGTGTTCAGGGTAACAGAGCATGAGGTGAGGCGGACCTTTAAAAAAGTGAATATCAGGAAGGCAGCAGGTCCGGACGGCATCCCCGGCCGCGTCCTAAAAGTCTGTGCCGACCAACTGGCCCCAGTATTCACTGACATATTTAACCTGTCCTTAGAACAGGCTGTCATCCCCACCTGCCTGAAGAAGTCCACTATTATCCCTGTACCCAAAAAATCCAAGCCTGCTTGCCTCAACGACTACCGCCCTGTAGCTCTCACCTCCATAGCCATGAAGTGCTTTGAGAAGCTAGTAAAGGGCTACATCTGCTCCTCCCTCCCCATCAACATGGACCCCCTGCAATTTGCATACCGCCCCAACAGGTCCACGGAGGACGCCATAGCCCATGTGCTGCACACAGCAGCATCACACCTGGACAAGAGGCAGGGGAACTATGTGAGAATGCTATTCATCGACTACAGCTCGGCATTCAATACCATAGTCCCCTCCATACTCATAGCCAAGCTCAGGGACCTGGGCTTGAACTATGACCTCTGCCAGTGGGTCTTGGACTTCCTGACTGGCAGACCCCAGGTGGTGAGAGCAGGCAACTGCACCTCCTCATCCATCACCCTCAACATAGGGGCCCCCCAGGGCTGTGTTCTGAGTCCCCTCCTCTACTCCCTGTACACACACGACTGTGTGGCTCAGCGGAGTAGCAATACAATCATCAAATTTGCTGACGACACAGTGGTGGTGGGCCTGATCTCTGCCAACGACGAGAGGGCCTACCTGGAAGAGGTCAAGGTCCTGGCGGGATGGTGCCAGGAAAACAGCCTCTCCCTGAACGTCAGCAAAACAAAGGAGATGATTGTGGACTTCAGGAGGTCGGGGGTCAAGGACTACAGCCCCCTCAGCATCGACGGGGCACCGGTTGAGAGAGTCAACAGCTTTAAGTACCTCAGAGCCTACATATCCGAGGACTTGACATGGACCACACACATTGACAGTGTTGTGAAGAAGGCACGACAACGCCTCTACTTCCTCAGGCGCCTAAGGAAGTTCCAAGTCAGTCAGAAGATCCTTAAGAACTTCTACTCATGTACAATAGAGAGCATCTTGACCGGCAACATCACCTCCTGGTTTGGGAATAGCACTGCACAAGACCGAAGCAGACTACAAAGAGTGACACGTTCAGCCGAACGCACAATTGGAGGGGGGCTCCCCACCCTCCAGAACATTTACAACAAGCGTTGCAAGGGCAAGGCTAAGAGAATCATTAAAGACTCCAGTCACCCGAACAACTGCCTCTTTGAACTGCTGCGGTCAGGCAAGCGATACCGGAGTCTCAAGGCGAGCACAGAAAGACTCAGAAGAAGCTTCTATCCCCAGGCCATCAGGCTGCTAAACGAACAATGAACACTACACAACAACAACAACCACCAAACGCACATAGCACACACATCCACACGCACACACTCACTTTAAACAAACACACTGTAGCACCCACTCCACACACTTTATAGCACACACCCACTTTAAACAAACACACTGTAGCACCCACTCCCCACACTTTATATTTATTGATGAAGGATTGCACTACAACTCGTACACCTTACTGTAAATTGTACCTAAATTGTACCTCATCCCATTTCTGCTTTGCACTATATAGTACTGTACATTAGTACACTGCATAGTATTGTATATTATATGGTAACTCAGAACATTGTACATATGTCTATACCGAACACTGTGACCTCATTTTCTTCTTCTAAATTACATGCTATACTATGTTATTTGATACTATCTTGTCTAGCACAGTCTCTGGAGCGTAACAGTAAGAAGCATTTTGTATGAAAGTATTCTGTACTTCTGTATGACAACTATTAAAGAAACTTGAAACTTGAACTTGCCTTTTGGGTCCACATACCTGTGTGAGGTGACATTCTCCGCCATGACCCAACACAGGAACAGACTCAACTTGGAGAATAACCTGGTCACAACTGTTGCAACAATCTCCCCCAGACTGACAAAACTGATGAAGGAGAAACAGGCTCAAGTGTCACATTAATTGGTGAGTTACCTTACTTTTTTTTAAGTCTTTAAACAATGGCTATTATAATTTATATGATTAGTTATGATTGAATATATGATTTAAGTGTCACATTAATTGTTGCATTGGGTCACACAGACAAAAATATCCTCTTCTTTTCTATCTCTCCTCATCACTTCTCTCCTTCTTCCACTCCCAGGTTTCACCTTAGCTCACACACACACACACACACACACACACACACACACACACACACACACACACACACACACACACACACACACACACACACACACACACACACACACACACACACACACACACCGGTCTGCCACAATATATATACTATTAATTATATATCCTAGGGATCACCACGATTGATTGCGTAGTAGGGGGTACTTTAGGTTGGCTTGAAATGCTTTGGGGGTACAGTACTCAAAAAAGGTTGGGAACCACCTTGTGACTGCAACTTGTTCCTGTTTGCGGACAACTCAGCCCTGCTGGTCTCTGACAAGAACAAGTTACAGGTTGAAAAAACCCTCAGCTCGGAACTAGGCAAAATCTGCATATGGCTCGCTGATAACAAACTATCATTACACATGGGCTAAACAGAGTCCATTCTCTTCGGTTCAAATAACAAACTCAGCAAGACCGACGGCTTCTCAGTTACAGTGGGTGACAATATTGTCACAAGGAAAGATGAAATTACCTACCTGGGTTCCATCCTAGAGGCTAATCTTTCCTGTGACAAAATGGCATCCAATGTAATAAAAAAAAGTCAACCAACTAAATCGATTCTTGTACCGGATCTCCTCTCTGGTAAACAAGAATACCCTGAAGACTCTGGCAGGAGTACTCATTCAAGGGTACTACAACTATGCTTGCACCTCATAGTACCAAAGCACCTCAAAGGCGCTAAAAACAAAATTACAAACATCTCAAAACAAACTGGTCATACTACTGCTTGACCTTACTCCTAGAACCCACCTCACCCCTGCCCACTTTGACAACCTAGGATGGCTTAGAGTAGACGACAGAGTACAGCAACTTGCAATGGGCCTGGTCTACAAGATACACTACACAACCAAGGTACCCATGTACATGTCAAAATACTTCCCAAAGGTCAGTGAATACCATGATCACAACACCAGAGGGAGCTCCACAAATCATGTTAAACCCAGATTCGGCTCAAACAAGGGACTAAACACGTTTCGCAATTATGCCACATCAATGTGGAACGCCCTACCCAAAGCTGTAAAGGAATGTGAATCACTACCCACTTTCAAAACCACTCTCAAAGAACACCTACGGGAGAGTGCAATTCGAAACTGGCCCCTGTAAATGTCCTAACCCAACCCCCTCCAATGTGCAGTAAATGACCAAGCATGGTTTTGTCAATATTCCAATGTACAGTTTTGCTTGTACAGGTGTACAGTGTCCCCCCCCCCCCACCCCTCCTACACCCCCCCCCCCCCCCACCCACCCAACCACCTCCAATGTACAGCCCCCCCCCCACCCACCCAACCCCACCCCACCTACCCAACCTCCTCCAATGTACAGTTTTTACATCAAATGTATATACTCTCTTTTCTGGACTCTTTTTGTATCACAAACAGTACTGTATTTGCAAATCTGGTATGTCATAAATGTATAGATGTAGCAGTACTGTCTATCTGTATGTCACATATGTCATATATGTCCTGATGAATTGAAAATGGGGGACCCTGATGTAAACAAGACGAAAGTCTTTCTCTGGTCTGCATCCCCTTAACAATTGTGTGTATTGGGGCGGCTACGTGGCGTAGTGGGCAAAGCGCTCGCCACAAAATCTGGAGACGCTGGGCTCGCCTGTTCGAGCCCAGCGCTCCACATTTGCTTTCAGTTTAGCTGGTCGTCCGTACTAATACACATTGGCCGTATTAGGGGGTGGGAAACTGATGGGTGGGGATCGGGCGTTGTGGACAGCGACTCCTACAGGCCGGTTGGTGCGCCTGCGCAGTAGAATCAGGAAGTGTCGGGGGCAGCGTGAGCCTCCCACGCGTTACTCCTCGCCAGTGAGAGATCGAGCTGCGCAGGTGAAAAGATGCGACTGCTGTTACCTCAAGTACCGGAGGGGACTTGTGCTATGTATGACTTAGTCCACATTGCAGCCGGCTTGTGGGAGGCAAGAAACAGCGTTCGTGACAGGGGACGGTTGAATTGGATGATACGAAATTGGGATGGGAGAAAATATAGAAAATGGGAGAAAAAGTAGATAAAAAAAAAACAATTGTGTGTATTGAGCTGTACTGTATTGTACCCATTCTGCAATCTGTTAATAGAGTTTTCAATCAATCAATCAAACCACTGCTCTAGTGTTTCAATGGACATTCTGGTCCTATAGTGTTTCAATGGACACTCTAGTGCAAAGGCTTTAGCACGATTACCATACTGTACCTGAATATTTAACACCTAGGCAGAGAGAGAGAACATGTGGACCTCCATGTGAGGCTATGCCTCGTTTATCCATCCATCCACCCGCCCTCCCATGTCTGATAACAAGTCACGGGTAATGCTGTAAAACCTACATCAGCAGAACCAGACACTATGGAGTCCATCTAAACCACCTTTCCTCTTACCTCAGGTTGTCCTTGACTGTCTGAAAGATAGATATCCGTCTCCTGAATATAAATGTGACTCCGGACATGGAGATAGAGATAATTAAAGATCAATAGCCGTCGTCTGTGGCTGCCAGCCCCTCTACCTGGATGGAGGAGGAGGTTCCGCAGGAGGCGACACATGTAAGAAAGACAAGCTTGTCCAGGGGTGATGGATGAACGGGACTGTTATCTACACACAAATGAACTGACCGGTTCAAGCTCCTTTATTACAAGTCACACTTGCTGCTGTCGGGATCAAATCTTTTATGTCCAAAAAGATGTCAAAGTTTTTCAGAGTGACACCTGCTGGGTTTTGAATTTAATTTGTGGTCCCTTGGAGTCATGAAACTTACATGTAAACTAGTTATTTGCGGAGTAAATTTTATATATCCCAAGAATTATTCATCTCCATCCTAACTAGAGCAGTGAGCAGCCACAGTCTAGCGCCTGAGGACCAACTCCAATTCTAATGCCAGTGCCTTGGTCAAGGGCAATGGCAGGAGTGTACCTAGCATGCATGTCTTTTGTTTATGATGTAGGAGGGAACAGGAGTAGTAAGTAGCATTAGCTTAGCTCATCACAAGCATTTCCTTTGTACCAGTGTGGCCTACTGTATGTGGGTGTGCCAGTAGAATAGTAGTGCTTTTGTGTGTGTTCCGCCTTTGGCGAGTGGCTGACGTAATCGCTACGCCAATACTAACATTAGTTACTAACCCACGCTGCTCAGATGGTGCACACGACCACGTAGGTAAGCCAGGGTTGTCCTCCCCCTGTACTACTGCTGCATGTCCGCCAGACAGATGGCCCCCTGACACCTCCAATCCGGTGGAAGAACCATTGGCTGCCTCTACCCCCGACTTAAAAAGGGACATTTATCAATTTTGATGGTTGAAAAAGCTAGACATGAATTTGGATGGTCTTCGGTCTTTTGGATCAACGGATCATTTCTTGTAACTTGCCATTTAGAGAGCACACTGACTGAGAAGTAGGATTCTTTTGAAGCCCTTTGGTTTGAAGTAGTCCGTTTGAATCAGGTGGTATCTACATTTGGCAGCTGTGTCCTGGTTGCTGGATGGATTGCGGGAATAGTCACGGACAGTGGGCCGCTGCTAACCCCTGAACCAAATATACTAGAAATAGAAACAGATGGACAAATATAGATAACAACATTATGTAAGCTTTCTCTCGTGTAAACTAAGAATAGAACTAACCTAGCGGAGGTGTTTGGGCTGGCCAAGTTGTCAGTATACATGTTTTGGTATATTTATGTCTGAACTTAATGTGAGAATTACTTGACTTGGACTTGACATGGAACATTAAACATGAAACAGAATTAATTGGTTTGTTAGTCCTAAATCACTTGCCTTTTCTAATTTTCTTCTTTATCTATGTTAATTATTAATTATGTTGGTTACTAGAGCTCCTATGACACAAGACAAGAGCAACTGCATCCTAGCATTTGTTTTATTAATTCTAGGGAATCGAAAGTATTGTATAAAAATGGAAAAAGATCAAACGATCTAATAACGAGTATACTCGTTATTGGCACTCAACGCATGGCCCAATAACGAGTATACTCATTATTGGCGGGATTGAGTTAACAATTGTGTGTATTGAGCCATACTGTATTGTACCCATTCTGCAATCTGTTAATAAATCAATCAATCAAATGTTAGCTAGTTTTCCCCCATGATGTGATTGATTGATTGAAAACGTTATTAACAGATTGCAGAATGGGTACAATACAGTACAGCTCAATACAATACAACTGCTAAGAGGATGCAGACCAGAAAAATACTTCCGTCTTGTTTACGTCAGGGTCCTCCATTTTCAATTCATCAAGACATTTATGACATACAAATATACAGTACTTTGTAAGAAAAAGAGATCATAAAAAAATATATACATCCGAAGGGGAATATATTATTCTCATGTACAATGAAGTTGTGATATTTAACTAGTTATGTGTGTGCATTTAAATTCACTAACGTTAAAATATTGTTATAACAAATGTTTGCTCAAATTGAGTTAAAATGGAATTTCAAAATGAATCACCTATATGTCTGAGGTTAGAAGAGTGGAGATGTCAGTGGGACTGTGGTAATGTTAAAAAGTTTCACAGACAGGAGAGGTACAGGAGAGACGTTCTGAAGAGAATCGTGGCACATCGTTCGGGCATAATGTATTCTGGTAAACTAGTAAAGTATGAGGTTCTAATTGATTGATTAACGATATGTTATGAATATAACCGTAGTTCTATGAGTATTAGTGACGCTCAGCGTCAACTGCACATATCTCACTTAGTGCATATGCACTGAATAAAAACTCACAAATGCACCTTTACATACCAACATCCGTCTGGCCACACCCCATCCGCTACCTACATAAGCAGGTATGTGGCCACACACTCGCCTCCTTCCCAATCTTTCACCACAAGGCAAGATCAAAGGCCGCAGTGGCGCCCAGACACTGAGCGTCACTAATATTCATAGAACTACGGTTATATTCATAACCTATCGTTCTATATCGTATTAGCTTCCACTCAGCGTCAACTGCACAACGGGAGCTGAGCGGGAGCTGAAGCTCGACAAATGTACCCCACAACCATCAGAACCGGGGAGGACCGAACCCCCCGACCCTCCCTAATGGAGGGATACCCCCCCTATTGGAGGACGGGAGGGAACGGATCCGACCGTGCGAAGAGGAACTCGAGCAACTCAACGCACAGGGTGAGCAGACCGTGGCTTGACCCCACGACTATGCACACGCACAACCCGCATGCCACCAGGGAACGAACGGAAGGAACAAACCTCGTTACCGCCCCCAAAATCACGGGGTCAAGAGCAAACTCAACCCCGTGGCAAGGCCGTAGCAGCGGAGCGCGAAGGAAGACCCAGACCCAGAAGGGACTGGATCCCCCCGAAAAAAGGGGGCCCGGAGAGGCCAACGACGCCACAGCATCAAGACCTCACCAGGCGGTCACTAGTGACACCGCCCCCCACATCGCCAGCGTATTCGGACAGGGCCCATCCAAGAGCAGGCCCTTCCCCCCACTAGCATGCCGCCTGGCACACTGACCCTGACATACTCAGGCAGTCAGCATGGCTGTAACTCGAAGCACGCAAGAGGCTACACTACAGCGGGAGCAGGCAGCGCACCGGGGAGACGACCTCCAGAAGAGGCCGATCCCTCAATCCAGGCAGCAGGCACTTGACCCGAGCCTGGAGCACTGCGGACGAGACAGGCGCCAAAGGGGTCAACTGAAAACAGCACCCTGGCGGAAGGGGCGTATGCTGGCATTGTTGAGCACCATGTCAAAGCCTCCACCAAAAAATCCCTGACGCTCTAGAGGGGCCGAGGCAGAGAAGGCTGACACGATTGGCAGACGTCATGAACGTGCAGGGGCACACTCAACCGGGTAACCCGGGAGTTGACTCCGCTTCAACACACCAGGGAATCAACCACCCTCTTGGTTCAACATGCGGTGGTTGTTCCTATAACCCTTCAGGAAAAAACTCCAAAACACACCTGCGGGTATACACTGGCTATACCGCAGTACAAGTGTTTCAGTTTTCAAAAAGGGGTTATCCCAGGCCTACGGGTAGACGAAAACAACTTCGGACCGGGCCCGGCGGACCGGGATGCACACAGGGATGCCAGAGGAGTTCTATAAAGACCACCTCAACAGCCCCCTCTCAGCCATGCGTAAGCGGGAGAAGAGAGGGGCGAAAAGAATGGAGAACCAGCCCCTTCATGACAGCACAAGGTACAACATGTACCCAACAACAGTGTCTCAGGGTACCAGAACAGAAGATCTGCGTCCCCGGCGGACAACGGGTTAACTGACCTGGACCAGCGTGACCAGAACCAGTCCCGTGCCCTAATCACGCCGACATCCCCAACTCTAGGAGGGGGGGTAGGTACGCGTGTCGATCTAAAACATTATAGAGGGCGCCACCCAGACGGTCCCGTTCGTACCGCGCTCAGTGGCCCACCCCAAGGGCGTGAGACCCCTCTACCTATGTTTTGATCTATTCCGTTAACATCCCCCAGATATGAACGAGAATTCGTCGAGCCAAACCTAGTAAACTGGCGCTCGGAAGAGACAAACTCCATCTCAGTTGCCCCATAAAAACGCTGTTTTAATGATAAGCAACCAAGGCGCACAAGCCTTATGCGTGATTCCTATCAGAAACACCCAGGGCCAGCACTATGTACACGTCGAGACCCAAAACACATCAATGGATACTAGTCTAACAAGACACCAGATGCCGTTCCTCCAAGCCGCCTGGGGAACGACAAGAAGCCGCTTTTTTAATTTTACATTTTTTCAGAAAAAAAGAAAAAATAATACGGACATGGGTCCCATGCGACGCGGCTGAGGGAAACACCACCCCGTCAACCACACTTCATAAGAAGGGACGGTGAGCGACGTACCCCTATGACGGGGGGAAACCCATGACTCAACAGACCTGTAAGGCGAGGAGTCAGGGAAACCCTAAACAATACCCCGTCCACCTACTCCAAAAAGGAGAGGACGGGGAACCCCCAGAGAGACTTCCCACGCGAGCTGTATAGATTGAAAAGAAATATTGCAACATTGAGCTATGTAACACTTGGGTTAGGACTCTCCGAGGAGGAGGCTCTGAACCAATACACACTCAATAATCGAATTGAATCGAATACACATACAATAGAGCAGAACTCCTTTTTGAAGTTCTACGCACCTTGACAATCTGAGGAGGAGGCTCTGAAACTCTGAGGAGGCTCCCTCACTGGGAGGGAGGGTCCGAACTCACAGAAGGCTCTTCTCCCTGAGGAGGAGCTTCGTGAGGATGAGGCTCTGAAAACTCCCTGAAACAGATCCATAACATGGAACCTGAACAACTCGCGGAAGTCTTACCAATAGAAACGCGCTCAGTGACGTACTCTATGGCGGGGGAATTTCCGCGGTGCACACGCCCAATCTTTCAGGGCGTGGGACCAGGATGAACAGGTACCCCTGTTAATATGTGAACACGCTGTTCATTGTCATCACAGGCTGAGAAAGGGATTTATTCCTCAATCACATGTCACTAAGCATAGTTTCACAGGTTAATTAACCCACTTAGTTGTGAGTTCACCCACGTTACAAACGTTACATGAACACACATGTTCTCATCACAACTAACCAGTTAATTTTTACACATGTAAAAAACAACGCCGATTTTCTATGTAGAGAGAAGCTATCCCAGTGACAAGACAATTAACACACAACACGCGTCGTATCCTCAATGTATTGCAGCAACACACGTTTTGGAAAACATTGTTATTACAAAACATTTAGAAGGGAAGGAAAGAAGAAGTGTTAAAGTTAGGGTTGCCACCTTTGACTAATTGAAATAAGGGACACAGATAATCGAGCGTGCGCTTAGCTCACTATTTATTTTTTTACTTTATTTCGGTTTTAGGGTTAGGGTTAGGGTTATGTTATTTAATTATTTTGGGGAGCCAGCCCCCCAAACTCCTGAAATGCATCCGTCTGTATGGAGAATGGGAGGGGTTTGTCTGATGTTAAGGCCTTGAGAACATCACCCACTGCCTTTGGAGCAAGGACGTCTTTGAAAAGGGCCTCTGCCTTTGTTCTTCCTAAAGTCATTTTCTTTACTATTTTAGAATCATGTAGAACCTTTTGATTGAGCTAGTGTGCACAGTCAGCACTGTTGTAGCTGAGGTTGTGTTTAACCGTGTGGTATACCTGTGTCACCTCAGCTGCAGTAACCTAGACTGGGAGTGGGATGATCAAATTTAAATGAAATGAAATTGAACAGTATGACATTGACTTTTATATTGTTGTCTGAACACTATTTATTGATGTTTAAGTATTTATTTAAGTATTTTTGCATTTATGTATTTATGAATTATATTATTTATGTATTAACTCAACATTAATGAACAATCAACCATATTAGTCAACTGAAATAGCCCTAGACTATGCCAACATAGTCATGAATTGAAAATGGGGGACCCTGATGTAAACAATACGAAAGTCTTTCTCTGGTCTGCAGTATTGAGCTGTGCTGTATTGTACCCATTCTGCAATCTGTTAATAAAGTTTTCAATCAATCAATCAATCAACATCAGATTCAGCAGCCAATATGTAGGCTGCCTCTGCCAGGGCAGGTATAGAAATACTGACATCTAGTTAAAAACACAACCAGATAAATAAGATGTAATTAATAATATCCCATACCGAATCAATCTCAGGAGATGTTTCAGTCATTAAGAACTGTGACACCTGTGCTTGGGTCCTTTGAGTTCTTATATTTCTGGCATGTTGTTCTCCGGAGGCATGCTGTCTGATATCCACAGAAAACACACGCCTACATACTTTACAATTAGCTTTGTAAACATCTCCATTGACACTATCAACCCAGGGATTTGCCTCTTCCAACTCAGGTCTGTATTTCTGGAGGCGTTTTGTCTTTTTAGGATGCGGTGGAGTAGATTTTTTCAAAGCGAGCGCGCAGACAGAGGTTGGGGACAGCTGCGGCACAGAACTCTTCCTAGCAACGTGAAAGCGCTAATTCTCATTGGTCGGTGAGCTGCTGAGCGCACGCCCACCATAACAGAGTTGCCATGTCTGTTTATTTCCCCCGACTTTGACTATTTTGGCTTGTTTTTGAACGCCGGCTGGCTCATTTCTCTCACTAAACTGGCAACCTTAAAATACGGAACATAGGGCGTCCCTTATCAGTTCAATACGGAACGCGTCTTTTAGTTTACAATTACGGAACGATTCCGTATTTTAAGGAACGGGTGGCAACCCTAGTTAAAGTCCGCAGGACTCCTACCTTCACCCTGAGCGCAGGCCGAGAGGACTGCAACACTGGTTAACGGGACAGCCGAAGTCGAACCCGGCGTCTCCTGCGTTGGTGACGAGGGTAATGTCCGCTGCGCCACCCAGCCGCCGTTCTCCATGTTGACGAAGTCCTCGCTGGCATGGCACCCGGTGTAGGGTCGACTAACATCCTCTGTCAAAGATGACGTCATAGTCAGAGTGTTTAAGGCTTGTCATACTCACAGTAACGTTCAACAGTGTAGCATTAAGCTAACAGCCGCTCCCGACGGATAGCAACAAGCTAACGTTTCCTAGCCTAGTGAACACAACGGGCTAGTGTGACGGATCGTATTGGTCTGCGTTGTGTTGTTGTTAAATGCTTATGTCCCGAGGGGGAGTCGAACAGGGGAGCTCCCGTGCCGCGGGCGACGACATAGGCCGCTGCACTAAGAAGTGAATCCACTCCTATGTACCGTACCTATGCGTCTATTAACCCTGTTATGAGGAAGTGAGTTTAACTTACCAGCCCGTAATGCCACAGTCACTTGTCAACACCCCTGTTTCTGTGACTGTGTATATACTCACGGGCTTCCCCGTTACACTAGCGCCGCAGCTAACAGCTGACTGGCTAAAAGTAGGCCACACACTAGCACGCAAGCTAAGCAGCTATCACCTGAACTGTACACAACGACATATCAAGCCACACTTCAGACAGGCCGCCGCCTGAATCCCTCCTCATCCTAAGAGAGAATAGAAAAAGAAATGTCAACACAGTTTTAAACAGTGATTTACCAGACATATGGCGGAGTCGGCTTGAGCATGGAACTACCAATAAAGAAGATCCAGACCCACATTTCCTCGTGTTTAGGGTGTAATCTCTCAATCATTTGAAAGAAGGGGCCTTCACGGGACAGAGAAGCATCCGCTCGTCCAGAGAATCCCGGGTTCAAACCAGATCTCGGTTGCGGCCCACTAGTTTGACCATCATGGGCGTCAGACCAGGACCCTCCAGACGTCGCCTAAGAGGACCCCAATCTGGGGCCGGCCTTCGTAAAATTGTCAGCCAACCCCATAGCATTAGCAGACAACTGGCGCTCGCAAGCAAAACATTACTCACCCAGCCCGGAAGCAACCAGTTTCTCACAACAGCCGGTGCCTCCCACAGTCCAACTGTAGAACCGGAGGTTCAAAACCTATCCAGCCGCAGCAAGGAGGACTGCAGGCGGGGAGTAGATCAGCGACGCGAGCCCCTAATACGAGAAAGCCGGTGGAGGTCAGAATGATCATCATCTTCCAGACACCCCAGTGACAAAGACATTATCGCCGTATTTTCTCGAAATAGTGAGAGAGAAAATAAAGATATAACGTCAACGTATCTCCTTGTTCTTCTGTTTTCCTTTCTTCAGCTAAATACCCTTGTCAAGTGATTGGTATACAGGCACTCTCTTGTGGTGAAAGTGAAGAAGGAGGCGAGTGTGTGGCCACACACCTGCTTATGTAGGTAGCGGATGGGGTGTGGCCAGACGGATGTTGGTATGTAAAGGTGCATTTGTGAGTTTTTATTCAGTGCATATGCACTAAGTGAGATATGTGCAGTTGACGCTGAGCGGAAGCTAATACGATATAGAACTGGGGCTTGTTCAATGAGATTAGTTTACCAAATGTGACATGAATGTGACCCCTTCACCTTTTATACGTATGTGTAGCAGAGTAACACAGGGGGAGACAAAAATCAAGGTACAAGGTTATTTATTTATTGTTTTTTCATATTTGCACACTTAAAAACAAAATGTTGTTCCTCACAGTGCAAACAATCAAACAATAATTTTTTTTATAAAGCAGCATATAGTAAAACAGTAGTTCACGCTTCAGAATAAAATGACAGACAGATGCGGTTCAACCCATGATTGGGATTAGCATCTTGTGTGTATTCAAAGTTCTGATGGCTTGGGGTCAGCTCACAGTCTGGCAGAGCTGGCCCGGATGCTCTGAAACCAGTCTAGTGCAAAGAGGAGGTGAGAGGGGTCAGCCTTTCGGACACACCATGCTTCATAGAGTAAGCTATGGCAGTCAGAGTGACACCCATGATCATTCTGGCTGTCCTCACAATCCTCTGCAGGGACATAAAAACAACAGAGGTGATGGGGAAGGGAAGGCACAAACAATGGAAGAGACGATCTACAAAAGAAAAGACGGAAAAATTAAGGAGCTGACACCAGGTCAGCTAAAATAGCCCAACGGCAAAATAGACACAGCTAGCCCACAAAATACGTTGGCTACCGTAACAAGGGGGGGCTGAGTGTGTATAGGGAAAAGAGCTACTGGGTAAATCTGCTTCCGGAGCCATTATTGTCCAGTTGTGCTTGGAGTATAGGTCAACCTGTTGAGGGAGAACTCAATGAGTGGCGTATTTGTTCACAGTTCAATATCCAACACCAACATGTGAACAGAAAAGATTCTAGTAGAAGTGATTCCCAAGCCAAGGCATCGAGCGGGTTCTGTGGTGTAGTGGTTGTGTTGGAGAAGGTTTGAAAAACCATTGCAGATGATGTTGTTCTGTGTGAGACTTCCTTGTAGGAACCAGTCTGACATTCCATATTTCCTTCCTGGTTTTATCTCCAAACTCTGTCATCATCTTCCTATAGGAATACTTACCTATAGGAGAGACAGCAGAAGGAGGAGATAGGGGCAAAAGTAGCCAATAGCACACAAACAATAAAGTGAGCCCTCCCCAATTAGTCCAATTACATCGTCCAGCTACCTCTCATGATAGCAGCTGGACTATGTAATAGGTCAAGGTTCAATGTCAATGTTACTGGTGGGGCATTCGCACAACCTTGGGAAAATTGCCGTTATCATAGTCTCTGGTCACAAAACAATAGGAACACAGGAGATTCCCTGTCAACCTCTGACAATTGCACTCAAGTTTGACAAGCTCACAACATTACTCCCAAATGTCCTCACTGGTCTACAAATTACAAGCAAAAACACCCACGAGAACCATCCAAATGCAGCATCAATATGATTTTTAAGTTGAAAATATGACAAGATAATATCATGATGAGGCTGAGGTGTCATTGTTAAGAGCGCTAACTGTTATGGATTTCCGGTCTGTTCACCCAGCCGCCCGGGTCAAACCCTCCCACATGTTCCCACACGCCTCTCAGTGTGGTGTGTCGGGTGATGGCAGACCTGTGGGCACCAGCTGGGGCTCCAAACGTGAGTTCAGCCAGCCACCACAACACCGCCCTGCCCCACCCCCCGCTCCTTCTCCTCCTGGCTGCAAAGAGAGACAGCTGACAGGTGTGAGGTTCAGTACAGCGAGCACGTACACAACAGACATGACGGACATGACAGACACGACAGACAGACATGTATAAATCACGGCTTCCACGGTAGCAAAGACCGGCAGATATGGAGTCAGATAGACAGGGAGGGTGGTACCGCAGGTCTAGGTAAATATGGAGGCCTTTAGTCAAAACAGGGAGACAAAACAAGAAAGATGATAGCCCAGCAGGTTGGTAAAACATAACAAGAGAGCAGATATCCAGGAGGGAGGCAGGCTGATAGACGTATAGGGAGAGAGGGGAATATATGGACCGGGATGAAGCCATATATGTGACCTTGGAATTATAAGGTAAAGGTTCTAATGACATCTTACATTTTGGCCAAGAATGTGTACATATAATGTACCTCTACAAACAGGTCTTTACATGTGGGCTTTTGGGATTTGCAGATTAGAATCTTTTGTATCTAAGTGGGAAAAGAAAAATGCAAATTAAAAATGTTTTCATTCCATGGGATGTGAAAGCTACTCCAGGCGTAGTAATTACCTTGTAATTCAAAGCTTGGATGCAGACTGAGAAATTAACCGGATTAAATTAATCACAGTGGTTTGCTTTCTGGTGCTTTCAACCCCAGCGCAATGGTCTAATAATAAATTGATTAACGATAAATACACCTCTCACAATAATGTATGTGACGCTTCACGCCGACATCAGGGTTTGTCAACACATTACGGGCCTCTTCCCAAACCGTTCAGGGACACCATGCCTGCCAGCCTGCATTGACAACATTGATTATCTGCCTGACGACATAAATAAGTCGACTAATGAAAAACCTTCCCACGTTGTAAACCAAGTGTGAAAAGACAGTGACCGTGTGTCAGGTCGATCCATCATGAGCCATGATGGAGGGGAAGATAGAGGTGTAGCCTCGACCTTGAAGGAAAGCCCCTGTCCTGCCACATCATTTATATTACCTATATGTAATTTATAGCTCTGTTCTTACTGCCCTGGTTCATTTATTTTGCCATGTGTTTCTGACCGGGCGCCACACACATGTTAACACACGTCACACACGTTAACACAAGTCACACACACGTTAACACACGCCACACACATGTTAACACACGTGACTATGTGCCTCCCAGCCAGGCACATGGACAGGACCCGAGGGGTCCGATCAGGAACGGCATCCACATAACACGCTATGGAAGTCTGTTGCATAACCATCTATTCTGATGTCATCACCTAAGAGCTGTATCGCGTGCAAGATGTGGCGGCGCGGTCGTTTCACATTTGGGAAAAATGCCTAAAATGTTGCAGGAACAAAGTGGACAGTCCAGTCATGCGGCCACTCGGTGTCAGCGACGCACCGATTAAATGATCCTACAAAACGACCATGAATGAGTATCCAACTTATAGCCCATGGCGCCAGTCTGCAGCACCAGGGGGAAAATAGCTTTAATTTAATAATAAGTCGTCTTGTAACTTGGTTTTCTTTCTTGTCTAGTCTAATTTCTTTGATTTCTCACTGGCCTATATTGTGAAGTAATTGTTGGAATGTCAGAATATACAATGTAGTGTTTGTATATTATATAGCGTGTACATCTTGGTGGTGATGTGTGGTTAATGCAGGCAGAGTTGGCCTACTAACTATAAAGGCCATTGGTCATAACTCTCCTCATTCCCGTAAATTGGACTCAACAGTGTTTGGCTGGAAAACAAAGTTATCTGTGTGCAGTCTGGCTGAGAGGCAAGTGTGACCATTTCCTATGGGAGCAAACCCAATTAGCATAGCTTTAATTCTATCAATGACAAGTTCTGAATTTACAGTAATGCTTGCAATGGGACTCCGAGCAACACAGGGTAATGGAGTTGCTGGCAAACTGTACAGTTTCATGATCAGAGCCAGCGAATAATCACAATTAACCGTTTCATTTCGGTGATATTTATTCCCGGAAAAGGCACTCACTACATTTGATGTAATGTTTCCACAAAATAAACTGTAAACAACAAAAAGTCTGAGCAAGATCAACTTGTCAGAAATGACAGTCGTGGTGAGGTTAATGCTATTCATAGCAGAAATACAGGTTACAAGTACAACCAATATCTATGGTATTCACCATTAGAAATGCATGCATTGCAAGCCAATGATACATCTTCTAATATTGTAAAATTACAATAGAGGCCTTACAAGGAATGTTTCTGTAGTTCTCTTTCTTCCTGTAACCATTGGTAACCACTTTCAAAAGAAAACTGAGCAGTGGTAGAGTAGGTAAAACATGTACTGTAGGTAGTAGAGTAGTGGTAGAGTAGGTAGCATGATATTGTGGTAGCCGGATTTCCCCAAGGGGATCAATAAAGGAATATCTTATCTTATCTTATATTGCTATTCCACTGTGAATTATTTCACAGTCTCATCAGAAAATGTAAATAAAGTACTAATTAACCACAGGAAAAAGGGTGCATAATGTATGTTATGTTATAGCCATAAGTAATATAAGTCTTATATATTATCTTATATATTATTATGTATTTATGTTTTGTATTGGCAAAAGTCCAAAAAAAACACCACGACTGGCAGTCGAACCAACAATGCGCGGGGGAGTGCTCTCACCACTAGATTAAGACACCCATTCACCCTGATATACACAGCAATACTATGATGATGGTTCATTTTAACATTTAGCGGTTATGGTTCAAATATAAAGTTAGGGTTAAGGTTAGGCTTCAATGGTTATGGTTAGTTTAAGGTAACAGTGTGGTTAGGGTTTGGGCGAGGCTAAGTGTATCTCGGTAGTCTTAAAGGCACTTGCCTCCAATGCAAACGCTCAGGGTTCTCCAGTAAGGGAAATCAAACATTTTCTGAAAACGTTAAACGTTTACATTTTCTGAATATGTAATATATGTTATTTGTAATACATACACATTCTACATTTTCATAAATACATCAATATATTACTATAGCATAATATGTACAATATGTACCTTTTTCCTGTGGTACTTTATTTACATATTTTAAGTGAGATTGGGCTGATTCTTTTCAAGATCCAGTAATAAGACACCAAATTATCATGTTTTTTGTTGATATATTTCTCATAAATTAACACATAGCAACCAATGTTTTGCACATAGCCTACAGTAGCAACCGTTGTCTCTCGCACAAAATAACGTTTGCTATGTTACAGGCAGCCATCCTGGAAGAAAGAGACCTCCATGCCCATTCCGTGCAAGGCCTCTGTTAGGCATTGGACAGCAGTATCAGTACCTGTTTTCATAATGCAGGTGATACAAATTAGTTTTACAAAATGACCAAAATGATCACAACTTTTAGAAAACTGGCAAAACGTTGAATGAGTAAAGCTTTAGAAAGAATATAAAATGTTGAGAAGAGACTGGCATCTTTTACCCTCAATGTGGAAAGTTCCTGATGGGTGTCAATACTTTATGACTGTTAGCAAGAGAATAAAAAAAATGTAATAAAACATGACATGACATCACACCTTTAGACATACTTCCTTTTTACAGTAGAATGAAAAAAATGCAGTTGAAGTGCAGGGATGATATAAAAATGGAATAAACACATACCTGTACAAACATGCTCGGTGAATACAAAATCATCAGTAGCATCACATTCGTTAAGTAAAAAGTCAATCAAACAGTCCGTCATAACATTACTAATAACTAGAATCATATAAAAAGAAAATGTTCTGAAGTAGTTTTTCAATTATGCTATAACAATCCCATAACCAAAGGTGATGAACGTGAGTTGGTTCAGGTGGACACCAGCGCTTTGAAACCATATCTTGTTGATTCATACTGTAGAAACTGGTAGTTAAGTCCTAATTGAAAAAAAAATCTCTCTCTTTCCTGGTTTTAGTGAACAATACAAAGAACAGTAGTACAGCTATAATAAGCCTTCAGGTTAGTAGCAATATCAGTTGTGTGTCAGAATACCCATGCACAATCAAGGTGAATAGCCTGCTTCATTATGAACTCTTAGTATGCAGTCGTTTATACCCTAAGGCTACGTTTTCATAGTCATATACCATGAATAATTTGACATGTCAAATGCACGTATCGTCTATTGATCCAGCAGAAACACCATTCACAACCTCTCTTCATTAAACCCTGGAGTAATTTTTATAGCTGTATGTTCGGCAGCTAAAAATAGCCACCACAGTATAAAGAGATGACAAAAAGCATGGGGCGATATTGTTTCTCATGAATGATGGCAAGACGCATGGGTCTCTGGGTCGCCTGGTCACATTAGTAAAAGGAAATTCAGTGTTGTCTTTGTCAACTTTTGTTTGTTGTTTTGCAAGCAAGAAGGGTAGTGGCAAGAAAAACATCCTCTGAGGAAAAAACAAGTTGTTTTTGAGGAATAGTACAGTATGATGAGAAGTAGGAGGTATTTCACTATAGCCGCTAACATCCTTTCCCTTTCATGTGTTTTTTGGCAACATCATCTTCCCATGGCTATGGCATAGTGACTGTGAACATCTTCAGACCAGTCCCAAATCTAAGCATAGGGAACAAAAAGGCACATTTCATGACATGGAAAAGGACCTTACACCAGAGACACACCAGACGCCGGAGCACCCCCAAAGAGCTGGGAAGAGCAGCCAGTTTCCATTTGGTGCCCATATTAACCGATCGGACCGGTCATACCGGCCACGACGTGGCACAGAGCTCCACAGGCAGCTCGTGAGCTTCAGCGATAGGTTCAGCATCTGGTCTGTTTTCTCTGCAAGCCACGAGCGCCTCTATATGTGTTTGGCCCAGAGGAGCGGAATATCTTTTCGACCGACGCAGAGAAATGTGTGAACAGCCAGGCTCCTGCCCTTCTGCTGTGAACAGCCAGGGTCCTTCTCTTCTGGTGTGAACAGCCAGGCTCCTGCCCTTCTGCTGTGAACAGCCAGGGTCCTTCTCTTCTGGTGTGAACAGCCAGGGTCCTGCTCTTCTGCTGTGAACAGCCAGGCTCGTTCCAGAATTGACACTTCACGGTGCTCCGGCGTTCTGTGTGTCCCCGGCCTCACAACCTCTCCCTCTCTCCCTTTCTCGACAGACCCTATGGGCTCATCTGAGGTGGGAGAGCCCTCGCTTCCGGCATCTCGTCGCTCTCCCCCTCTCTGACCTGTGCCGGTATGAACCCGTTGAGCTTGGCGCGCTCCACGGAATACTGCGACAGATTCGACAGGCTGGTGTTTCCCACCTTCCTCTCGCCACTTTCCTCGTCCGCTTCCCCGTCTCCCTCCTCTTCCTCCCAGCTCTCCTCCCCCAGCATGATGCCACCACGGCCCGCAGCCTCGCATGCCCGCCGCACGTCCTCGGGAATGTTCCGCCTCATTTCCCGGTGCTTGCCGCGCCTGGGCAGCTTGGTGAGGGATCCGAAACGCAGGTTAAAGAGGTTATCCTCGGATGAAGATTCCGATGTCTGCCGTGGCTGCTCGCTAGCTCTCCGGTCATACGGCCCGCCGGCCCCCCTCAGCCTCAGGTTGTTGAGCTTGGTGTCGATGCTCTCCTGGGAGGACGTCTTGAAGCGGCCAGTGTCCAGACTGGCGAACACGGCCCTCTTCTCCGGGGAGAGCATGTCCAGGGACTGCGTGCGCTGCTCCAGGCCCAGCTGCCGGCGCTCCATGCTGCGGATGGTGGCTGCCCGCTGGAGCTTGTCGTGGATCTCCACGCTGAGGCGACGCCGCGTCTCGCGGAACTCTGCGCGCACGTTTGCCTTCCATTCGGCCGCATGGGCCTTAAACTCTCCGACCTGTGGTAAAAAAGATATTAGGGAAAATGGATCAAAACAAATTTTTATTATGTTAATGACAAACCATTATGACTGTGTTATTTGTTATTGTAGCAATAACAAACCCAGGGTGGATGTGCCCTTGAATGCTGAATATCCTTCAACTCTTCTGCCTCCTTTCCTTGGTTTAACTTTTAACAAGGGAATTGCAACTTTCTCTTTACATTTAGTAGAAAGCTATCCGGCTACAAACTAGCCTAGCTTAGCACAAATGGATGGACGTGGATATGGATCAGCTATCCTAGCTTAAAACTCTGGGAGAGGTGTTTTTTTTGTTTTTGACAGCTTTCTACTGAACGCACAGAGAGGAGGTTGTCTTGTCTGACTCTGGAAAAGAGGGTATGTGCAAGGAGATCTGGACCTCCCAGTCCCTGGTCTGTCTGGGCATAACGACAGCTTCTCTATAACCAGTCTCACTCCGTGATGGGCTCCAGACGAGGCACTATGCCACATAATAAGTCAGCGGACACAGACGACAGAGGAGAAGGGAGGCTGCGGCTGAGTGACCTTTCATTTTCCACCGTGTGATCGAATCAACCCCCACCTCCACCTCCTCTAGTAATGTGACGTTCACCAACGATCCAATTATTAAGCGAACCGAGTCATACTTGGAGGGAGCTGTACATCGTATCATTCAATTCACTCACGCTCTCTCAAGCGTTTCTTTTAATCCGACATTGCATGATTCATTTACAATCTCATTTCCCCTTCTGTCTTCTATAACGCAATAAGGATATAAGCGTTTTTTTTTACTGTAAGAACAAATCTGGGATGTTTTTGAGGACAGGATATGGTCGAGGACAGATGACCTCAGGGACTGTCATAAATACATTTGAACAATTTGAGGCTTTGTTTCCAGGGGCTTTAAGTATCTAAGTTTGAATCTGAACTAAATCGTCATTATCCTAGTGATTATTCCGCTAATAAACCAAAGCTTTAGATTTAAGACTGAGTAAAGTAACCCCCTGCCCCCTGATGATCCATTCTTTTGAACGTCTCTTGGAAAGGAACAAAGAAAGATCCGGCTCCCTTCAAAGAGCCGTAATTCCCATCCCTCACCTCCTCCTTGGTCTTCTTGGAGAGCACTCGCAACCAGTCTCCTATCATGCTCAGGACCGCCGCAAAGTAGGCTAAGCCCACCAGGATCCAGAACCACACCAGGGGCTTGTACCACGGCTTGTACTCGATCTTACGATCGCCACCTGGAGGGGAGGGGGAGATCGGATCGCTCAGACATTGAATTGTTGATAACTGCATTGCCTTATTCAATTGATGTAAACTGCTGCGTCGCATAGCACAAATACAATGTAAATGCAGAAATGAGTGGAAGCAACTGAAAGGTTTAACTCCAAAATGCTGTTCATCCATTTTGGAAAAAAAACATTTAATTTGATGGTAATTTCTCTATTATAAAAAAAAGATAATAATAATAAATAAATAAAAATATTACATCCTGAAGTTTTTTGCTATTATGCAAATGTATTAAGATAGATACTAGTTTCAATAATATTCTATATTAACTATATTATAATTATAACAGGAAGTTCTACTGAATTATGGAAATACCATGATGATGCAAAGCACCTCTATGACCGGCAATGTCACTAACTCACTCATTCATTCATTCATTCATTCATTCAGTCACTGATTCATCCAGTGATTCAGTCATTCACTCACACTCAGCCGCTCTGCGCTAGCCCCTAGTGGCGTCTCAAAGGCAAACCACTTTCTGGTTCACTCAACGCGATAATGCTTTGCATCTATGACACAGCGTGTCCTTGTTTGGAAATAAGAGTAAATACTTTCACAGTAGTGAACGGTGATCAAGTCACAATATACCTGCCACATAATCTCCTATTCCCACAGTGGTGAGAGTGATGACGACGAAGTAGATGGAATCCAGTGTGGACCACTCCTCGATGTGTTTGAAGATGACCGCCGGGAAAGCCACAAAGACGATGCAGCCGGCGAGGATGAAGAGGATGGTGGACGTCACTCGGATCTTTGTCTGGCTGATCTGCCTGTGTTTTTGCTGCGGGGTGGGGGATCAAAACATGTCATGAGAAATGGGTCAGAAAATATTTTCGATTATGTATTGAATGGTAAAATGGTAAATGTTGTATTTATATAGCGCTTTTATCGAAAGTGCTTTACAATTTTTGTTCCTCACATTCACACACCGACAGCGGAAGCAACCATACAAGGTGACAACCTGCACATCGGGAGCAATTAGGGGTTAGGTGTCTTGGTCAAGGACACATTGGCACTATGCCCGGGTGGAGCGGGAATCAAGAACCTTCCGGACCAGACGACCACTCTACCTCCTGAGCCACTGTCGCCCCGTAATACTGTGCAAGACGTTGTAACCCTCAAAGCTTAAAGACACTGGGAAGGCTTAACGAAACATGCCCTTTTTAACTTTTTAACTTAACGAAGAGAAAACGACAGACGTCGATAAACCCAGGTGGGGCAAACCAAACCGGCAAATTCTGTCTTTGTCAAAGCAATTCCCACTCCTCCTGACACCTTTTGTGGTGTATAAAGGCCATCGATCAGTCCAGAGCTCATCTCCTGCCCGGCCAGGTTCTTCAGCTCTGTTCACCCTCCTCTTCCTCACACTCCATTACACCCGGGCCTCACAACAAAGCTGCCCCACCTGACCTCCACAAGCCGCTGCGCTCCCCGGGGAAAAAAAGGTTCCGAATATATCCACAGACCCAGGGTAATACTGGATAACAGCCACCTACACTGTGTGGACAAAAGTGTGAATCAAAGATAGCTTGCTGTTTGCAGTGAATGGGCTCGTGGTGGGCTCGAGATAATACCTTGGTTCTTACTGTGGGAAGCGTAGTAATACTTGGTATTAGTTCACTGAAGAGCCCAGAAAGCCAATTTGATCAGTTACAAAGGCTTACAACTTAAGCTTTTTCCGACGCTAAGCCGGCACAAATAGCGCTGAAACACATTTAGCTATTCACAGAGGAGGCGCAACGGGTGAAATGAGGTGGTAACTGCGTTCCATCAGCATTGCGCCCGGTGCAATTAGCACGTATTTAAATTAGGTCATATGGGCGGAACATGTTCCCCTTTCTATGCAAATGAGCCTCCTCCAAAAACGCTCCCAATTCACAAAGCACCACGCAGTTAAAGCCATGCTTCTTGTTACATCCCCAGGCCCGGCCCTGGCTGGGTCGGGCATGAGAATGACAGTGGACAGTTCCCTCCTCCTGACATTGGTTCCCTACCTCCCTCTGGTGACCTAAGCCCGATGGTGCAGTTGGCCATCAGTTGGTTTGAAGTAATTTAATTGATTTCTAATTATTTGCTATCCTGGGCCATCCCTGTCTGTGTTTGATGCCGTCCCCCTGTCTGGTTGTTGTGTGTGTCATTGCCTTTGTTGTGTTTATGGTGTCAATGCTTTTTGTGTCTAGGTTGTGTTTGTGATTCTGTGTTTTGGCCTGGCCCTGCCAGGTGTTGTTTGTTGTTAATTAGTGTGGGTATTCAGGTGTCTGTTTGTCATCACTTCCTCGTGGCGTCATTGTCTCCCGTACCCTCATTGTACCCTCACCTACTTCGGGCCTCCCCTTGCCTTGTTTCATGTTCGTCTGTGCTGTAAGTTGTTATATTTCCCGTTTTCGCTCATCTTTGTTTTTCCGTCCCCTCAGTGTTGTTTTGTATGATTTTGTTAGTAAACTTATTTTGATTTCCACGTATCCTGCCGTCTCTGCCTCCTCTCTTCCCTCTGCAATTGCGTTCTCACCCTCACAGCACCCCTAATCCTAACAGAATGACGCCACCACCAAAGAACGCAGCAGAAGGTGTGGCCGATACCATGAGGATCATCCGGAGCCTGATGGACGGTGACATACAGAATTACTCACCGGCCAAGTGGGTGTTCTGGTTCCGGATGATCGACCGGG
This sequence comes from Notolepis coatsorum, assembly GCF_963971535.1. Classification (NCBI taxonomy): domain Eukaryota; kingdom Metazoa; phylum Chordata; class Actinopteri; order Aulopiformes; family Paralepididae; genus Notolepis; species Notolepis coatsorum. The sequence goes on from NC_140167.1 coordinate 53,803,663, forward strand.
TCGCCACGGAGAGCTCGATAGACGAGCCAGCGATGCAGGACATAGCCGACCAGGTCACTGCCCTCATGGAGGGGTGTAGGTCGAGGGCTAATACAGCTAGCCTGCCGAGTAGTGTCAGGTTCACGGTCAGCCTAGAGCCCCTCACCGCCGTTGAGGGTGCTCAGATGTCCATCGCTGACCAGATGTATTTAGCTGGCACAGCCCCGTCCGTTAGCTTCGCTCCTTTAGCTAACCAGACGTCTCCAGCTAGCACAGCTCCGCCCGTTAGCATCGCTCCTATAGCTAACCAGGCGTCTCCAGCTAGCACAGCTCCGTCCGTTAGCGTCGCTCCTATAGCTAACCAGGCGCCCCCAGCTAGCACAGCTACGCCCATTAGCATCGCTCCTACAGCTAACCTGGAGTCCCCAGCTAGCACAGCTCCGCCCATTAGCATCGCTCCTATAGCTAACCAGGCGTCCCCAGCTAGCACAGCTCCGCCCGTTAGCATCGCTCCTATAGCTAACCAGGCATCTCCAGCTAGCACAGCTCCGTCGGTTAGCATTGCTCCTATAGCTAACCAGGAGTCCCCAGCTAGCACAGCTCCGCCCGTTAGCATTGTTCCTATAGCTAACCAGGCGTCCCCAGCTAGCACAGCTCCGTCCGTTAGCTTCGCTCCTGCAGCTAACCAGGAGTCCCCAGCTAGCACAGCTCCGCCCGTTAGCATCGCTCCTATAGCTAGCCAAGCCCTCCCAGCTAGCATTGTTCCTGCAGTTAGCCAGGTCTCCCCAGCTAGCACAGTCTCCACTGCTAGCTTAGACTCTGCAGCTAGCCAGGCCTCCCCAGCTAGCACAGTCCCCACTACTAGCTTAGGCTATGCAGCTAGCCAGGTGTCCAAAGCAAACCCAGCCCCCACTGCTAGCTTAGGCTCGGTAGCTAGCCAGGTTCAACCAACTAGCATTTCCCCCACAGTGAGTCCAGGCCCCACAGTTAGCCTAGCTCCCACAGCTCACAGACCTCTGAGAGTTAGCAAGACTCGGAGGTCTAGCGAGGCTCAGGCTAGTATTGCTAACAAGGCCTCCACAGCTGGTCCAGCTTCATCGCCCAGCTCAGTCTCTACACCTTGTTCGGCCGCAATGCCGGCTGCTACCGCTCCCCTTCCAGGCTCCACACCCAGCCCAGCCTCTACACCTGGTCCGGCTGCAACGCCGGCTGCCGCCGCTCCCTTTCCGGCCACACCTCGTCGCCTCAACTGGTCCGGCCTCCACGCCCAGCCCAGCCTCTACGCCTGGTCCGGCTGCTACGCCGGTTCCTGGCTCCTCGACTGGTCCTGGCTTCCCCTCTGGTCCAGCCCTACGCCGTGATCGACGCCCTGGTCCTCGCCGTGGTCCTCACCGTGGTCTGCACTGGATCCTATTCCGGGGGTCGTCGCCGTCGCACCTCCGTGCCGGCTCTCCCGATCCGGTTCCTAGTCCGGCGACGGGAGGGTTCCTCGTCCGGGATCCTGCTCCGGGGTCCTTACCCTTGCCCCTTGGCTCCAGGTCCTCTAACCGGCTCCCTGTTTATCTCTCCGCCTCCCCTCTCCGGTCCTCTGTCCCCGTCCCCACCCCCTCGTCGGGCCTCTGTTCCCAGGTCCAGCTCCCCTCTCCGGGTCTCGGCACCCATTCCCACCCCCCCTCGTCGGGCCTCTGTTCCCAGGCCCAGCCCCCCTCTCCGGGTCTCGGTGCCCATCCCCACCCCCCCTCGTCGAGCTTCTGCTCCCGGCTCCAGCTCTCCTCTCCGGCTCCCTGTTTCTTTCCCTGCCTCCCCTCTCCAGGCCTCGGTTCCCATCCCCAGCCCCCCTCTCCGGGCTTGTGCACCCGTTTTCGGGCTGCTATACCCCTCCTGGGTTTTTTGCTCAGGCTCCCGGCCCCAGGTCTCCGGGTTCTCTCCCTGGGTTCATTCCGGGGTCCCGGCTTCCTCCTTCGCCTGTGTCCGGATGTTATTCTCTGGGGTCTGGAAGCCCCCCGTTGAGGGGGAGGTACTGTTTGTCATCACTTCCTTGTGGCGCCATTGTCTCCCGTACCCTCATTGTACCCTCACCTACTTCGTGCCTCCCCTTGCCTTGTTTCATGTTTGTCTGTGCTGTAAGTTGTCATATTTCCCGTTTTTCGCTCATCTTTGTTTTCCGTCCCCTCAGTGTTGTTTTGTATGATTTTGTTAGTAAACTTATTTTGATTTCCACGTATCCTGCCGTCTCTGCCTCCTCTCTTCCCTCTGCAATTGCGTTCTCACCCTCTCAGCACCCCTAATCCTAACAGCTTCTACCGTCTTCAGAGACCTGGTGGTAACTAAGCGCAAAGCCTTAATTGCCAGCATCACTGCCAGCGTCACAGGTGATCATGGCAGCAGTATTGTTGCCAGACGCAGGCATCGTAATGCCAGGCGTGCCCGTGAAAGAATATTTCGAAGGAGAATATCACTTTTTTATTTAAGTGAGACCGAAATCATCTGGAGACACAGGTTGCCAGCTCAAGCAATCATTGATCTACTCTGGATGAAATCAAGGATGACATTGAGCCAGCCACCCAGAGATCCCATGCAATCGTATTTATTATTTAAATATTGTTATTTAACATTGTCAGCTTTCCCAATGTTGTTATGTTGCTATTGATTGATTGATTTTTAAATGAGATTTAGATTTTCCATCATGCTGCAATTTTACTTGTGTTATGCATTGCTCTTGCTGCTTGTTTTATTATGTATTCATTATATAAAGCACTTTGAACTGTAATCCTTGTATGAAAGATGCTATATAAATACAGTTTATTATTATCATTAATGACTGCACTCACGTTCCAATTGTACCACTGCACACTCTCCAGAATAAACTTTTAATTTATAACATTTCGTCGGGACCATGAGGAGTATACGCTGGAAACAGGCCAATGAAAAGTCTATTCTGGAGTATATGATAATGCAGGTTCTATTATCCTAACTAAACATTAAATACAAATTCGGTATAAAGATTCACCACTATGGACAGGTGTGCTCCAAAAGATTTATAATTTATTTGTCCATATTATTCAGCAGTAGGCTATTATGAGCAAACGAAATTAGTTAGATTGGACATTGTTGAAGTCAGAGGTTCTGTGTAGGATTGTTAGTAACTGTCTAACTGCATATATAACTGTTTCCACAAGTAACTGTCTAACTGCATATATAACTGTGTCCACTAGAGGGCGCTCTAGGCGGAGCCACTCAGGAACACCACCAGGTGGCGAGTATAAATAGATGTCTCCTCCCATTCTTTCTCTTTCCCCCAGCCTCTCAGTGAGAGGAGAACTGTAGAACTGCTGCTCTGCCATGTGAATAAATAAACCACGCCAGTTAAGGCTCAAGATAGAAACCATGCCTCTTGACCACATTATTGTCGCCCTATAGCCGGATTCTGTCAACAGACATTTTGATTAATTATTTCAAGCGGAGAATTGAGAAATTCGGCACTACTGATAGATGAAGTTATTTCAGGACACTGCCTATATTGAATAACATGACAAATGAGTATGAGTGAACAAAGCAATGAGTGCTTGAGAGGTTAGTCACCTTACTAAAAATGCTTCAAATATTTGCATGAATAGAACAATTAGATTGGACATTTGATTAAGTATGTCATCATGCACAATCACAATATGCGGCACGGTGGTGTAGTGGTTAACACTGTCGCCTCACAGCTAGAAGGTCTAGGGTTCGATTCCCGCTTGGGGACCAGGTTTCCGCGTTGCCAGGTACCCAGGTGGGGTATCTCCCAGGCCTTTCTGTGTGGAGTTTGCATGTACTCCCCGTGCTCGCAAGAGTTTCCCCTCCCGATAAGATAAACCCAATAGAAAAACATGCACAACAGATCGCTAACGCTGTCGCATTCCCTGACGAAGACAGACAGGAGCACTTGGATTGGTCCCGGGAGAAAAACAAAGGATGGAATGTGTCATGAAAATACAAATTAAGCAAGCTCTATACATTACGGAGTAAACGAAATACAATACGAAATAAACAGTATACTAATGGTGAAAAATACTGTTATGTCTATGCCTCATTTTTCCCCTTCCTGATATCTGCCAACAGCGCTGTCAGGTGCAAACTGCTCGGCGAGCAAACTGCACTGGAGCAAATCAGGAGCAAACTGCACACATATGGGCGTGTCTGCGCTAGTAGCTCATCCGTGCAATGTCCTTAGTGAATAGCGTGCAAAGACGGAGCAGATACTGCACGCTAAACTAAATGTCCCCATTGTGGACAAAATCTTTCGACAATGGTCAGCTGACTTCAGTGTTGTTCAGTGTAACAGGGTCACGGATGGCCGATTACATGCTGATCCACGTCGTCCTAGGGTCAGACAAAGTTCTGGTAGTGTCCAAAACTTTGGGGCATAGTCGTGCAGTGTGGTTGGTGGTAGGTATATATGGCAGCAATGAGGCTATCCCAGTAAGTGACCAATAGAAACACAGAAGGCAATGACAGCATGCTTGGCAGTCGATTGTAAAAAGAAAGAAAGAAGGGGAAAAGAACGTGAATATTTTGTCAAACTTGAAAGGAAAGCTAATACAGCCCAACTGGAACAGAGATCAAAAGGAATATGTCAGAGAGATTTTTATGGAATGAGAAGAAAGCCTGTGGGACACAACTCTTTGACCAGGACAGAACCCAACAGACATTGCTTGGGGAGAAACAGCGGAGCTGCCGGGTGAACAAACTAGATAACAGAATGACGCGCGTCGACTGGCCATCAGCTGACATTGGATTCAGCCCTGTTTGACAGCAGAATGGCTCCAACTTGAACGGTCTGACCTCGTTTTCCTCTTTCCCGTTGCACAATCTGATACATATTAAAGGGGCTTTTTCTTTTCACCTGGCAGCGCGGACTCTCACTGAGAGGGTGTAACGTGTGGAAGGATCACACTACCCCCCTTAGATCCTATCCACGCTGAGCAGGCGTCCCGACCGAACTGTAGGAGTCGCTGTTTACAACGACCCGGACCCACCCCGCCAGCTTTCCCACCCTCTAATACTGCCAATTGTATTAGTGTGAACGGCCAGCCAAGCTGGTGACAAAGCCGGAGCTGTGAGCTGGATTCGAACAGGCGAATCCAGCGTCTCCGGCGTTTGGTGACGAACGCAATCGCTTATTAACTTTTTATAATAAATACCCTCAAAAGTGTTTCATCTCTTTTATCTTTAAATATCTTATTACAACTTTCACGTATCCAAGTTTAAAATACGTGACAGCACCTTACATGGTTGCCTCCACCATCGGTGTGTGAATGTGTGAGTGAATGGGTAAATGTGTAACAAAATTGTAAAGCGCTTTTGATAAAAGCACTATATAAATGCACCATTTACCATTTATAATCTTACATTTATCTTTTACATTTAAAGTGCCCCTTTAAATGTAAAGGATGGGCAAAATTGCAGTGTGTCAATTCAATTCAACACAATTCAAATGATGAAATACCATCAAACAGTCCTGTTTCTTTAGCTGCAAAGCAAATAAATAGTCAACATTGGTTCACCGGCTGCTCCTCGGACACGGCCAATACATTCAAACAAACAACAACGACACAGTTTCACATGCAACGCACCCTGAATATTTTCTCCGCTCTCAAGATGCTCTTCACAAAGATGGTCCCCAGCTGGTCCCCGATTCCCGCCAACAGGAAGCCAAACAGAGGGATGCCAAATATGGCATACAGGATGCAGAAGATCTTCCCACCCTCCGTGCTAGGAGCTATATTACCATAACCTGCCAGAGAGGGGAGGGATTAAGAGAAGGGCATGAGGGGGGGGGGGGGGGGGTTAAGAGCAAGTGTTAGCAGAATGAATGTATGAATGAATGAATGAAAACTTTATTTAACAGATTGCAGAATGGGTACAATACAGTACGGCTCAATACACACAATTGTTAAGGGGATGCAGACCAGAGAAAGACGTTTGTCTTGTTTACATCAGGGTCCCCCATTTTCAATTCATATTGACATTTATGACATACACAACATACATGACATTTATGGCATAGGGACATACAGGTATTTAGTACTGACGAGAGAAGATGGTGAAGCCTTTTTATGTAACAGCTTGATCAACAGAGGGTCTTATGTAATACCCCTTAGTTCCTAGAAGAAGGGTTTGAGGTAAATCGTAGAGGGACAGTAATTAGGTTTAGGAAATTACATTAATTACAGCCCTGCAGTGACAGAGGTAAAACAAGAGCGCTGGAGGAAGTAGGAAGTAGCATCTTCCAAGCCGTCCCCTCCCACTTCCTCCACGTCAGGAAAGACCCTGTGATTCTATGTCAACGTATTGAATGCTGCTCCTCTGACCAGCCGTTAGGATGTCTGAGCTACAGCATGAAAGCATGGAGAACATTCAGACACGTTCCGTTTCTTTTCAGGTGTTCTCTTCCTAGTCTTGTGATGGTGTTGCTAGCAGTATGAAGAAAAGCCAGCACACATTATTTACTCAAGGCAACATTTCAATACGGTTGTATCTTCATCAGGTGTATTGACCTAACGAAGATCGAACCAGATCGAAATGTCTGAGTAAATAATTCAAATGCAGGCTTTTCTTCTGATAATACATGTTATACAACAGTTAGTTCCAACCAAGTAATTTGATTGGACAAGAGGCATTCCATGAGTGCTGGTATTTAGTATAACATCACTGGGACTTTTAACTATATGTATCACTATTAATAACCGTTCATTTCACATTGGTGTGCTCCACGGCACTTTGCGAGCGTCTGCTGCATTTTTCGCCAACCATTTCGAACACCACATCACTTGACCAATTGCATGCCTCGGTTCTCAAGTTACATGGCGATATGTCAGGCGAGCGTCTTTTTACAGGCCGCGTGTCAAATTACCACGTCTGACTTTATACGCTCTAGAACTGACACAATCACCGCTGATGGCGAAGATTATTAGTCAGTGTTGTAGCCAACGAGCGTCCGCTTCCAACAATACCCCACGTGGGTGGGTGTGAGTGGGGGAAGTAGGTGAAAGTTGATGAGCGAAAATGTGTGTTTTCATGCTTTTCTTTTTTGGTACACGGTTTACTAAAACCTTTCAAATTTTTGTATGGATTATTTTTTTATTTGGACCTGTACATGTACATAGGACTTCAGGCTATGGAACCGCTGTGTTTTCCAGGAACTTAAAAACAGGAATATGGCAACCACTAAAGATAAATGTGAGTACAAGTTCAAGTTCAAACCTCTGTTACTCTATTTCATTAGCACTAAAAGTGATTTTCCTTTTTTGCTTTGGTAACTTCAGAATGTTTCAAAAGAGACCAGGCTCATGCATGTGCTATTAAATAAGTATACAGTATAAAGCTCAAAAAAACTAAAATTACTTTTTGGGCCACCTGTTAAGAGGTTAAATCATAAAGAAATCTTAATCTGTTGTCGCTTATTACTGTTAACTAATAAATGGTGATTGTAGCAATATCACACTCGAGGTTGTGCTGTTCTGTATCACACTTAGCTCACGCTCAGCGTTTCATGCATATATCTCGCTTCAGCATATATACACTGAATAATTTCACAAATGTACCTTTAAATGCCAGCATTCATCTGGCCACACCCCCATCCGCTTACCTATATAAGCAGGGATGGTGCCACACACTCATCTCCTTCTCAAATTTCATCACAAGCAACGTGTTGCTATATGCCCACTTGACGTGGAGAAAAATATTGGCTCGAAAAGCAATGTTTACGGGAAAGGAAGAACAAGGAGATACGTTGACATCATATCTTTATTTTCTCTCTCACTATTTTCGAGAAAATACGGCGATATTGTCTTCGTACTGGAGTGTTTGGAAGATGGTGATCATTCTAAAATCCTCCACCGGTTTTCGTATTGGGAGCACGCCGCTGCATGCCTCTCAACTGCAGTTCCTTGCTGTGTTGGTTGGGGTGAAACCTTTCAGGGCACAACTGAACTGTAGGACGCGCCGCTGTTGTGAGAAGCGGTGGGTTTTCAGGTTGGGTGAGTACTGTTTGCTGGCAGGCTCCACTTGTCTGTTAGTGCTATGGGGGCTAATTGACAATGTTTATGAAAACCGGCCCCAGGCTAGGGTCCTTTGTTCAGCCTCCTAGGCGACGGAAGACCTTGGTCTGAAGCCATTTTAGTTTTAACTAGTGGGCCGCGACCATTAACACTGGTGATCCCTGTGTTTTCTGGACGAGTGGGTATCTCTCTGTCACCGTGTTAAAGCCCCTTCTTTCATATCCAAATGAGAGTATTCCTTCACGAGGAGATATGTGCATGGATGTTCGATAGCGGAAGATCCATGTTCAAGTCAGCTACACAAGCCAGTTTGGGTATTGTGCTGGCTCCGTCGGGTGTTGATAAAATCACCGTTGTAAAGCTGTGTTGACATCTTGTTTCTCTTTTCTCTTAAAAAGTGAGGAGGGTTTCAGAACGGCGGCCTGTCTGGGTGAGTGTTATATCATTGTTTACAAGTTCAGGTGATAGCTGCTTAGCTTACGGTTAGCCAGTCAGCTGTTAGCTGCGGCGTTAGCCTGCTGGGATCACTGCGTGGCCTACAAAGGTTGGGCCTACTGTTAGCCAGTCAGCTGTTAGCTGCGGCGCTAGCCTGTTGTGATCACTAGGAAACGTTAGCTTGCTGCTATCGGCCAAGGCCCAGCGTGGGGTAGCTCCGGCTACTCGTGCGCCGCCGCGAGCTACCCTCTGGTCGCGTGCGCCGTTCGCTCGGCGTCTCGCGAGCAGGGGCAGTAGCGACCGACGGTTGGAGCGGCCGTTAGCTTAATGCTACTCTGTTGAACGTGCTTTGATTATAACATGTTTTACACTCTTGACTACGACGTCATCTTTGACAGGGGATGTTCGTCGACCCTGCCCTGAGCCAGGACGGCAAGGATTGCGTCAACAAAGGGGACCGTTGCGACGGGTGGAGCGGCGACACTGCCCGGATTGAACAACACAGGATGGCTGTGTTTTCTACGGTGTCTTAAGACTGCACTTCGCTGATCTACGCTCCGGGTAGGACAAGGTTTGGCCAGACCTTATACGCGTCTTTCTGGCTTTACCTTCTATATGTTTTGTAAATAACGCTGTTTTCCAAAAACGTGTGTTGCTGCAATACATTTGGGATACGACGCAAGTTTTTGTGTGAACTGTCTTGTCACTGGTAAATAGCTTCTCCGGGCAAATCGGGTTGTTGTTACAGATGTGAAAATGATCTGGTTGTTGTGTGAGAAACATCATGTGTGTTGTTATGTACCGTGTACTCACAACTAAGGGGTAACTAACCTATGAAGCTATGCTTAGTGACAAATGAGTAAAGAATTTTCTTTTCTCAGCCTGTGATGACAATGAACAGTGTGTTCACATATTAACAGGTTTTCCTGTTTAACTGGCCGTATTAAGGGTAAAGCAGGAGGATTGTGTTTTCCCCCCGGTTCCCTGGGACTTTTTCATCCTCCTATCAGACATGTTGTTGCACTACATTGTGTCTTTTGTGTGGTAGGGATGCGATGTAACCCTTAGCTTGATTGCTGAGGTTGTGCTAAAACTGCTGGAGAAACTTTATTTTCCTAAAAGAAAAGATTGTTGGTCGCTGTCGTGTGTGCTTAGCAAGGCCTGTGGCCGATACTAATCGAGAATTATGTATTCTCTCATTATGAAAAACGCCGTTCCTCTGTAGAGTGTTTTTGCCATTTTTTGTAGGTGATGATGGGTTGTGTGTGTCATGTGACCTACAACTGGGTTGGACTGGCCACAGAAGCACATGTGTATGTTGGACCGGGGCTCTTAGAGAGCCCTCTCTATTCTGTGTTTTTTCCTTAGTAAAAATCAGATAGCAGGTTAGCTCATGCGCTGTGTGAAGCTGTCAAACGCTTCATAGAGCTGACTATGACTGTGTCATATTCTCTTTTTGTCATTACATCGTATCATGGGTGTGGGGTCGTAAAGGGGTGAACTGGTAACCTTTCCTCTCCCCCTTGTTTCTGTCGGTCAGGGGTACACCCTCTGTCCTTCAAGGTTCCTGTCACGTTGCGGTTCGGCACGTTACGGGATGGGGGGGGGGGAGTTTCCTGGTCCCACGGCCTGGAATATTGGGCGTGTGCACCGCAGAAATTCCCCCGCCATAGAGTACGTCACTGTGCGCGTCTCTGTTGGTAGGACTTCCGTGTGCTGTTCAGGTCCATGTGATGGATCTGTTTCGGGGGGGTGGTCGGGGCTCCTCCTCACCAAGCGCCTATTCGGGCCTTCTGTGAGTTCGGACTCCTCCTTCCATGTGAGGGAGCCTCCATCAGAGTCCAGAGCCTTCCTCCTCAGATTGTCAAAGTGAGTGGACCCTCTAGAAGGTGTCCTATTCTATTGTGTATGTATTCGATTCAATTCGATTATTGAGTGTGTATGGGTTCAGTGCCTCTTCCCCGGAGAGCCCTAAAACCAATTTTTTACATGGCTCAAGGTGCAATATATTCTTTTCAATCTGTACAGCTCGCGTGGGAAGTCTCTCTGGGGATTCCCGTCTCCTTCCTATGGGAGGGTGGTGGGATGTAAAAATGTGAAAAAATGTTACCCCCGGCTGTGTAGACTGGGATACATACTGTTGGTGCTTCCTTCTTTTCTATTAAAAAAAGAGTTGGAGTTAGGAAGTGTCACACCCCTCTTGTCGTTCCCCTGGGCGCCTTGGGGATTCAATGACAGGTCTAAATAGCCTGTTCATTGATGTGGGTGTGTCCCGACGCACGTATAGTGCTAGCTCGCTATAAACAGGCGACTGACTGGCACGCCTTGGTTGCTTGAGGTTAAAACGGCGTTTTTATAGAGCAACTGAGATGGAGGTTTTTCCTCTTCCGACGACCACATCCCACGACCTGGGTTGGTTATCGACGGATTCTCGTTCATGTCTGGGGGATGATGACGGAATGGATCTGAACATATGTAGAGGGGTCTCACGCCCTGGGGGTGGGCCACCGGGCGCGGTTCGCCCGAATGTCTGGGTGGCGCCTTCTTTTCATGTTAAGATCAACACGCATATCTGCCCTTTCTCCTGGAGTAGGCATGTCGGCGTGGTTAGGGCACGGGACTGGTTCTGGTCACGCTGGTCCGGATCAGTTGAACCCGTTGTCCGCCGGGGATGCAGATCTGCTGTTCTGGTACCCTGAGGGACTTGGGCTCTTTTCAGTGGGAAAAATCCCAGGTCGGTCCGGGTGTCACAGGGTTAAGCGCTATGGAGACCCTGGTTGAGTACGTTTTTACTCAGCACTGTCGTCATGGCTTACGGCCATGCCAACCTGTACACGCTCGATCTCGTCGGATCTCGGCCGCTACACAGGTTGGTCCTGGTTAGTACTTGGTTGGGAGACCGCCTGGGAATACCAAGTACGGTGGGCTTAGGGGCTGGTTCTCCATTCTTTTTCGCTCCTCTCTCACGCATGGCGAAGAGGGGCCTGTTGGGGTGGTCTTTGACCTCCTCTGGTGACCCTGTGCTTCCCGTATCGCCAGGCCCGGTCCGAAGTAATGTTTCGTCGACCCGTAACCCTGGGTTAACCCTTTTTTGAAAACTGAAACACTTGTACTGCGGTATAGCCGGTGTATACCCGCAGGTGTGTTTTGGAGTTTTTTCTTGAGGGGTTATAGGAACAACCACCGCGTTGGGTAACGCCAAGGTGGTTGATTCCCTGGTGTGTTGGAGCAGTGTCAACTCCCGGGTTCAACGTTTGAGGGTGCCCCTGCACGTTCATGACGTCTGCCAATCGTGTCAGCCTTCTCTGCCTCAACCCCTCTGGGTGGGTTTTTTTTAAATGGAGGCTTGGTCATGCAACACCGCCAGCTTACGCTCCTTCCGCCGGTGCGGCTGTGTTCAGCTGTCCCCTCTGGCGCCTGTCTCGTCCGCAGTCTCCAGGCTAGGGTTAATAGCCTGTTGCCTGGTTTTTCCCCGGTGCGCTGCCTGCTTCCGTTGGTTAACCTTTTTTGTGTGCTTACGGCCATGCTGACTGCCTGTTGCAGGGTCAGTGTGCCAGGCGGTGTACTATTGGGGGGACAGGGCCCGCTCGGCTGAGGGGCCTTTGTCCGAATACGCTGGCGATGTGGGGGGCGGGGCACTACGTGCCCACCTGGTGGGGTCTTGATGCTGGCATCATGGACTTCTCCGGGCCCCCGTTCCAGGGGGTCCAGTCCCTTGGTGGGTCTGGGTCTTCCTTCGCGCTCCGCTGCTACGGCCTTGCCACGGGGTTGGGTTTGCCCTTGACCCCGTGATTCTGGGGGCAGTAACGAGGTTGTTTCCCTCCGTTCATTCCCGGGTGGCATGCGGGTTGTGCGTGTGTGTAGTCGTGGGGTCAAGCCACGGTCTGCTCACCCTGTGCGTTGAGTTGCTTGAGTGCCTCTTCGCACGGTCGGGTCCGTCGCCCTCCCGTGAAGCCACCAATAGGGGGGGTGCCCTCCATTAGGGTGGGTCGGGGGGGGCTCGGCCCTCCCTGGTCTGATGGTTGTGGGGGGGCTCAGCAGGGTACATTTGTCGAGCTTCTAGCTCCCGCTCAGCTTCTATTATGCATGAAACGCTGAGCGTGAGCTAAGTGTGATACAGAACGTTAGGTTATGACTATAACCAAGTTCTGTTAACACTTAGTGAACGCTCAGCGTCTAGACGCTGCTGCAGGCCCTTGATTTTTCATTGTGGTGAAATTTGTTGGGAAGGAGATGAGTGTGTGGCACCATCCCTGCTTATATAGGTAAGCGGATGGGGGTGTGGCCAGATGAATGCTGGCATTTAAAGGTACATTTGTGAAATTATTCAGTGTATATATGCTGAAGCGAGATATATGCATGAAACGCTGAGCGTTCACTAAGTGTTAACAGAACTTGGTTATAGTCATAACCTAACGTTATACTGAATATCAGCGCGGCTGTGATCTTCAGTACTGCAGCCTCGTACCTATTACCGAATCACAGCCACACTGATATTCGGTATAATGGCACTCCCTCTCGTGTGATATTGCTTAATTAGCACTCAGCCTGACACCTACTATATCTGGATGTGTGTGTCACATACTGCACTGCTGCTATACTGCACACGTGATGAAGATCAAAGTGTTCTGAATGAGTGAGTGAGTGAGTGAGTGAATGGGTGAATGGGTGAGTGAGTGAGTGAGTGAGTGAGTGAGTGAGTGAGTGAGTGAGTGAGTGAGTGAGTGAGTGAGTGAGTGAGTGAGTGAAGGAATGAATGAACATGATTCACACATTACAATACAGATACACACACAGAAGCAGCTTAATTTCATACAAATTAAGCACATTAGGATTTATGAGTGCCCTCATATAGAATTGCTGAATGGAAGCTGGATGGTCAGCAGCTGATTAACTGTGCATAACCATGAATGATTCCCCAGGCTGTACCATAAATGCAGGACAGTGATATTGATTTTTATAATCAGTTTACATGGCTCTTTATAACAAGGAGCTTATACAAGGAGTAATCTTGAAATGCTTAACAGTAAAACTTAAATCATAAATAGCACCAAATTAAGTAAATCTCATTTTAATTGCATTCCATTTGATGTAAAACGTATATAGTTGATATAGTAGGCTAACTGTATGCCTATAACATGACTTAAGTACATGTAAATGTATGCTTACAATGTGACTTGTAAAGTACTTATAGTTGACTAACTGTATGCCTACAACATGACGTGTAAGTACATATTGTTGGCTAACTGTATGTCTACAACATGACTTGTAAATACATATAGTTGGCTAACTGTATGCCTACAACATGACTTGTAAATACATATAGTTGGCTAACTGTATACCTACAACATGACTTGTAAATACATATAGTTGGCTAACTGTATGCCTACAACATGACTTGTAAATACATATAGTTGGCTAACTGTATGCCTACAACATGACTTGTAAATACATATAGTTGGCTAACTGTATGCCTACAACATGACTTGTAAATACATATAGTTGGCTTGGCTAACTGTATGCCTACAACATGACTTGGAGTAGAAGAACAACTACAGTCATGGTGCTTGCTTCATCGTCCAACTCACACTGATCTTCACAGACAGTTAAATCCCAAGTACGCAAATGTTTTCCATCGTTTCACATTCACTTACTGAGGTATTGATTAGATATCCCTGAGCACATTTGCATGAGGGTAACAGCTGCTGTGGCAGCTGATATTACAGCTATAACCTCTAACTCTGCTGTATGGTTTCCTGTGGGAAAGAGAAAGATATGGTACGCTGATTGCCTTTCAAATGATTAATGGTGTGGTGTTGGGTGGCGTGTGTGTGTGTGTGTGTGTGTGTGTGTGTGTGTGTGTGTGTGTGTGTGTGTGTGTGTGTGTGTGTGTGTGTGTGTGTGTGTGTGTGTGTGTGTGTGTGTGTGTGTGTGCGTGCGTGCGTGCGTGCGTGCGTGCGTGCGTGCGTGCGTGCGTGCGTGCGTGCGTGCGTGTGTGTGTAGGATAGGCCACACCATACGTATGCCTGACCACCGCCTGCCCCGCCAAGTCCTCTATGGCCAACTGAGAGGAGCAAAGCGGGCTGCTGGAGGCCAAAAGAGAGGCTTTAAGGACTACACCAGGGACCTCCTAAAGTGTGCAAACATCACGCAGCTTGAAACTCTGGCACTCGACAGATCAGCCTGGCAAGTCACTTGTGCCACTGCAGTTTCCCAAATACACCAAACGAACCAAGACCGAAGATCTGAGAGGCGCACAACACCAGCACAACACCATCTGTGGACGGGTGTGCGGCTCAAGGATCGGACTTAACGCCCACGAGAAGTGGCACCAGCGGCAGCGGCGCTAACCCCCCCCCCCCCCCCCCCCATCCCTGGAGCAAGCGTCATCATCGAACACGATGGACAGCTAAGAGTGACAAAGCTAACTGTACCTATAGTAGTGATGACAGTCCCAGCAAAGAAGAAGGCACTGCCCATGTCCCAGTGGCTGGAGTTGTAGGACGTGTCTCCGATGGGACTCACCCCTGCACTCACTGCATCTACAGCATGCTGGGAACAAGAACACACACCACGATTAGTGACAGGAGTTGTAGGACGTGTCTCCAATGGGACGAACACCTGCACTCACTGCATGCTGTGAACAAGAACACACACCATGATTAGTGACAGGAGCAGAGTGAACTAGAATATGAGAGGCTGTACACAGCACGTACAGCACAAGGAGCAGTGGCGGCTCTGCCACTAGGGGCGCAAGGGCGCCGACCCACCTGCTGCCAGCTGCTGTTAAATCACAGAAGAAGAAAATAAAACTTTTTTGTTTTTTGTTTTATAACCCTATAAATAATATAAACATGTTTAAAATGAATAATATTTACTCATTTTAAGTATGTTTGTATTTCCAATGCACAATATAACATTATTATCTCAAATAAAAAAACACTCGTTTTCCTGAGCAGGAAGTGACATCAAGTTTTTTTAATTTTTTTTATTTTTTCGTATTTCTCGGCCCGGGATAGAAGCGATAGCGCTCTGAGTGCGCGTCACAGTTTGATCGCTGTATCCGTCACAGCCAATCAGTGCATAACGCGTTGTGCGTTGAAATATGACTATTATGTTGGAATCCGGGCGCGATTTGAAGCGGTCTAGCCAGTAGCGTCAAGAATGTCTGTAGCCGCATTTCGCGGAGACGCTCTCTGATTGGCCGACGCCAGTATTTTTTTCCGTAGCAGAATTTCACAGAGACGATCTCTGATTGGCCGAATCCAATTTCTAATGTTCCAATTCTAGCTTATTCCGGCTAGGTTGGTTCCTAGGTTGGTCCTAGGTTGTTTGTCTTAGAGCGTGCCGTGACTGCAAGTTCTTTAGACTGTTAAGCTTAGGCACTCTTTCAAAGTTGGTTAAGGTTAGAGTTTGTCTTAGAGCATGGCGATAGAACGCCAGGTAGTTTGCAGTCTGTTCGAGCGGAAATGGACAAAGGAATGAAGTACTTGTGACTGTTGTGTGGTGCTGCTAACAAGCTAACACTTGGCTAACAAGCTATATGGCGGATGCAGTCTGGACACAGTGGACAGTGGTCTGGAATCAACAGTGGATTATACACTTTATCAAGGCAAGCCCTGGACGTGTCAACTAAACAGTGAGTCTCTCTCTCTCTCGCTCTCTCTCTCTCTCTCTCTCTCTCTCTCTCTCTCTCTCTCTCTCTCTCTGTGGTTAACGTTAACGTTTGTAAATAGTTTTTTTTAGGAGCAGTACTGTTAGGCTACTGCTGGCCATTCATGAAGCGAGACATTGCTGATTGTTTATTTATTTTATAACACAAGACTATGACTACCAACTGCCTAGCCAGCCGTGTATCAATCTTGGATGCAATAATAACGTTACCACACTGACTGTGTCGATGGCTCATTGATTTAACTACTGCAGCTCTCTCGGATTGAAAATACGTGGATTATGGCTTGTTCAATATCGTCTATGTTTGAATGAATGAATGAATGAGAACTTTATTAACAGATTGCAGAATGGGTACAATACAGTACGGCTCAATACACACAATTGTTAAGGGGATGCAGACCAGAGAAAGACGTCTGTCTTGTTTACATCAGGGTCCCAGATTTTCGATTCATATCGATAGTTTAATAGCTAGCCTTGGCTCGTTTAACAATATGCAAAATATGTGTACAGCCCTGTACTCATACTGAAGTTATTCTTGGTATATAATAGGTCTGATTGTGTAACGAATCGATTCCACGTCGCGCTGTGTGTGAGAGAGAGAAGGAGAGAGGGAGAGATCTGCCTGTGTTTGGAGACGGGGCGAGTTTTGTTTCTAACTTTTCTATTTATATATTGTGTTTCAAGTTGTGAATTAGAGTCTAGACTATACTTTATTTGACTGGTTGTGTGTTGTTGTAGTAACAGCTGAGCGACTCGTTCATAAGAGCCGATTCATTGCCGTGAGCGTGAGTCGAATCGCTCACGTCTTGCCATGAGTCTGTTGCGTGGTACTGTACATGTTTGCAAAATGTTTGGTATAGCGCCCCTAGTGGCGAAGCACCCACCGGCCGCCACTGACAAGGAGGCTGTAGCTACACAGCACATACAGCACAAGGAGGCTGTAGCTACACAGCATGTACAGCACAAGGAGGCTGTAGCTACACAGCATGTACAGCACAGGGAGGCTGTAGCTACACAGCATGTACAGCACAAGGAGGCTGTAGCTACACAGCATGTACAGCACAAGGAGGCTGTAGCTACACAGCATGTACAGCACAAGGAGGCTGTAGCTACACAGCATGTACAGCACAAGGAGGCTGTAGCTACACAGCACATACAGCACAAGGAGGCTGTAGCTACACAGCATGTACAGCACAGGGAGGCTGTAGCTACACAGCATGTACAGCACAAGGAGGCTGTAGCTACACAGCATGTACAGCACAGGGAGGCTGTAGCTACACAGCATGTACAGCACAAGGAGGCTGTAGCTACACAGCATGTACAGCACAGGGAGGCTGTAGCTACACAGCATGTACAGCACAGGGATGCTGTAGCTACACAGCATGTACAGCACAAGGAGGCTGTGCAGCACAAGGCAGAGGAACATTATTTAAGACCACAAAATAGACAACCACCTTATGGAGTGATACAATCAACAATGTTTGGTAAATGCAGCGTTTTACTAGTACTACACTGTAGGACACAAAGTGGTTTAGAATGGAATTTAACCCTTAATCCTGGCAGTATTAGAATAGAATATATTTTCACACATGTAACAAATAATAAGAAAACAATCACACACACAAAAATAACCAGTAAAAATTAAATAATAATAAATGAAAGAAGCAGATTATCCATTCTCCACTTATGGTCCTACCCCCTTATAACTTAAATAATGAACTTCATGTTTACCCTACACATACATAATTATGTTCAAATTCATTGTATACAACTTTACTTTATTTACTTTTGTTTTGATCAAATATAACTTAAAAGAAGTACCTTACTGTTCAACTATCAACTTTACACATACATAATCATCGTGCAGGTGCCCATCCAGCATGCCCCCACAATCACATATAAAACAACAACAACATTTTTATTTCTTTTTATTTAACCTTTATTTATCCAGGCAAGCAAAGAACAAATTCGTATATACAAAAGCAGCCTGTCAACATCAACAACAAGCATCTCAGTCCTGAGATAAACAAGGCCGTGCTCAGAGAGGCAGCACCCAGTGAGCTACACTGGAGGCACATTTCAAAGTGAGACGCAGTGTCAAAAGATCTCTGATTAAATGTTTCCTTAACAGGGCTGGAGAGGCAGTTCCTTGGGCAAACAGGCCCAAAAAGTGCCCTGTGTATCATTGCCTTTTAGAGCCAATAGCAAATGAGCGCAATGAAGCAGAGCGTTGTGTTTGGCCTGTCAGACTGAGTCTGATGAGCATCAGGAGACGGTGAACAGGGACAGTGGCTTGCATGTCAGCTCAGGTAATAGAAACACAACGAATACATGTGTCTTCTTTTAATTCACACCATGAAGTCATCTTGCTGTGAAAATACTGAGCAGATTAAGCTGCCACCTCCTGTCTGCGTTGTGCATTTGTGTGTGTGTGTGTGTGTGCGTGTGTGTGTGTGTGTGTGTGTGTGTGTGTGTGTGTGTGTGTGTGTGTGTGTGTGTGTGTGTGTGTGTGTGTGTGTGTGTGTGTGTGTGTGTGTGTGTGTGTGTGTGTGTGTGTGTGTGTGTGTGTGTGTGACACAAGCTGTGGCTCTTACATAACGTAATGGCTGATGATGACCACGGCTGTCTCCGAATGAGCCCGGTCGAAACGAGGGAAGAACAACATGGAGTGGAAATTGGTTACATGTAGCAGGAGGAGGAGGAGGAGGAGGAGGATGATGAGGGGGAGTAAGAGATTATCTAGAGGTGGAGAGAGAGGGAGCGATAGAGATGTCACTGCTGTCATATTGCTTCATATTTTTTTTTTAATCCTCTTTTTCTCCGCCTGATTTTCTGTGCTTTTCCTCCCATCCCAATTGAGTCGTTATGCCAATTCCCCCCTCCCCTACCTGGTCGTTGTGCACATGTGCCCCCTACTGGTCGGTCAAGGGAGCCCTGAGGTCTACCACATGCTTCCTCCGACACATGCGGAGACAGCCAGCGGCTCTCTTTTCACCTGACAGCGCGGACTCTCATTGGTGAAGTGTAACGCGTGGGAGGTCACACTGCCTTCACCACTTCCTGTCTTTTGCTGTGCAGGCGCCCTGACCTGACCTGTAAGAGTCGCTGTCCACAGCGCCAGATTACCACCCCATCGACTTCCCTCCCGCTAACTCAGCCAAACGAGTTAGTATGACGGCTGGCCCAAGCCGGAGGCAATGCTGACACCCGGATTCGATATTGCTTCATATTCTGTGAGAAATTGGGGTAGAACACATGCCCAGTTAAAATCTGTTTTAACCCAACACTCTGAGCGCAATCTGAGCATCTGCCGTATGCCCTATCTCCCATTGGGTGACTTTGCCTCAAATATGTTAGCCTTGAAGAAATCAAGGTAGGAGAGACTCAAGAGAGGTAGGTGTGACCGAAACAGGGAGATGCCGATAGGGTTGGAGGATAAAGAAAGAAGGAGGCAGGCTTGGAGGGCATGGAGCGAGAGATGAAAGGATGAAGGCTTTTGGGGTGAAGAAGGGAAGGAAGGAAGAGAAGGGTGAACCGGGAAGAGGGTTTGTGTTCCTGCCCGTCCAGATGGCTTGGCTGCTTGTGGAAGAACAGTCAGGAACCAACACTGCCCAGTGCTGATCAACAGCACAGCTGTGAGAGTCAGCTTGTGAGGAGAGGTCAGGTTGAACGAAGTGAGGTAAGAAGGCAGGGCACTTTCCTTGGATACTTCCTGTCGAATGACCAGTCTAAGGATGTGGTGCATGGGATCTGCATGTACTGTACTCAGTGGTTGATGGAAATGATGATGAGTGATGAATAACATCTATCTAATAATATCTATCTAAAGTTCCTTTGTTGTATGTGTATTATATTTAGCACCTGCTGTGACAAACCCTACAACCCTTTTAAACAAGGCTACAGGATAAGTTCAAACGAAGCCACACACAGCCACACTGATGACATCTAATTATCACTATGAAGTACAATTAGGGCTGGGCGATATGGCCTAAATATGATATCACGATATTTTCTGACCTTTCGGCGATACACGATACACATCACGATGTTTTTCTTTTTTACCCCAAACAATTCATTATGAGGCTTACCAAGACAGTATTTGATTTTGCAAGCTAACATTAAAGACAAAATAAAATACCCATGCATTTAGCATTTTTATATTATATATTAGATTTAGATTATTAGATTATATATTGCATATATTTAGCAATGAGATATTATATGATTTAGATATGAAATATGATGAATTGAAAATGGGGGACCCTGATGTAAACAAGACTAAAGTCTTTCTCTGGTCTGCATCCCCTTAACAATTGTATGTATTGAGCTGTACTGTACCCATTCTGCAATATGTTAATAAAGTTTTAAATCAATCAATCAATCAATCAATAGCATTTTAATGAAACTACTGTATATATGTATGTCTCTAAATGTTTTGATGAATTGAAAATGGAGGACCCTTATGTAAAAAAGTCGAAAGTCTTTTTCTGGTCTTCATCCTCCTGTACTGTATTGTACCCATTCTGCAACCCTTTAACAAAGTCTTCACTCATTCATTCTGACGGAAACATATAATTTTGATTGACAGTCGAGTCTGCCAATTACGTCACAGCGCTTGCACCCGCCCTGCTGTTCTTAGCACCAATCGGCAAGCTCCGAGCTTTTTACTTCCTGAATGTCCTGTGGCTGAACAACGTCAACAAGGCTACTAACGTTAGCTCCCCGCGGCCGTCGAGTAGGAGACCAGTGCTAAACAGGATGACTAAATGAGGCATAATGATTTTACTACAACGAATGTTATAATAAAAGCCTTTCCATACATCTGTCTGATTGAAAACTTTATTAACAGACCGCGGAATGGGCATATCTCAGCACGGGCTGAGATATGAACGAGTAACGTGTGGACAGATTGACGCGACACAATCCTCTTGGGCAAAACATCACAATATCCACGATACGTTGAAAAAGTGTATCGTTAATGAACTGTACCCGATATTTATATAATATCGTCATATCGCCCAGCCCTAAGTACAATGTATCACTCCTCTGTATCTAATATTTTTTCGATTGAGAAAGCAATGGGTAATACGGGCAGCAAAAACATTTGTTGCATATAATAATCTTTATTTATATAGCACCTTTCATACATAGAATGCAGCTCAAAGTGCTTAACACTTTGAGTGCCGGGACACGTCTTTTCACGTCTTTGCTGGCCATGCTAAAGTTGCCGGGGGACGCTGTACAGCGTCCTTATATCAATATTTCAAAAATCTGCGATCGGATTCATAATGTCCCTCCGCTGGCCTGAGATCCACCAGCAGGACCCACTGAGCTCTCTGGCGGTTCAGGAGCGCCATCTGGTGGCCGATCGGCGCAATCGCCAAAACAGGATGTTGAATAGAGGTTGTCATGACGACCGTAGTACTTCCGGGCGCTCGCTATAGTTCATGTGACTCTGGCTCGTCACGCTACACGGTGATCGATTGCCAATAACTCGATAAACAACATGATTTGGACGTATATACCATTATACAAGCTGGAGATGGACCGGGTAAAAATATATCCCATAATGATAAAATGTCTACTCGACGATGATCGCCCAACGGCGCGCGGAGACTGGGGTGAGTTTCAGCGTGTAACGTTACCGTCTTCGATAATAACTGATATTATCAACATTTGACCCACATTAGATGATTGGTATAACGCTGCCCACGGAATTATAAACGCCCCCTCGCCCATCCGGTCAACATCAGATGACGTGTAGTAACTTCTAGAAGTACGTCTAGTTGGAATTTTTTATATCGCGCTGATTGCCATCAAACTGTATTTCATCATCAATATAATGCATTTGGGGCTATATATCACGTTCTGGAGAAAGCTGCAGAAAGAGATGAAAACATACTTATACATTAGACCATACTTTACTATGAATATGTGAATGAAAAAGTTTAACATTGCTACACAATGAACAATACATATAGGACTTTGAATGGGCCCTAATAATGGCAATGTAGCAATAGAATTTAAAAAGTTATAGCCCTGCAAAGAAGGGGACTTTCTCCATAGACAAATAGCGCTGGCAATCTATGGTATATCATTAATTTAACCTTAGGCAACCAAAGTGTTAACAGAGCAAAAAATATAAACACAAAATCTGACAATAAAGCAAAAGAAAAGTTAAGAAAAGAAAAGCAGGAGTTTAAAACCACAAAGAAGATAGCAAAACATGATTAAGAAAATAGCTCAAAAGCATAAATGACAACAGGGATTTTAAAATCAGCTAAAAGCAAGAGTATAAAAATAGGTCTTGAGCTGTGCTTTAAAGCTATCCACAGAGGCTGCCTGTTTTAGGTGTAGTGGGAGATTATTCCAAGCCGTCGGCCCATAGAAACAAAAAGCTGCTTCGCCGTATTTTTTATATTTCATTGTAGGCACCTCGAGCAGGTCCGCACTAGAGGACATCACACCCCTTCCTGACAGGGAGCGACGCGAGCGAGCGTGATTGCGAAAATGATTAAAATGTATTTGTTTCAATCAGACTATCCTGACCTACCGCAAGCGACAGCGAACTGAGCGGCGATGTCGCTCCCCCCTCAAATATTCGCTCGCTGTGTCTCTAGTTGAGCGATTACGCGGCCGAGTCCCGCCCCTAAACACTTTTTATTGGTCGAGAATCGCAGGCTGCTTTGCCCCTGTGCTTCCAGGTAAATACACACACACAGACACACTTGGACAAGCGCCGCGTCATATCAGGACAGTGTCGCGCGCGATTTCGTCTCCAGTTCGCTCGCTCGCTGCCTGTCAGGAACCGGTGTGAGGGCGCGGTTTGGAACATATCTATGTAGGCAGTCGCAGAGGTAGGATGGTGCCAGACCATTAACACATTGAGTGCCAACGACGAGAAATCTCGTTGTTGGCCGCCATGCGTTCAGTGCCAATGACGAGAAATCTCGTTATTTAATCGTTATTTCTTTTATTAGCGATATCCATACATTTTTCATCAATCCAGCCTCACGTTATCATTGGGACTGTCTATGAGCTCGAAAAGGGCAAATACCTATCGTCTCCCGGATGGTATTGCACCCATTGGAATGGACTCAATGAAAATGCATGTGAAAAGAAAACTCCGGATTCCACATTTTACTTCTCAGGCATGTAACCGGAGACTATTGCATTCATTGGGGCAACCGAAAGCAGCGTGGATTATCTGTTTCGAGGTCTATTGTTGGATCAATAAATGCGAATTGGAATAATCTTTTTGCAGAACATCTGATCTGAGGTAAGGAATCTATTTTACCAGTTTTGGGGTAATCAGATGTTTTTTTTTCACATATTTCACAACGTGTCTGTGTCTGTGTGTGTGTGCGTGTATGACGTTAGCGCTGACCAGGTCATAGATCATAGATTTTTTTTTAGCCCGCTTCTCTAGCGTGCATAAGTACACATATACTATCGATAATCTAGCGTTTATTTGAAAACGAAAAAAGCCGGAAAATGACAATGTGTTGTGTGTATTCCAGTAAAAGGCGATTCCTGTGGAATCTTTTTATTTTTTTCTAGAAATTTCCAAAACTATACTCGTATTCAAAACGGTATAAAACGGAAATGTACAGATGAAAAAACAATCCGTTTGGTACATGTTGACTGCAAGCAAGTCATTGATAAGCGACAGGCGTATTAGACACATAATTTAAGATATAGTTTATGCGTTCACAAATGTGCTCGCCCTCTCATTGACTTAAGCGCTGGCACTCAAGCGATAAATAGCCCACCCCATGCTGGCAATCAAAGTGTTAAGAGCTTTAAAAACAAGCAAGATAATTTTTTTATCAAACCCGAAAACAACCGGGAGCCAATGCAGTGAAGCTAAAACTGGAGTAATATGTTCCCTCATCTTAGTTCTAGTTAAAACTCTGGCTGCTGCATTTTGGACAAGTTGTAATCTGTCAGTTGTTTTCTTTGGCAGGCCAGAAAAAAGTTCATTACAATAATCAAGCCGAGAGAAAACAAAAGCGTGGATCAACGTTTTTGCATCATCCAGGGACAGATAGGCTCTAATTCACGCAATATTTCTAAGATGAAAGAAGGCAATCTTCGTAACATCATTAATGTGTGTATTGAAATTCAATTCAGAATCAATAATAAGCCCCAGGTTCTTTACTGCAATGTTATTTTCTACATTCAGGTTACCCAGTCTACGTATTATCGATTATCTCTGCTCAATAGACCCCACTATGAGAACTTCTGTCTTATCCTCATTTAGCTTGAGAAAATTCTCACTCATCCAACATTTAATGCTGGTCAAACAGGTCAACAGCGGGTCTAGAGCACAGGGCTCGCCTGGAGCTACGGAGAGATATAGCTGGGTATCGTCAGCATAGAAATGGAAGTTAACTCTGTGATTGGTAATAAGTCCACCCAGCGGCAGTATATACAGGGAGAACAATAAAGGGCCAAGAGTGTTTGTCAGAATCATAATCCGCTAGATTGACAAAGTAGCTTCTGCCTGTTAAATAGGAATAAAACCAGGACAAGGCCGTGCCTGACAGACCTATCCAGTACTCGAGACGGTGCATTAAAATTGTGTGATCAATTGTGTCAAACGCAGCCGTTAAATCTAGGAGTAGGAGAACGGATACCTCTTTATTGTCCGCAGACACCCTAAGGTCATTGATTACCTTTACAAGTGCTGTCTCAGTGCTATGGCCCCTCCTGAAGCCAGATTGGAATTGGTTATGGACCTTATTTTTCTGTAAAAAAAACACATCCAGTTGAAAAGGGAGATTAGAGAGTCTATAATTACTCAACACAGAGGGATCAGTTGTGTTTATTTAGTAAGGGCCTAACTACAGCCGTTTTCAGTGAGTCTGGAAAGACGCCTGATTGGAGAGAGCTGTTTACTATTTTAAGGATATCTCCAATCACACTGTCTAAAACCTCTTTGAGGAAGGGGGTGGGAATAGCATCCAATGAACAGGAGGATGATGACATTTGTGATATGGTTTTGCGAAGTTCCTCTTCATAAATTGCACAGAATTATGTTAGACTTCCCCTGGAGTGATTTACACTGTTGCATATAGCACCACTAGCGGCAGTTTGAGAGTTTGTGCTAGGAGCATCACTCATAATACTAGCGTGAATGTTACGAATTTTGTTATCGAAAAAGGATGCAAACTCATTACACTTAGCTTTAGTGGAAGCAAGCAACTGCTTGTAGGACTGGGGGGGATTTAAAAGACGTCCAATGGTGGAAAACAATACTCTGGCATTTGTCTTGTTCTCATTAATAATGCCAGAGAAAAATGCCTGCCTTGCCAAACGCAAGGCTTTGTTGTAGGCAACTGTAGATTGCTTTAAAATCTGTAGGTAGTTTGCTTTTTCTCCAAACTCGCTCCGCTCTACGACATTCCCTCTTAAGTGAACGCATATTATGTTCGGTGATATGGCAAACTGGAAACAAACTAATTCCATAGCCACTGTTAAAACATCCCTGCATGTGTATATGTGCATAAACAACAAGCAAGGAGACCTATTCTAAAATTATTCAGTGCACTGTTTACCCTGCTCAGTGTTCCACCCCAATTTCCATGTTTTTCAACTCTACGCGGGGGACAAATCCAGGGGGACCTTTGTCTCTCGGATGTCAGGCTTAATTTAGTTTCTAATGCTTTTCTTCATCCCCAGCTCCCTTTGGAGTAGAGCGAATATGAACCAGTCCCAGTCCCCTGCATTAACCATCGCTCCCATTCTCCTCTCTTAGTCTCTTTACTAGGCTGGATCTGCAGTACAGTGTAGCCTTAAATAACTCACTCTTAACATCTCACACCCTCTCACACTGCGCCCACTCTTCTCTCCTGTGGTTTACTATCTAGAGTAGAGTGTAGCCATAATAAGATGACAAACATCTCACACTCGCTCTCAGTCTGATGGGTGCTCTCCAACAATGAGGGTTTTTGTGAGAATTCCCTGTTGGAAATGTATAATTGAAGTGCCCATGAAGTGAAAAACCTTTTGCTCGTGTTACCTTGAGTGTCTGGATGTTGTATACAGTTATGTAATAATTACATTACATTCAAATTGCATCTTCTGATCTTTTCATATTCAAATGTGTATGCTCTCTATCTGGAAAGTGACAACATTCTCACCCATCCTTCACTCAAGGGCATAAATAAATAAATAAAAAAACATTAATATGATGGTAAATGTAAAAAATCTAAAAAATTCTAATCTGAATCTGATTTATATAGTGGTTTTATCCAAAGCGCTTTACAGCTTATGCCTCACATTCACACAATCACACACCAAT
Organism: Notolepis coatsorum; assembly: GCF_963971535.1. Classification (NCBI taxonomy): domain Eukaryota; kingdom Metazoa; phylum Chordata; class Actinopteri; order Aulopiformes; family Paralepididae; genus Notolepis; species Notolepis coatsorum. Next base: position 53,830,099 of record NC_140167.1, read on the forward strand.
GGCGGAGGCAACCAAGCAAGGTGCCAAGCTGCTCATCTGGAGCAGTTAGGGGTCTTGCTCAAGGACACTTATAGACACACTGCCCCATCATCGATTGATCAATTAAATTCTTCCCATTGGCCCTTGTGATGAAGTGAAGGCTAACATCACAGTCATTCTCCATATTGTCATTATCTTTAGTCACTGAATGTTCAAATCAGGTCCCTTCTGACGTGAAGTCCTGCCAAATCAGCCTGTTTAATTTTTAGAAACATGTCAAATGCCATTTCATGGGAATTTCCGGTTTTAAAATCCAACTAAAGACTTCTCATATGTCTTTGTATGCTGTCAGTTTGTGTGATGCTTGTGCCTCATGAAACATGTACACATTTTACAGACACATTTATAAAGAGAAAGACATTTCCTCACATCACATCATACAGTATCACATCACATCACCACGCATGCCCTCTCATAAATATGCAAGTGATAGAGATTTAAATCACCTTACAGTCTGTGAACCCCCCGCCCCCCCTAATTCTGTTTCTATAATTAGCCCATTACAGTAACATTACTTCACTGCTTTTAGGTAGCCATGCTCACTCAGCTACTTCATATACAGACTGTATCAAAGCTGTAATTAGAGGCTAATTCAGAAATAACCTAATTCTGGTGTGAAAGGGCCATAAATAGCCTCACACTGTATCTGAATACTTTATGAGGAAGTCTATTTTTGTCTCTCTCTCTCACTCTCACAAATACACACATTTTTCACAGCCCGTGTAGCCGGTCTCGTATTGCTCTGCGTTGTGTTTCAGATTCTACCCCTGTTAAGGGATTGCCCCGAGTGGGAGTTGAACCCCGGTCTCCCGCGTCGCGGGCGGCATCACAGACCACTATACCAAGAGGTGAATTCACCTCTAAGTAATGGGTCTGGATGCCTTTTAAGGGGGAGTACGTTTTAACTTGCAGTACCGCTTAACGTCCACAGCCACTTCACTATACAAGTCCCTTGTGACTGTGGATAGACATGCGGTACCTCCGTTACACTCACTCCACCCAGGGCATCCGGGTCGCCTGTAGCTGTTCCGCAACCGTTGCTATTTCCGGGGTAGGCCTGATTGGCCCCGACAGGCACGTGACCCGCCGCGGCCACGCCCCGCGGCAGCCCCAGCGGCAAGCGCGCTACTGCTGGAGTTCGCTTCGCCTTTCACATCGCTGCCGTTGGCGAAAGCAGGATGAGAGGCGAGAGCGTAGATTTCGCTGTGTATCATTTAATCATTTAACATTTGAAAGACATACATTGTTGTCATACAGAAGTACAGAATACTTTTATCCAAAATGCTTCTTACTGTTACACTGTTAGAGACTGTGCTAGACAAATGAAATAACGTAACTAATAACGTTAGTAAGCACTGCTTATATGCTTATTATGTCTGCGGGGTACAGTAAACGTTTCTCCCGGTACATTCTGAAGAGCACACCGCTGTATGTTGGAGAACCAGCGGTCTTCCGAAGTTCCGCTCCTCCTCACTCGAGTGAGACCCGTGCACAGCTCAGCCCTGCTGTGAGACGCGAGCAGGAAGGAGCTGGGAGTCCTTCCAATCGGAATATGTTGTTTCTTTACACATATGTTGGATTATGAATATGTCTTTATAGCTACAAATGAATGACTAATTCGGTCAGAAAGCAGTAACACAACAGTTGCAGTGTTACTGCTGTTCTTGGCATAAGCCCCAATAAGACCGTCACCAGAGCTCAGCGATGCCGCTCGCGTGAGCATATTCTCCCTGCTATTTTATTTCATACAACAATGTATGCCTTTCAAATGTTAAATGATAAATGATTGCATGACTGCCGACTGCGGCGCGACGCTGTACATATGTCTCTATACTATTTTATTTCATACAACAATGTATGCCTTTCAAATGTTAAATGATAAATGATTGCATGACTGCCGACTGCGGCGCGACGCTGTACATATGTCTCTATACTATTTTATTTCATACAACAATGTATGCCTTTCAAATGTTAAATGATAAATGATTGCATGACTGCCGACTGCGGCGCGATTATTATGACTGATGACTGCGATGTGAAAGGCGCCGCGAACTCCTTCCTAATGCTGCGGGCGGCGTTGAAGGCGGAAAGCGCCTGTGAACCACAGCAGCCTCGTTGCCGCGTCCTGAGGCTGCCGCGGGGCGTGGCCGCGGCGGGTCACGTGCCTGTCGGGGCCAATCAGGCCTACCCCGGAAATAGCAACGGTTGCGGAACAGCTACAGGCATCCGGGTCACTGGGCACCACGTCTAGCCGGTGTGATCTCGCTCTGCATTGTGTTTCGATTCGACCCCTGTTAAGGGATCGCCCTGAGTGGGAGTTGAACCCCGGTCTCCCGTGCCGCGGGCGGCATCATAGACCACTGTACCAAGAGGTGAATTCACTTCTAAGTACTGGGTCTGGATGCCTCTGGGGAGTGAGTTTACTTGCAGTACCGCTTAACGTCCACAGTCACTTCACTATACAAGTCCCTCGTGACTGTGGATAGACATGCGGTACCTCCGTTACACCAGCATCACACTGCATTAGTAATGTGTGCGGCCCAAAATGTTCATTTCTCAGGCATTATGAAGATGAGGATTTTCATTCACACTGCTGTCCATTTAGCAGGATGAAGCCAATTATTTTGTTGTTGTTGTTATTGTTGTTGTTTCACATGTGCTCTGTCCCATTTCAACAGTGCAAAAAGAACACAAAGATAATGCAGTTAACACAATTCCCGCCCAAGCACGGAGATCTCCGTGTTTCGAGTCCATGCGTTGTGGACAGAGGTGTAACGGGGAAGCCCGTGAGTATATCCACAGTCACAGAAACAGGGGTTAATTTACCATCCCTTGCCAGCTCTATTTGTCTATGGAGAAGTTCCCCTTCTTTGCAGGGCTATAACTTTTTAAATTCTATTGCTAAATTGCCATTATTATGGCCCATTCAATGTCCTATATGTATTGTTCAGGGTGTAGCAACGTTAAACTTTTTCATTCACATATTCATACTAAAATATGGTCTAAAGTATAAGTATGTTTTTATCGTTTTCTGCAGCTTTATCCAGAACTTGATTTATAGCTCCAAATGCATTATATTGATGATGAAATACAGTTTGATAGCAATCGGCGCGAGATGAAAAATTGCAACTGGACGTACTTCTAGAATGATCTACGTATGATCTGATGATGACCGGATGGGCGGGGGATCGTTTATAATTCCGTGGGCAGCGTTAGATGATTCATCCAGAGTGGGTCATATGTTCATCATAGCAGTTTATATGGAATACGTTAGAAAATAACGCTGAATCTTACCGTATGTTCCTCGCGCCGTTGGACGATCAGCGTGGAGTAGACCATTTTCGATTATGGGATGTTGATCCTGATGAACCATTTCCAGGTTGTATAATACTATATACGTCCAAATAACGTTGTTTATTGAGTTAGGGCGAGCGATTGATCATCCAGTGTGTTGAGATGGAGTCCGGCTACCGATCGCGAGTGCCCGGAGCACATATGGATGAGCACTTCCTGTTTGGCGCGCCCCTCCCTCTTGGCCACCAGATCGGCCACCAGATGGCGCTCTCGAACCGTTAGACAGTTGAGTGGAGCTCACCAGTACATCTCAGGGCTCCGGAGGGGAAATATGATTTCGATCACAGATTTTTGAAATATTGACATCAAAGACGAGTTACGGCGTCTTCGGCAGAATGAGCATGGCTAGGAATGACGTCTTAACTCGTCCCCGGCGATCACTTCCTCATAACAGGGTTAATAGACGCATAGTTACGGTACATAGGGCTGGGCGATATGACGATATTATATAAATATCGGGTACAGTTCATTAACGATACACTTTTTTAACGTATCGTGGATATCGTGATGTTTTGCCCAAGAGGATTGTGTCGCGTCAATCTGGTCCACCCCGTTCAAACTTTTGAACAACGCCGCTCCCACACACACACTACTGCATCAAAGTTAGTACTTATGATTAACAAAGGCATTCGTTTTGTGGCATCAACATTATATAGTTACACGTTATATAGTTACACATCAGCGTATTTACCCAAACATAGCAACGTCCGATGACGACATAGATAGCAAGCGTTACTGTTCATATCTCAGTCCGTGCCGAGTTGTGCGTGCCCATTCTGCGGTCTGTTAATAAAGTTTTCAATCAGACAGATGTATGGAAAGGCTTTTATTATAACATTTGTTGCAGTAAAATCATTATGCCTCGTTGTCATGCTGCGGTGCGCTAGTAATCACTCGTCGGCTGCGGTGAGCTGTTGTTGTTGTCGTTGAGCTGAGCTGAGCTCTCGTTAAAATCAATGGAGGGCATTCAGGAATGTAAAAAAAGAATAGCGCTGCTTGCCGATTGGTGCTAAGAACAGCAGGGCGGGTAGAAGCGGTGTGACGTAATTGGCAGACTCGACTGTCAATCAAAATTATTCTGTTGCCGGCTGAATGATTGAATGAATGAACGTTATTAACGATTGCAGAATGGGTACAATACAGTACAGCTCAATACAACAACAGTGGACTGACTGGAGGATGAAGACCAGAAAAAGACTTTCGGCTTTTTTACATAAGGGTCCTCCATTTTCAATTCATCAAAACATTTAGAGACATACAAATATACAGTAGTTTCATAAAAATGCTAAAATCCTATTGATTGATTGATTGATTGATTGATTTAAAACTTTATTAACATATTGCAGAATGGGTACAGTACAGCTCAATACATACAATTGTTAAGGGGATGCAGACCAGAGAAAGACTTTCGTCTTGTTTACATCAGGGTCCCCCATTTTCAATTCATCATATTTCATATCTAAATCATATAATATCTCATTGCTAAATATATGCAATATATAATCTAATAATCCAATTATCTAAATCTAATATATAATATAAAAATGCTAAATGCATGGGTATTTTATTTTGTCTTTAATGTTAGCTTGCAAACTCAAATACTGTCTTGGTAAGCCTCATAATGAATTGTTTGGGGAAAAAAAGAAAAACATCGTGATGCGTATCGTGTATCGCCGAAAGGTCAGAAAATATCGTGATATCATATTTAGGCCATATCGCCAAGCCCTAAGTGGACTCACTTCTTAGTGCAGCGGTCTATGTTGTCGCCCGCGGAGCGGGAGCTCCCCTGTTCGACTCCCCCTCGGGACATCAGTATTTAACACTATGGCGACCGGTGGGGCGCGGCGATTTAGGCCTCAGAGGACAGCAGATTGTAAACAAACCGATGTACTTTCTAAGAGCTTTATATATAATTTATAGTATTGCTATCTGTCCATTCTCATTGTCACTTGAGTGCATAAACCGTGCCTTCATAATGGCTTAAAGAAAATAAAAATCCATCGGTTGGTTGTCATTTTATAGTGTCGTGAATATAAGGTATATCGCACTTTTCGTCCAGGCTTTTCTGCAGGAGGCTGCCAAAAAGGCTAAACATTGGCGCCGTTATATCAAACGCCATTTCTGCTGTATATATACGAATGAAATAAAACAAACTGCGTAGCATCCGGACTATTACAGAGCATCTATGGATGAAATGGGGGCGGCGGGGAACGCCGATTACTATTATTGATTAGCAATACACTGTGTGTTCAATATAGCATTTTCACTGACCGATAACGTTACGTTATAAAACAATGTCCAATCCAGCTGTAATTTGGGGTAATATTATCCTACCGTCAGGCCATGTGATCGCTGGCAGCATTTCCTCACCAGTCATCGGATTCTGGTAGATCGATATGCACATTGGCTAATCATAAATCCCATTATTCCACGCTGAAAAAAACGCTCGGCAAGCTGATCCAAGATGGAGGGGCTTCGTTTGGAATCAAGGAACTATGATCCGCCCACAGAACTGTACTTGCATTTTTTTTTTTCACATAATGATACTGCAGTGGAGCGATGGCGCCCCTAAGCGGGTCTGGCCGGTACTGCATGTTTCGAAAATCAAATATGTGAAAAGATCCTGATAGTGGATCGGGTACCTAAGAAGCGTTATAAATATGGAATAAAACAATAACCACTCGTCACGTATATACTCGTGGCTCTGGTCCACAACGCTCTTTTTCTAAACACGTATATACTCGCTCTCGGACGCCATAGTGTTAACATCAACGCAGAGTGAACCAATACGATCCGTCACAGTGGTGCCCAGTGACCCGGATGTCCTGAGGGGCGTGAGTTTAGGGAGGTGAGTGTAACGGGGAAGCCTGTGAGTATATCCACAGTCACAGAAACAGGGGTGTTGACAAGTGACTGTGGCAGTAAGCGGGCTGGTAAGTTAAACTCACTTCCTCATAACAGGGTTAATAGACGCATAGGTACGGTACATAGCAGTGGATTCACTTCTTAGTGCAGCGGTCTATGTCGTCGCCCGCGGAGCGGGAGCTCCCCTGTTCAACTCCCCCTCGGGACATTAGCATTTAACATCAACGCAGAGTGAACCAATACGATCCGTCACAGAGGCACAGATAAATCCGTGGGAAGTTGTTATTGCTTTTATTCCATTTTAATAACCTATTCAAGGTCGCCGAGCGGCACTGCAGATTTACCCTACTCTATGAATTCAACAAGGTGCAATACCGGCCAGATCCTCTTAGGGGCGCTATCGCGATAATGCAGTGTGCCCTGTGGCTGAACGGATCAGTCTTTTTTCTTTTCTTTCAATAGAGATTTCAGTTAGCAGGATTCTAGATGTGCAGCATGTAGCTTGGATTACGTTTTGGATCGCAGATTTCACCATGCAATAAGGGGATTTATCATCAGCCAATGGACATATCGATCTACCAGATGGTGATCGATAACGGGGAAATGCTCGGGGGTATCCCACCGGACCACGGTAGGATCTTTTTCACGTAAAGTACATCCCGATCGGGCCTTGTTTTGATAGCCAACCAGGCGTTCAGCTATGAGGCTAATGAGGCTAACGCGGTTATTGGTAATCGATAATCAGAAACGACGTCCCCCGCCCCCCCCCCTTTCATGCATACATGCGTGAGGATTGTACCGATCATATGCAGTTTGAGTTTTAACTGGAGCATCTTTACTTTCACGTACCTCGTCCCATCCGCGATATCTGTGCCTGTCCATATTCTCCTTTTTATTGGCGACATCGCGCTGACACCCCACTGCTCCAGTTTCTCCAGAATCTCTTTGTCTGTTATATATCCTGGCAAATTCATGAATGAAACAACCATTTCATCATTTGACAGTTCTCTTGCCATTATGCGATTATTCTTTATCTTCAAGCCATCCATTACTTTCTCCTTTGTTTTCAAACATTTCAGTGTTAGCTCGTATTTCCTAGGCGTCTTGAATCGACAGCACATTACTGTACCACACTGCGCTTTCACTGCTCTCAATAATTCCATCATCTTAATCCGATCTTCTCCTTCAATATCCATTTCGATTGTTAGTTTCTTCTCATAGTTATTTTCCGTTCCATTATCATTTGCCCTCGTATTCCCTCCGCCATTCAAATTGTCCGATGCCATCGTATCCAGCCAATGATCATTTCCCCCGAACAGCACAAAGCTGCTGGGGGAAACAAACACAAAATAAGAACTATTAACACTTTAACTGCCACACACGAGATATCTCGGGTTTCCGATAGTTATGTTGAAAGCCACTCACGAGATTTCTCGGATTTTTTTCTTTTTTCTTTTAGCGATCTGAAATCATATTGCATCACGCGAGCCTACCCGAGTATACCCGAGCACCGCCGGCGATCATATGTGGAAAAAAGCGCCCCCTATCGTCTCCCAGATTACATAAGGGATTTTGGAATGGACTCAATGAAAAAAATTCGGTACTCCACATTTTCCAGTCCACTGATTCAGCAGGGACATCCACAGTTCATTCTGGAGCCTCTCAGCCCCGCGGAATCATGTGTACTACTGTATCACGTTGGATCCATACACTTATCGATTTTTTCGAATGGTGATCAGGAATTGGAATATACCAGTTGGATACCATCTGATGTCAGGTAAGGAATCTATGTTATCAGTGTTAGGATAATCAGACTAATTTTGATGAAGATATAGGCTGTTTTGTGAAATGGGCTCTTTCGGTTTCACTGTAAAAGTCCAAGAGGAAATCAACACGCCGATTATCCGTGCGCGGCCCGAATGTGCTTGCGTGCACGTATAATATTGATCATCTAGCGTTTATTTGAAAACGATTCATAAATAGGCCGACGAATATCAACGTTGTGGAATATTCCAGTAAAAGACGATTTTCATAGAATGGTCCAGAATGAACTGTTTTTTATCTCAAAACGGGTGCTTTTCTAAATGCTCTGAAACGGAAATGAAGCGATAAAAAACCAATCTGCCTTGACAGCACTGACTGGAAAAGTAGTCTTTGATAAGCGACGGGCAGATTAGACACATAGCCATCATTTAAAACATAGATTAGGCGATATTAACGTTAACATTGAAGTGGACCGTGGCATCAAGGGGGTAAAAAGGAAAACCCGGCGTGGCACTCAAAGTGTTAAAACCGAAAAGAAATAACAACTCTATATTACCTAAAAAACAATAATTATCCTAAAACTCCGCTCGCACTTCGTTCCAAACAACTCTCACTTCCTGTCGCAAAAAGTGACAGCTGTCAGACAACCGCTCTACCTCCTGAGCCATGATATACTATACCATATCATTCTTATTAGAGTACTGAATATTCTCTCCAGCTTATGTGAAATATGACTTTCTGAGTGTCCTTCCCCTCACGCTTTTACTGATAGCATGTATTCCAGCTGCATGAGCACTATGGCTAATGAAGTCCCATCTAAATGACCTTTAATTGTCTGCTAGGATCTAGACAAAGACCATAACTATATTTCCCTCTCCTGTAATGAAATCTGTTTGTTAAAAGAATGGATCCTGTCATAGAATGTATTATATGTATTTATATTTATGTGCACTATGCCTTTAGTAACTAACGTAAAGTGGACCTTTGACGTCTTTGACTTTTCACGTAATATTCAATACTTATGTGTGACGTAACCTGTATGCTGTTGCTCATTGGCTCGTCAGAAGTAAACAAACTTGAACAGAACACAGTGTGTGTGGACAGTGGAATGCTTTACTTTACATGGTGTCAGAAAGTGCTTGACGAACGCATTGCATCGGAGAAATGGCTAAATTTTATCCACCGGACAGTTTTTCTTTTGATCGTCCTGGAGAGTGGGCCGAATGGAAGCAGCGTTTCCAGCGATTTCGAGTGGCGACAAAACTAAACAGGGAGATTGGCGAGGTCCAGGTCAGTTCCTTGATTTATGCCATGGGCCATGAAGCCGAAAACATATTCAAGTAATTTACTTTTCTGGAGGAGGAGGATAAGGATAAGCTGGATGTTGTGTTAAAGAAATATGACGAGTACTTTTATCCCAAACGGAATGTAATTCACGAGCGCGCCTGTTTCCACCTGAGAGGACAGCGGCCCGGTGAGAAAGCTGAAATGTTTATTCGAGCTCTTTATGATTTGTCAGAACACTGTGACTTTGGAGTGAACAAAGATGAACATATTCGTGACCGTATAGTGGTGGGCATTATTGACAAGGAACTGTCACATAGGCTGCAGCTAATGGCTGAGCTTACTTTAGCCCAAACTATTCAGAGGAGGTTCAACTTCAAGTTCACCAGCAGGGAGAGGCATGCGCTGCAGTGCAGGAGATTGCACGTGGAAAAACGCCATACAGGGGAAGACCCAGGTGGAATTCCAATAGGAGAGAAAGTGAGGCGCAAAGAGAACCAAAGTGGGAGCAAAGAGAACCAAAGTGTGGAAGATGTGGAAAATGTAAGCACAAAGACCAGGAAAGGTGCCCAGCCATGACATCAAGGTGTAACAAATGTAAAAAGGTGGGTCACTGGGGAATAAAATGTCAGAGCAAGTCAGTCAGAGAAGTGACAGAGACTGTTTCACAGACACCATACTTCCTGGGTGCAGTCACAAACAAACACTCTCCCAACAGAAAGGAAAACAGTACATGTTTTCATCGGAGCGACATCTGTCAAATTTTTTATTGACACGGGTGCAGATGCAAACATCATGTGTGAAGAGACATTCAACATGTTAACCCCTGAAAAGACATTAGAGCAGTATAGTGTAAAACTGTGCAGTCCTGGGGGTCAGTTGAACTGTTTGGGGACATTTCAGGCCACACCGTACAAAGCCGTACACATTTCCAGTGTATGTCGTCCGCAGCCAGAATGCAAATAACCTGTTAAGCCAAGACACAGCGACTGCGATGGGGCTGGTAAAGCGCATCGAAGAGGTCCACAATGCATTTGGTGAGCATGGAACACTCGATACAGAACCAGTTAAAATACGGTTATGAGAGGACGCTCAGCCATATGCACAGTATACAGCGCGTCCCCTTGCCTCTCGTGAAAAAAATTGAGGAGGAGATAGAGCGCATGGAAAAGAACGGTGTCATAGAACAGGTGACAGAGCCCACTGACTGGTGTGCACCTATGGTGCCTGTTCCAAGGAGAAATGGAGGAGTGCGCATCTGCGTGGACTTGAAGAGGTTAAATGAAGCTGTAAGGAGAGAGAGGTACGTCCTTCCTACTACAGAGGAAATCACTGCAAAACTGAGTGGTGCAACCATGTTTACATCGTTGGATGCAGCCTCAGGATTTTGGCAGATACCTCTACACCCAGAAAGCAGCAAGCTAACCACCTTCATAACACCTTTTGGGAGGTACTGTTTCAAACGTCTCCCATTTGGAATCACAAGCGTTCCAGAGAAAAATGGCTGAAACTCTAAACGGCCTGGAAGGAATAGCCGTTTACATGGATGATATACTGGTGTATGGAGACACTCCAGAACAGCATGACCAACACCTTAGCAAGGTGTTGAAGAGGGTTGAGTCAGCCGGCTTGAAGTTAAACAGAGATAAGTGTGTTTTCAGAAAAGAACAACTTAATTTCCTGGGCCAAGTGATTGACAAATCAGGCGTGAGGCCTGACCCTGAAAAGGTCAGAGCAATCCGTGAGCTCCCATCGCCACAGGATGTGCAGGAGCTGAAACATATCCTGGGCATGTTCAATTACCTGGGCAAGTATATCCCAAACCTGTCAACAGTGGGACAGCCACTGTATGAACTGTTGAGATCCAAAACTGTTTGGACTTGGGACCACGCACAGCAGGAGGCATTCCAGCGCATCAAGGACATTCTGTCTACCTCTCCAGTCCTTCCTGATGTTCTACAATGTGAATCGGCCTACTGCTGTTTCAGCTGATGCCAGCAGTTATGGCATAGGTGGCGTACTGCTGCAGCTGCATGATGGGGATTGGAAACCGGTGGCATACTGTTCATGTCGTCTATCTGAGGCTGAAACCAGATACGCCCAGATCGAAAAAGAATGTCTTGCAAGTGTCTGGGCCTGCGAGAGGTTTGAAAAATACCTGATTGGCCTAGAAGACTTTAAGTTGGTCACCGATCACAGGCCTTTAGTGCCACTCATGAACAAAAAGGACTTGGACAATGTGCCGATACGGTGCCAGAGACTCCTCATGAGACTGATGAGGTTCAAACCAAATGCAGAATATGCACCGGGCAAAACCTTGACCATAGCCGACACCCTCTCACGAAGTCCACTACTGTGCATGGGACAGGAGACTGACACTCACTCAGATGTGGAGTGTTACATTGCAGCCGTTGTGGATAATATGCCTGCTACCACACATATGCTGGACACCATAAGGGCAGCTACAGCAGCTGACAGTAAGCTACAGATGGTGCTGCAGTATATCAAGTGTGGGTGGCCGGAGTATGTCGGTAATGTACCAGCAACAGTCAGAGAGTATTTTTCTGTCAAAACTGAACTGTCTGAATACACTGGAATTGTTACAAGGGGAAGCCGCATGATAATCCCGGATGTGTTGAAAACAGACATTCTAGACAGGATACATGATGGACACCAGGGTCTGACAAAATGCAGAGAGCGGTAGACTTCTCTGCTCACCCCCCTACTCCTCCACTCACCCCCAAACGTCTATTACAGTTCAACTCATTGGATTGCAGCCCGTTCTTCAAGCTCAGTGTTATACGGTCCCAAAAATAATATATGAAATGTTCTTTTCTTTTTTTTGTTATCAGGTTATGTTAGCATATCCGATCCTCTGCCTGAGCATGTCTAAATACAATCAGAATGTAAATGAACACTTTTGTTTTCCTGGCACGGTTTCCTTGTGAAGCCAACCTCACCAGGGGGAACAGATAGGAAAATCCATTTAACTATGGGAACATTCTTTCAATTCGGAAATTCAATTGGAAAGGTAAATAAACACGAAGGCTTTGGAATATACATTTCATGCTCTTCCATTTAGAGATGAACTAGGGGGCAGGTAACTATAAGAATTATTCTTCTTCCTGCTCCTTTTGCCCATGGTATGGTATTTATGATTTTGTATGAAAACTCTATGATTGTATTGCTTCCATGTGGCAAATAAAACTCTGAATCTGAATCTGAACTCAGAACCTGTTTGGGTACAGGGGTAAGGAAGTACAGAGTATCGGGGAAAATAATCCAGTCCTTCTATTCCGGGGCTGTGGAGAGCATCCTGACTGGGAATATCACTGCCTGGTTTGGCAACTGCACTGCCCAGGACAGGAAGGCTACAGAGAGTGGTGCGCTCAGCAGAGCGTACTACGGGTATTGCACTACCACCCCTGCAGGACTTATACAATAGGAGGTTCAAATCCAGAGCCTGCAGAATAATGAAGGACCCTCACCACCCCAACAATAGCCTGTTCAAGCTGCTGCGGTCAGGAAAGCGCCTCTGCATACATGCAGCAAGAGAGAGACTCAGACTCAGCTTCTTCCCCCAGACCATTAGAACACTGAACACTGATCACTCCACACACAAGCACACATGAACACACACACACACACACACACACACACACACACACACACACACACACACACACACACACACACACCACACATCCTGCACTCGCTCACACACAAACTCACTACAGGTCACTTTAAACACAAAAGAAAAGGTCACACAAAAACATAACTGTTTTTTGTATAGTATAGTTAGTATAGCTAGTATAGGATAGTTATATACATATAGTATAAATGTATATTGTATAGTATATTTTATAGTAGTGTATATAGGATAATTCGGAAGCTTAGTATTGTATTGTATTTTATCTTAATACTTTTTATCATGTCTATTTTATTATATCTTGAATCTTGAATCTAACTAATGTTGGATTGTTGCTTCTGTTTGGATTTCCATGCCAGGTTAATTGCATGCAACAATTACTAATAACTGCTGATTGAACATGAGATACCATAAGGAATACACACAATTGTTAAGGGGATGCAGACCAGAGAAAGACATTTGTCTTGTTTACATCAGGGTCCCCCATTTTCAATTCATAGTGACATTTATGACATACACAACATACAGTACATGACATTTATGGCATAGGGACATACATGACATACAGGTATTTAGTACTGTTACATTTGTGACATATACGATATGCAAATATACATAGTCTGTTACCCATAGATCCTGACAGAGTATATACATATGATGGGGAGGGGACTGTACATTAGGAGGGGGTGGGTGGGTGGGAGAGAAATATACATACGGTGGGGAGAGAATATATATACGGTGGGGAGGAGACTGTACATTAGGAGGGGGTGGGTGGGTGGGAGAGAAATACGGTGGGGAGAGAATATATACATGTGGTGGGGAGGAGACTGTCTATTAGGAGGGTGTGTGTGTGTGTGTGTGTGTGTGTGTGTGTGTGTGTGTACGTGTGTGTGTGTGTGTGCACTTACTTGCATCCATCAGTGTGTGTACACGTTGGTGTGTCACGGTATGGTTCCTTATATTATTGAAAATTGGTTCCTCTGATCTAACGACCAACCACAGCCATGTCCATGATGTCTATTTTAAAGCAAAGCCATTTATTTTAAATGAATTAATAAAAAAGAAAGACAGCACAAACAACAAGCCCTTGATTGATGTTGATGACAGCATGGCTTCACACAGTGTGAGTCATATGAATGGCACAGGCAATTAGATCACAGTCCTGCTGGGTGAAGAGTAGGTGGGAGGACACATGCTGAGACCAAGACAGACATGAGCCGTCTACACGTGTGCATTCACTCTCCCTCACTCTCTCTCTCTCTCTCTCTCTCTATCACAGTCTTATAAACTGCCATCTTGCTGCTAACTCCAACATTCCGACTGCCACCGCTCGGAGCACGCAAGAGAGAGAGAAGAGAGAGAGAGAGAGAGAGAGAGAGAGAGAGAGAGAGAGAGAGAGAGAGAGGAGTATGAGTGACAGGCTTGACACAGCAGCAAGGGTCTGGTCAGACCAGATGATTCACAGAACCTTTAGACAAAGGAGGGGGGCTTCTTTTCACACTGCGTGCCTCGCAGGCCACTTCTCAAGATAAAGATGCTGCTTTCCTTCAGTGTGAGCCTCAAACACACATTGATCTCTGGGACGAAAGCATACGTTTTGTGTCGTAAAAAAAAACAGAGGGACTGGGTCAATCTGAAAAGTCGACCTGTTTGCGTTTCTTCCGATATCAATCAAGCTTTTGGCTGCTAGCATTTAATTAAGGATCTCGAAGAGTAATTCCATTCAGACTAATGACTAATGATGATGTTTGCTTCTATTGGGAGAAAAGGCAGAGTTGTGTTTATGGTACCCTGTTCCTGTCAGTAACCAATAAATGGTATCTTATGCATTTACCTGTACTAATAGTATTTGATCCTGAACATCTATCTACGAGACAATGTTTCCTGTGATTCAGCGACTGCTGCTATTAGTGCTGTTGCCTGTTACAGCCGGCCCATGCAATGAATAATTTATATCCTACGGTACCCCTGGGCTCACCATGCCAGAAGGTTTTTTATTTCCAGTCCTTCCTTCAGGAAATACTACCATTGATTTTTATTTATTTTTTTATTTACAAACTCATGCTAGACCATTTTTATGGCTCAAAGCTTGTGTACCCCGTGAGGAAAAGGAGAAAATAGCTTAGGACGCTTCAGTGGAAAATAACGTGTGTGGAGAAAGAGAGAGAGCGAAGAAGAGAGCAGAGAGGCACACCCGTATCCGCTGGAGTAGCGCTAAAGGAGCTGCCATCAAAATGGAGTCATTCTAGTGGAAAGTGAAGCGCACCAAATGCCATGTGGTGGGTTCTCTCTTTGGGGTCATTTCAAGCTTAAGAGATACAAAAGAACCCATTGAAGCAATGAAGTGACTTCGCTCCGCTATTCTCGTAACACGCATGCAGCGTATTACTCCAAAAAGCTCCCCTTTGCCCTCTCGACAGCCATATCACACGTTACGTTTTTTCTTTTTGCTTCAAACCAGGAACTACAACCATATGCTTCCTGTAGAACACTGCTCCCTCTACGCCGCAGTTGGTAAAACAGGGTTGGTTTGTGTTCCGTGTGTAATAACCTCTCCTGGAGAAATAACCTGCTTTGACACAGGATTTCCCCTCTGTTATGTCTTTCTGTGCAGCTGTGTGGAATCGCCGGCTGAACAAAAACAAGTATCGCGAGGCCCCTAGTGGGGGGAGACCCCACTGATCTCAGGTCAGCTCTTTTCCATCATCTCACACCTCGACGACCTCAAGCCGCTTAGCTCTCGGTCAACTGCACACCAGAGGATTTCAAATAATTTTCTCTCAATCTCAGCTCCAGCTGTACATGTTCCTGTTGATATATGGACTAATTATTGCCCCATAGTTTTGGTTTTAGACCACGTGGGGATTATATTTGACCTGCTTGTTATCTGATCAAATACAGTTTTGCCGCTTCTCCAATGTCTTTGTTTTGCTTTCTCCGCTGCCAAGTGACCCAGAGTACCCGTGCCAATTTTTGCTACAGCTCTCAAGCTTTGTATGCCATGTATACAAAGCTCTATAAAGAACTGCAGTGGATTCTGAGGGTCAAGTCAAAAGTCGTCCTAACTAATTATTGCAAGTTCGCATTGTGTTTTTGAAGGGATCAACAGAAAGCTCAAAGGGTCTCGACAAAGGCCGGTGTGGTGAAAACACAAGCCGCTACTGAAATACAGTATAAAAGTACCCATTTCTTTCCGAAGTCTCCTTCTGTGGTTTTCTGGGAAAGCTTGACGAATGCTCAGTGCTGCCACCACTGGTCACCAGTAAAACACATTACTATCACTGTTAACACATTGGACGCCAGAGGTCGCTGTGGGCGTATGGCCGTTTGTGCCAGCGCTGTAATGCAATGGGGGTAGATGCCGGTGTTTGTAGTGCTAAAACTATATTAAATATTATAGCTATGGATCTAATAACAACGTTTCTTCCGGTCAACATGCAAAAAACAGATACATTTTTCATCCATACATTTCCATTTTATACCGTGGTGAATATGAGTATAGTTCTAGAGTGATTCTGTGTAATCCCAGGAAACTCTGTCAAACACCGCTTTACTGCATTCCACTATAAATCGTGCCACTCCTCGCCTGGATCAATAATCATCCTGAAATCAACGCTAGATTATCGGTATTATGTTTCATCATCGATGCATGAAAGGGGGGAGGGAAAGCCGGCCCTCCGTGCTTTGATCGCAACCAACGGGACACGGCCCACACACACACCACAGACACATGCTGCGATCGCGGAGAAAAAATTATCGGATCAACGCAAGATTGATAACATATAGTCCTTGTATATGATGTACTGCAAAAAGAAGAATCCAATTATCTGATCGCCATTCCAAATACTCATCGCGATCGTGTGTCCAACGTTATCCACCAAAGAAAATTAACGGGGGGGGGGCCTCGTCGATGACATCCCTATAAGCGATTGTCTTGCTGGAGTGTTTAGACCCCGCCTGCACGCTGCAGCTCGGCCCAGAAAACAAACTACATTGTTTCAAATGGAGTGCAATAGCGGCCGCAAGGCGTTAGACAGAGTGCCACACAGTCCTACAGCATAGGAGGATGAATTATGAATGGAAATAGCGAATAAAAGAAATAATGATCATAATAAGGAGTATACTCGTTGTTGGCAGAATTCGATTGGCGGGCTATAACGAGTTAACTCGTTGTTGGTGGCCATTGTGTTAAGAAGAAGTCTTTAATTGTCATGCAGATTAACACACATAAATGCGAGATGGGCGACCCACAGAAACACACACACACACACAGATGAAATGACTATCTGCACTTTTCCCATCCCATCGTCCTTCCCCCCAAGGGCAGCCGGGAGCAGACATGGGCTGCTGCGTGGGCCATGCCCGGGGACCAATCCAAGTGCTCCTGTCTGTCTTCGTCAGGGACGCGACAGCGTTAGCGATCTGTTCTGCATGTTTTTCCATTGGGTTTATCTTATTGGGAGGGGAAACCCTTGCAAGCACGGGGAGAACATGCAAACTCCACACAGAAAGGCCCGGGAGATACCCCACCTGGGTACCTGGCAACGCGGCAACCTGGTCCCCAAGCGGGAATCGAAACCAGGACCTTCTAGCTGTGAGGCGATGGTGTTAACCTCTACACCACTGTGCCGCCCAGGATTTTAATAGACTTGGGAGAGAAAATAGTGGAAAAGGGTGGATGACAGTGGCCAGCTGTCACCTATCATGCTTAGCGTTAACTTCTGAGGTAGGCCAACGTTCCAAACGAACACAGGAGGCACAGGGTAGCCATCTTTTCCAAATGCATAGCTAGAAGCAAGTATACCGAAGCCTTAACAGTCAACACGCCACGGGTAGGATACAAATGAAATGCCTGCCGTCATGTAAAGTGCCCTGCTGGTCAAGCGCCATTTAAGGCCGGTTTATGAAACATGGCACGCATTTAAGGTTCACAAGCCAAACCAAGCCAATAAAAGACCAGAGACCAGAGCACAGCAGACTAATTCAATCAGCCTCTCTGTAGGTCACTATTTACAGGGTGTCAATAACCTCAGTTATGGTGTCAACGACAAGTCCACACAACCTTAATCTCAGAGGCTGGTTAAAATAGTATCTCTACAATATAGCTGCCTCAGAGTGAGAGGTGTTTTTATCTTTACGTCCATCATTCCGTCCAGCTCTATTTCTGTAAAGCTGCATCATACAAGACCCTGAGGACTACTAAATTCCTTGCAGAGCTAAACTACTTGATGTAGGGCAATATTCTGTGAATATTCACATCAGGAAATGTATATCTGGCTTTACCAAAGGCTATATCCCCTTTTGTTAGATGAAAAAATCTATTGAGGTTGCCACGACTTTCAGCTTGTTTCCTTATTAAAGCTTTGTCTCCAACTACTGGCAGTGAGAGTAATTACATAAATACTGTCATCACCCTTGCCATTGAACACTTTTTTATTTAGTGTTTTTTTATTCTTTCATCATTTTATCTTGAGCATCCACTCCAGAAACCTTTCTTTGGTGCTTCTTAGGTGTTTCCGCCATTTCGGTTTCGCTCTTGGCTTCTAGAAAACGAACCAATCATTGCTGGTTGACATAAAACACATCACTACAGGTGCACCAGCACCAGAATGTCTACACAGACACTACTCTGGTATACTGAGAAATACAGAGACAGTCCCCTGGCAGTGATAGGCTTAACCATGTTCATTGACTACAGCTCAGCGCTCAGCGTTCAACACCATAGTCCCCAACAGACTGGTGGACAAGCTGATCGAGCTGGGTCTGAGCTCCGCCCTGAGCGCCTGGGTACTGGACTTTCTGAGTGAAAGACCCCAGGCGGTCAGGGTGGGGGGTCAGACCTCCAACACCATCACCCTGAGCATCGGGTCCCCCCAGGGCTGTGTTCTAAGCCCCCTGCTGTACTCACTCTACACACACGATTGTGTGGCCAAGTTCAGCTCCAACTCCATAGTGAAGTTCGCAGACGACACGGTGGTGGTGGGGCTGATCTCGGACAACGACGAGAAGGCCTACCGGGAGGAGGTTGAGGTACTGGAACGCTGGTGCCAGGACAACAGCCTGCTCCTGAACATTGGTAAAACCAAGGAGCTGATCGTGGATTATAGGAGAGGACAGCAGGAGACACACACACCACTGATGATTAACGGGGCTACCGTGGACAGGGTGAGCAGCTTTAAGTACCTGGGGGTCCACATCTCAGAGGATCTGACATGGTCAACACACATAGACACAGTAGTAAAGAAGGCGAAACAGCGCCTCTACCACCTGAGACAGTTAAGGAAGTTCAGAGTATCGGGGAAGATACTCCAGTCCTTCTACTCAGGAGCTGTAGAGAGCATCTTGACCGGAAACATCACTGCCTGGTATGGAAACAGCTCGGCACAGGACAAGAAGGCCCTACAGAGAGTGGTGCGCTCAGCCGAGCGTACTGTAAAGTCAACTCTTGCTTTCCACTCCAAAGGACATAAGGAAACAACTCCAAGTTCCAACTCCAAGTCAATTTTTATTTTCAACTTTTCAACAGTTTTAGTTGCAGTTGATTCTTGACTGGTTGGTTCTTCATATAGGTTGAAAACCTTCGAAAACAAAGAAAAAGGTTTTAACAATGCAATAAACATAAACAATAAACAACAATAACCATCTTTTCAAACCAATAAGTTCTTTTTAAACATGGTTGATTTTAAACATTAAATATATATTTTAAATAATCAAACGTCTTTTAACGATAGTGTTTACACAATGAATGCCAAAATGTAAAGTATTAAATTACCTTATAAAGTCGACATTTTAACACAGTCTTAAATTAACTCGACATTTTAACCCAATTATTAAAGTAATTTTCAATGAATCATTTCTGAATTGTAACCTTTAATAAATGATTCAAGTTAGTAAACATTTGATTCAAGTCAAGTAAACATTTGGTATTTTAAATTGAATAAGTGAAGAAATATAGCTAAACTTTAAGCTTGTAGATCAGCTCTGATTGAACAAGGCATTTTAAACCTTTAAACATGAGTTGTCGACCTTTTTAGTAGTCTTTCAAATTCTTAAATCATTTTAACATTTCTAACTTGGTCTTAACTTGTAAAGATACTTTTAAACATAAATGAAAACCAACTCTCAAGCAAGTGAATGTGTAGACTGAAACAGTTGGAGCTACTAAACACACAATTGAATTAGCCTGATTTTAACCACATTTAAGCAGAAGTATAAATAAACAGTAGAATAAGTAGAACATAACCGACCATTGGCGTCTTTGGGGGTAGAGCTCCTTGGGTCGACCTTCAGCTTGCTTTGTTTGTTTGTTCTGTGAGTGTCTCCACCACCTTCAGCTTGCTTTGTTTGCTTGTTCTGTGAGTGTCTCCACCACCAGCCTTTAACAGCTGTTCAATCAGCCAACGGCAGCCATCTTGCAGCTGATGCACTCTGGGAGATGTAGTTGGTAGTTGTCTGAGGTGTCTTGACATGCTCCACTCATGAGTTTTAACTCAACACCTCCCACTTGAGCTCCTGGGTTCTTAACCACAGAGGTCACTCAAGTCCTTCACGCCTCTGTTGTTCTTCAGTAGGAAGTAGAATGACCAGCCGTCTGACATCTCGATGCAGAATTGTGGCCGGGATTTTGGTTTTTTCACTATTTGATTTTGTGGGCTTTCCTTTGTCATTTGCTTTCGTGATGGGGACAGGATAGCTGGGAAAGGTCCTCACCAGCACATCTCTTACGATGCCTTTGCGGTCAGCGTTGACACTGACTACTCTAGCCAGCTTGTACTGTCCTCTCAGGGCATTTTGGTCAGCCAACCAGACCACATCTCCAACAGCAACATTTCGCTCTTTGGTGTGCCATTTGTTCCTTATGAACAAATTAGGACCGGCCAATTGGCTCCATTTCTTCCAGAACTTGCTGACTTCTGCCTGAATATTCTGAAGTCTTTTGTATGGGTAGCCATCAAACTGAAAGTCTCCAGGGTCACCTTTAGGATGGGCACGTCCTAAAAGCAGAGAGTTTGGAGTGATGTACTCTATGCAGTCTTCCCTGCTTTGAGTTCTTGCATCGATGGGTCTCTCATTAGCAAGGTTGGCTGCCATGAAGAGAAACGTTTGGAATTCTCCCCATGTGAAAACACCTTCTCCACCAAGGTTGCTTAAGGCCCGCTTCACTATTCTGACAGCTGCCTCTGCTGCACCGTTCCTGTGGGGAGAGTCTGCGGGGTGGATCTTCCACGACCATTCTGTGCCATGTTTGGCAGCTCTTCCTTCAAGTTCAGGCCTGTTCAGTTGGTCAAGGAATTTGTAAAGCTTTTCCAGAGCAGGCTTGGCTCCCACAAAGTTAGAGCCAGGGTCTGACCAGAGTTTCCTGGGGTGTCCTCTCAGCGAAGTGAACCTTTGATAGGCGAGCAGGAATCCTTCGGATGACTGGTCACTCACCACTTCAGTGTGCATGGCTCGGGAAGCCATGCAGCAGAAGACGATTCCCCATACCTTGAGTCTGGTCCTCTTTTTGACCTCATCCTTCACTTCATAGGGGCCGAACAGGTCCCTGGTGGTGAATTCAAAGGGTGCAGCTGGGCCTGTTCGCTCTGGAGGCAGGTCAGCCATGATTTGTTGACACTGTTTTACATTGTTCTTTCTGCAAACGACACAGCTGTCAACCACCCTCTTGGCAAGTCTCCGGCCTTTTATCACCCAAGCCTTTTTCCTCATGCGAAGAAGGGTTCCTGCTACTCCCTCATGGTTTGCTTTGTGGGATTCTTGTGCCAGCAATGTAGACACCCACGATTCAAAAGGTAAGACTGGCACTGCAGTCTTCACTTCGTTGAACATCTGGATTCTGCCTCCACAAAGTAGGAGTCCAGAGTTCACGTCTTTGTACACTGCCAATCTGCTTAGAGTCGTCTCTGGGAAGGCTATAGCTTCTTGAGCAGCGAGGAAAAGGTCTTCAGATGCGTTGTCAATTTCTTTTACAGTCAACCCAGCTTGTTTGGGTGATGCCTCCCACTTTGACTGCCCTGGCACCTGGCACTTCCTCTCTAGCCACTGCTTGACAGCTCGATAGACCCAGGCGATGACTCTCACCAGTTTGGACAGGTTGCTGAATCTTCTTATTTCCACAAGATCTTTGACCCAGCCAGTGGGCTTCCTTCTTAGAGGAGTTGGCATTTCCTTTTGACTTTCCTGTGTGGTCAGAGGGTCGTCTTCCTGCGGACTGATTTTAGCTTGAGCTCGTGTGATTGCAGCTGAAAATGCCTTCCTTTGGAGTCTGTTTACGCTCTCCCTGGCCTGGGCAGCTACCTCTCCAGCTGATTTAATGGGCCACTCCTCCACTGGCCACTTCAGGAAATCTGGTCCATTTTGCCAGGTGGAATCCTCTTTTAAATCTTCAGGAGTGCCTCCTCTTGTAATGATGTCAGCTATGTTCAGACCTCCACGGATCCACCACCAGTCCTGCACTGGTGCAGTCTTTTGGATTTCACCCACTCTGTTGGCAAAGAAGCTTTGGTACCCATAACTGTCTCTCTGGATTGCCCCAAGGACCGTCTGACTGTCCAGCAGATGGAACCATTTCTCGATCTTCATTCGAGCATGCTTTTCCACATACTTCCTGATTCTGGCTGCGAAGACTGCTCCACAGATCTCAGCTTTTACAGCTTCTCCCTTTTGATCCAGAGGTGTCAGTTTGGCTTTTGATTCCACGAACCGAACTTCAATGCCATGACATGTTTCCCACCTTAAGTACATCACAGCTCCAAAGGTTTTGTCACTTCCATCAGAGAATGTGATGCCCCAAGGGTTTCCTTTCCAGTCAGCTGGTGTGAGGCTTCTGTAGAATTTCACCTGACCAAGCTGTACATATTCTTCAAAAAGCTGTATGGCTTCTTCTCTGATGCTTTCCGAGAGTGGTTTGTCCCAGGTTTCTTGGGTCAGCTTGCCACCTCCTCCCTCTTGGAATGCCTTTCTGACAAGAATTGCTCCCTTCTGCTTGACCGGTGCTACTAGGCCAATTGGGTCGTACAGCCCGGCTACTTGGCTTAAGAGAGCCCTTCTAGTCAGTGGGTTTGGTGTTTCGGTTCTCACCTCTTCTTTGAGGAGATCTTTGCCAACTCTCATTTTCTTCTTTCTTTTGGAAAAGTTAACAGAGGTCAACATGTAGAGCTTGTCTTCGTCCACTTGGTAGCCGATGCCTAGAGCTTTGTTGTCTTCTTCCCTCATTTGATTTGGGAGAATGAAGGTTTTCCCTTGTTCCTCTTTTAGGACTTCCTTCTCTGTTCCTTTCCTCCCACTTTGCCCTGACCGGACCCATGGTTTGAGGAAGAAGCCTCCAGCTCCCAAAATCTCTTCAACTTTTGCAGTGATTTTGTCGAGTTGATCCAGGTTATTGTGGGAGGTCAAGAGGTCGTCCACATAACTGTCCTCTTCAATGACTCTGCGTTCATCTTCCAAGTGAACAAAGCTGGGCAGGCTCGCCGTTTCTCTCATAGCCAACTGAGCGATGCAACCAGCAGGTTTGTCCCCGATGTTGACTCTGGTGATTGCATATTCACTGATCTCCTCTTCTGGGCTGTCTCTCCAGAGGAATCTGTGTAGATGCATCTCACGCTGCTCCAGCCACACAGAGTTGTACATCTTCTTTATGTCTCCTAGAGCTGCATGCACACCTTCTCTGAACCGTAGCAGTACAGCTCTAATAGGGTTGAGTACATCTGGTCCCTTAAGAAGGATGTCATTCATGCTCACGCCTTTGTACTTCTGGCTGCTGTTCCAGACAATACGAACTGGTGTTGTCACTGAATGGGGGTTTGGCGCCACCAGGTGGCTCACATACCACACTGGTCCAATCCACTTGTCAATGATGTCATCGGTGAGTTTTATGGCTGCTCCTCGTTCGACCATTTCCTGGATTTGGGTTGTGTATGCGACTTTCCAGTCTGGTTCTTTGCTCAGTTGTTTTTCCATCCTTAAGAAGCAGGCCTGGACTGCACTTTTGTTGTAGGGGAGAGAGACAGGATCTACGGTCCAAGGATATTTTGCATCCCAGTGTGGAGATGGGGTGTGAGCATCCTCCTCTTTGTAGGTGAGGCCTCCTTTAATGATTTCATACTCCCTCTCCTCTGCCAGGGTCATTTCTTTTCCTCCTGGTGGACAGTTTCCACAGCGACATCCTCCACATTTTGGTTCACATGCAGCTCCGATGCTGTCCCAGTGCCACCACTCAAGGAACTCACGGTTACTGGCAACTGTGAATGTCTCTTGATATTTGACTGCTGCTGTTCTCATGGAGCGAGCAAAGTGAGTTCTTGATTCATATGCTTCCACGTCCACCTCTTCATGCAGATCAGGATGTGCTCCGCCCACCGTCTTCCCCAGTGGACTCTCCCATAAGACAAGGTCTCCAACTACTTTTACTCTTTGGGGAGAGAGTCTTCCCTCTCGGTGGCTTATGAGTAGTTCAACCTCTTCTGGCCTGTCCAGCTCTTCAAGCTTGACCTCCGGGAAAAACCTTTGCAACCTCTCTGGTTGAATCACTTGATGGACCTTGGCGATTTCATCTAGGCCGTAGCAGACTAGTTTGTGGGCTCTTTCAGTGCCTGTAGGTGTCTTCACTCTAACTTTGAGGAGGTATCTCTGAGTGTCCACCTTCATGGCCATTCCTCCAACCCCATGCACAATCAATGTTATCTTCTCTCTTCTCAACCCAAGTCTTTCAGCAGCCTTATGGGTGATGTAGTTTGTATCTGACGCTAGGTCAATCAATGTCCCAATTTTCTGACCAGCGTTTGCAGTGACTTTCATCAGCATCATGATGACAGGAAGCTCGGCGAGACCATTTCTTCGCAGTAGTTCAGACTGGCCGGAGGTTTTGAGTGCCACTGTAGTTTTGTTAGTAAAAGCCCTTCTGCCTCGATCTGCCATTTCAGAGGAGAGTTCAGACAAGAACGACTCTTGTTCCTCTGTGAGTTTGCCTTTGTTGCCGTCTCTTCCACCTCTTCCTTCTTCCCATCGAGGCTTGAATTCTCCTTTTGGGCAGAGGATATAGTGGTGGTCTGCAGCATTTCCTCCCTTCTTACAGTCTGCATTTCTGCATAGGAATGTCTCTCTGCAGTATGCAGTTCCGTCATGGCATCCGAGACATTTCCTGCATGCTCCCAGCTTCTTCAAGGCAGCCGTCTTCTCCGAAAGCTTCAGTCCCTTGAACTTCCGGCAAAAGAACAGTTTGTGGTTATGTCCACTGTCGCCACAGACAACACATACGTCAAGCTCTAGTCTCTTTGTGTTCTTTGTCAAGGCAAACTTTCTTTCATTCTTTTTGTCCGGGCGATCTGGCTTGTCAGTCTTCTCCACAATTCTTAGTTGATCAAGCCTCTCCAGTACGTCTTCCTGGTTCTTCAAATATTTCAAGAGCATGTCAAAATGGTTCTCTGCTGTGACATTGCTGCTGGGATCTACCATGAACATCAACCAGTCTCTCTTAATAAAGTCAGGTAACTTGCTTTCAATTGATTTGATCACAAGTGCGTTGTTCATGGCCCCAGAGTTGCCCAATTCAGTGAGATCTGACAGAGCCTTCTCCACAGTTTGTATAAGGTCGATGACCTTTCTTGGCTGGTTTCCTTTTACATATGGTATCCTGTCGAGCTCTTCAAGGATTTCCACAGTGATGCTTGATTTATTTCCATGCCTGTTCTCTAAAACTCTGAAAATGTCTCTGGCTGTAGTGTAGGTAGAAAGTCTGAGTTCTTTGGAGATTTTCTCCTCCACGCTGTCCAAGAGCTGGATCTTTTTAACTTCAGGGGATCCGGATGGCTCTCCCTGCCTTTGCAGGCTTTCCCAATATTTTCTCCATCTGTGATATTCTCTCTTATTTCCAGAGAAGGTAGGTAGGGTGGTTGGCTTTATCCTCACCAACGGTGTCGTCGGATGGTGTGGTGCAACTCCTGTGCCTTGCTCAGCATTCCTCAGGCTGCGTGCAGATGTAAACTGAGGTTTCCTCATCTTCAGCCTGAGAAGGGTGTCTTCTAGCTTCTTGAGCCTCGCATTCAGTTCATCTCTGGATTCGTCAGGTATCCATTTCTCCCACGTGGACATTATAGAGATGGCCTTGTCTCCCATCTCGTCTGAGAGCGTTAGGTGCTGTTCATAGCACTCTAAGGATTCAGTCCTCACTGGCACAGTTCCTGCTGCTTCACTTACTTTCTCAGCTCCATCAATAGCTGTTTCCAGCTCATGTTTTCCATATTTGGACCACAGGATTAGCTGCACAATGTCTTTGATCTCTCCCATCTTTGTTTCGGCTTCTTTTGAAGTATGTTTGAGGTCGTCCTCTTCCTTCTCGTCAAGCCCTTCATCCTCAGGTTTTACTTCAGCCTCCAGCCCAAACCTGAATTCATCATTTGCCTCAAGCACGGCTCTATAACAGAGTGAGAGTGTGCTGAACTCATCCATCAGCTCAGATCGCAGCATGGTGTCTGCTCCTCTGGCAATGTGGTTGGCTTGTTTGGTGAAGCGGCGTTTTGCTGTGGTCCTCTCCTTCTTTAGTTCTTTGACCTCCGCCATATCTTCAGCCATCTTTCCCTTCCGTGTCAGCAGTATTGGGTCGAAGCAGTTTTATCCTCGTCCTCCACTGCTAGCACTTGGTTTTCAACTGTAAAGTCAACTCTTGCTTTCCACTCCAAAGGACATAAGGAAACAACTCCAAGTTCCAACTCCAAGTAAATTTTTATTTTCAACTTTTCAACAGTTTTAGTTGCAGTTGATTCTTGACTGGTTGGTTCTTCATATAGGTTGAAAACCTTCGAAAACAAAGAAAAAGGTTTTAACAATGCAATAAACATAAACAATAAACAACAATAACCATCTTTTCAAACCAATAAGTTCTTTTTAAACATGGTTGATTTTAAACATTAAATATATATTTTAAATAATCAAACGTCTTTTAACGATAGTGTTTACACAATGAATGCCAAAATGTAAAGTATTAAATTACCTTATAAAGTCGACATTTTAACACAGTCTTAAATTAACTCGACATTTTAACCCAATTATTAAAGTAATTTTCAATGAATCATTTCTGAATTGTAACCTTTAATAAATGATTCAAGTTAGTAAACATTTGATTCAAGTCAAGTAAACATTTGGTATTTTAAATTGAATAAGTGAAGAAATATAGCTAAACTTTAAGCTTGTAGATCAGCTCTGATTGAACAAGGCATTTTAAACCTTTAAACATGAGTTGTCGACCTTTTTAGTAGTCTTTCAAATTCTTAAATCATTTTAACATTTCTAACTTGGTCTTAACTTGTAAAGATACTTTTAAACATAAATGAAAACCAACTCTCAAGCAAGTGAATGTGTAGACTGAAACAGTTGGAGCTACTAAACACACAATTGAATTAGCCTGATTTTAACCACATTTAAGCAGAAGTATAAATAAACAGTAGAATAAGTAGAACATAACCGACCATTGGCGTCTTTGGGGGTAGAGCTCCTTGGGTCGACCTTCAGCTTGCTTTGTTTGTTTGTTCTGTGAGTGTCTCCACCACCTTCAGCTTGCTTTGTTTGCTTGTTCTGTGAGTGTCTCCACCACCAGCCTTTAACAGCTGTTCAATCAGCCAACGGCAGCCATCTTGCAGCTGATGCACTCTGGGAGATGTAGTTGGTAGTTGTCTGAGGTGTCTTGACATGCTCCACTCATGAGTTTTAACTCAACACGTACCACGGGTATTGCACTACCTCCCCTGCAGGTTCTATACAACAAGAGGTGCAAATCCAGAGCCTGCAGGATAATGAAAGACCCTCACCACCCCAATAACAGCCTGTTCCAGCTGCTGAGGTCAGGCAGACGCCTGCGAACCCCAGCTACTAGGACAGAGCGGCTTAGGCTAAGCTTCTTCCCCCAGGCCATCAGAGCCCTGAACAATGAACATTGAGTGCCACAGAACACTGAACTATCCACACACAAGCACACATGAACACACACACGACACGCACGCTGTGCACGCTCACACACTAGCAGCCACTTAACACTTTAACATGAGCGGGCACACACTCATGCCGCACACACGCACACTTATGGCCAAAAGGAAAGGCCACTTTAAATTAGAATAACAGGAACAGTGTATTGCACTACCAAAGCTACCTAGCATGTCCTATATGCTCTGTAAATAACTATGTACAGATACCGAGATGTCACACCATGTTACCTGTTACCTGTTTATTGCACAATGTTTTTTTTTTATTGGATTCTATTATATGTTGTACCACTGTATTGCACATCGTTGCGGGCAAGACCACCCGCATTTCATTGTATACTTGTATGCCGTGACAATTAAAACTCTTGACTTGACTTGACTTGAACCAAGGGCTTAAATGTAACAGACATTAATTTATATGTAAAGGTTTCACACTGCAGTTTAAAGTAATGTGTGTGTGTTTGATTTAAAGCCCTAATCCGGATTTTTATTTGTTCTCTTTTGTACCAATACATCAATTATTGAAGGTAGGACTTGCAGAATGAAAATGTGTTTGTTGTTTTTGTTGTTGCCATTGTTGTTTTTGTTGTTGTTGTTGTTTGCAACCCTTTTATCCCACAGTATTTTAACACTTTGAGCGCCGAATAATTGGGTTAACTCGCCGAACGTTGAGCGCCAGGACCCCCGAAAACCCGAGTATAGTCGGGTTTTCATCGTTATTTATTTTATTCGATATTTCCATTCATAAAAACATACCGGCAGCCTGTGTTATCACTGGGGATGGGTCTGAGATCGCAAAAGTCCAATACCGCCGCCTAACGCCTTGCGGCCGCTATTGCACTCCATTTGAAACGATGTGGCTTGGTGTCTGGGCCGATCTACGGCCAGCGGGCATGGTCTAACTAATCGGGCAAGGCAATCACTTATAACGGATGCATCGACGAGGGTCGTGCCCCCCGCCCCCGTTCGTGTTCAGTGCTGGATTATGTTGGAAACGCGTTCGCGATCAGTACTTGGAATGGTGATCAGATAATTGGAATATTCTTTTCGGGATTGATCCTGGTCAAGGTAAGGAGTGGACTAAATGGTATCAATATTGCGTTGATCCGAAAATTTCTTCATGCGATCGGGAGCGTGTGTGTGTGGTGTGTGTGTGTGGCGTGTTCCGTTGGTTGCGATCAAAGCACGGAGGGGCACCCCCCCCCCCCCCCTTTCATGCATCCATGATTAAACATAATACCGATAATCTAAATTTGATTTGAGAACAGTAGCTAGTCCAGGGAAGAAACGATAACGCGTTTACTAGAATACACGTTGCCGGCCATTACGAAGCATTTTGGAAACTACACTCATATTCACGACGGTATAAAAGGGGAATGTATAGATGGAAAATTGTTCAGTTTTTTGCATCTTGACCAGAAGAAACTCAATGACAATCGACCATAGTATTAGATCCATAGCTACAGTATAATATATAATATAGCTTTAGGCCTGCAAACACAGCCACGTATCCCCATGTTAAAAGGCGCTGGCCTTTCAATAGTAACAGTAAACAGCGCTATCTGGCGCTGAAAGTGTTAACAGGTTCAGCGCCAGAGGTCGCTATGGGCGTTGGGCCGTTGTGTGCCAGCGCTCTGTTCAATGGGGATAAATTCAGGTGTTTGCAGTGCTAAACCTATATTAAATATTATAGCTATGGATCTAATAACAACGTCGATTGTCAGTGTGTTTCTTCCGGTCAACATGCAAAAAACTGTTAATTTTTTCATCCATACATTTCAGTTTTATACCGTGGTGAATATGAGTATAGTTTTAGAGTGATCCTGTGTAATCCCAGGAAACTCCAGCAAACAGCGCTTTACTGCACTTCATTATAAATCGTGCCATTTCTCGCCTGGTTGATTCTGAAATCAATGGTAGATTATCGGTATTATGTTTCATCATGCATGCACGAAATGGGGGGGGGGGTTTCTATGCTTCGAGCGCCACCAACGGCATACATTACACAGTACATTACAGACATGCAGTGAAAAAATCATCGGATCAATGCTAGATTGATAACATATAGTCCTTACCTCGTCTATGATGTACTGCAAAAAGAATAATCGAATTATCTGATCGCCATTCCAAATACTGATCGCGGTCGTGTGTCCAATGTTATCCACCAAAACAAATTAACCGGCGGTGCTCGAGTCTCCCCAATCCATGTGTTATAAACGTTACTCATGCCCGAGAAGGAAAACCTGGACCGGATTTCTTAGATCGACGTAGCGCTGAATGTGTTAAGGGGAACAACAGACATATTTTGGAAATATATATAAATATATATTATTTAGTAGGTACTACAACATGTTAGAAAAAAAGCCTGTACTTATACGTGCACATTCAAAGCCTTTTGGGGAGAGCGTCATCAAGGTCATCTCATCAAGCAGCTCAGCGTGGTAATGAATCAAGTGCAAAATGACAGCAATATTTTTACTTAAAATACCGATTCAATAACAGGCTGAGTTGCATTTTCTGAAAGAGGAAATGCTTGTAAGCTAGGACAGGTATAACTTACATTTCTGAGTTCATCATTTTCCTGTATCCATTGATTTTGTAAGCTTACTCGCTGGAAAGTGTGAGCAGTGCAGATAGAGGACTCTGTGGTTGGAGTATGCATATCAGACAAGCAGTGCTCAATTTCACTATTGGTCACAATATTTAGTCAGGAAATGCCTAACTTCCCTTTGGTGGTAAGCTCAGCAAATCGACACTGGAAAACAAACAAACTCGGAAATGTAAGGCTGCGGTTACACCTTAGTTTCATTTTCAGATGAGTTTCGCTTTTCCAGGTCGCAACGTAGCGGTAGCCGAGTGAGACATACGTTTTGCAACCTGAGTACAGTGATGTAGTACACTGCCAAAGCAGTAGGTGGCAGTAGGTGGCGAACATGAAGGCAATTTTCAACCAATCAGAACTTGAATGTGCCAATACACTTCCTGCAAAGAAAATGTCAACAAGGCGCCGCCATCTTTAAATGCCTATTTACCCAATGCAGCACTTATTTTTCAGCAAAGTGTAAAAGTGCAATAAACAAAACGGATACATTCACTGTGTGTTCTGCCTCTCATTTGTTGATGAAACAAAACTAACATCAACACAAGTGACCACCAAGAGCGGATAGTTTAGTCTCAAAAAGGATCGGCAATGTTGTTAGCTACATGCTAACGTGAATGGAGTATGCCAGTATAACAGTATAGCATTGTGGCTAGAAGCTAACGCTAGCTCACGTTAACCAGCCAGCACCAAACTGATGATATCGGGAGCTATCAGTAGCTAGATAACATTAGACAACGCCGTGTGTATTAAACAAAGGTGAATAGATGACTGGGCCATTTTGTTTAATGCTTGTTAAGATTGAAAGAGGAGCTTGAGCTAACAGGGTCTGATAGCTAACGCTAGCTCACGTTAGCCATCTGCAGTGCTCATGCAATCGGTAATGCTAGCAGAATGAATGGATGTAAACTTTATTTAACATATTGCATAATGGGTACAATACAATACGGCTCAATACAAACAATTGTTAAGGGAATGCAGACTGTTGTAGCTTGGACTGGGGTCCTTATAACAATAACTTGACAACACATGGTAGCTGCAGCTATTTGGGACAGCTCTGTTGTCACCGGAAGGGCTCGCAGATGGTATCTACTGCGCATGGGCGTTGAGCAACAACGGCTCCGCACAGATTACACGACATGTTGTCAGCGAGTTTTTGGCGCTATTCCAAAACGGAAACACAATTTAGCGTTTTCAGTAGGGCCACAACGTTTCCAGCAAAAATGGCATTTCTATGTAATAGGGACAGCAAACGTATTCAAAAACGTATAAAAACGAGCACAAAAACACTGTGTGTAACAAGGGCCTAAGATGTATCTGCTCTAGGTTAGAAGCTTTTCATCTCCCAGAAAATGGTGCTCTGCCTATTATTGAGTATGTAATTTAAGTTTTTGCAATTTTGCACTCCATTCATTTCCTCGATTAGCTGCCTGGCGAGATTGCTTTGATGACGCTCTCCCCAAAATACTTTGAAGTGTGTTCTCGATGAATGCGCAGGCATGAGTGGGGCGACAGTGGCTGAGGAGGTGGAGCAGTCGTCTGGTATTTCTCCCGATGTGCAGGTTGGCACGTTGCATGGTTGCCTCGGCCATCGGTGTGTGAATGTGTGAGTGAATGGGTAGAATGTGAGGAACAAAAATGTTAAAGCGCTTTGGATAAAAAATGCACCATATGCACAGTGCAGGCTTTTGTTTTAATGCCCTAAACAATATATATTTCCAAAACATTGTTCCCCTTTAACACTTCTGAGTGCCAACGACGAGAAATCTCGTTGTCCGCCGCCATGCGTTGAGTGCCAACGACGAGAAATCTCGTTATTTAAACGTTATTGCTTTTATTTAGGGATGCATGATCATTATCGGGCCGATATCAGCAATTATGACTTCATCCCGATAAACCCGATAACGTTATTGATAGCTCCGATAATATAATATATTTTTTGGTAAAAGAAAATGCGGTGTGGGTGAATTGGGATGAAGGGCGTTTGTTTTTACTGTAGGCTCCTCCTGTTTTGCCAGTACTGTGGTACGACTGATAGCGTGTGGTTTAGGAAGAGGGCGTTTTACACAAATCCAGCGCTCCCTTTCTTGGCTGTGACGTAGCCACGTAAGTTTCAGAAGCAGCGCGGATGTAAACAAAGATGGCGTCAGTAGTGTGGGAATAGTTTCAGAGGAAAAAAGTTTGCTTGCTATTTGTAACAAATGCAATGCAGAAGTTCCACAAGGAGGGAAAAGGGCAACAACTTATAATACATCCAACCTAACAAGTCACCTGCAACATCACCACCGCTACGATGGTGTGTTATTGTGTTAAAGCCTACAACGACGCGCGAGCAGCTAAAGCTGCTGCAAATCTAGCCCCTTTCATGACTGTGATGCAACCCTTGGTTGAATACGCAGTCACTTATTGCTCCGTAGTAGCCAGGTTAATTTGCACCACCAAGCACTGCTTAAAAGCTAGCGGCTTGAGCCCTTGGGTAATTTCTGTCAAACTTCTTTAATTTAGCAAACGCCTCGTCAATAGCTACAAGCGCCGCAGGTTCCTTTGTAGCTGGCTTTGGATTCACAGCAGCTTTAGCTGCTCGCGTGTCGTCGTAGGCTTTTAATGATGTTGCAGGTGACTTGTTAGGTTGGATGTATTATAAATTATTGACGGATTGTGAATTTTCTGATTCAAATTATATTTATTTGGAAAAATAAATATGGTCACTTTATCAGTCAAAACTGTTGTCTTGGCTTTGTTTTGTTCATAGTAGTAACGCTCATGTCATGATAAATCTGGTTAGGTTAGGACTTTTTTTTTTAAATTGTATAATACAATAAATATCGGTTATCGTAGGGCTGGGCGATATGGCCAAAAACATTATCGCGATAAAATTATACAATTATTTTCATATAACTCGATATCGATAATTATCGTCGATATAATGTCTGTCAAGTTTAATTAACTTCTTATACCCGGCGCCGATGGACGGGCTATTAATAGACTTGTTTTGCTGATGCGAATGTCTCGAGTTGATGTCGTCATCAGTCCGCGCACGTTAGCAGTTAGCCAGAGCAAGCGGTGTATCCCATGACAATGTACTAAATATGACCCTAAAATACTCCGTTCCGCCCCAATACATTGCAACGACGTCCACTGCATACCCCACACTACTCTAACCGTGGCCTCAGAATTCACGCCCAACACACCCACTCGGCACGTAAACTATAAAATAGCGCCGTGCAAGCTAATTATCCTAGCCAGCCTTGTTCCAATGTACTAAATATCACCCTAAAATACTCTGTTCCGCCCCAATACATTGCAACGATGTCCACCGCATACCCCACACTACTATAACCGTGGCCTCAGAATTCACGCCACACACCCACTCGGCACGTAAACTATAAAATAGCGCTGTGCAAGCTAATTATCCTAGCCAGCCTTGTTTACTACTTGAGTCATACCTCTCTACCCAGAGGTCTCCTTCCGCTGTCGGCCATCTCCTTCACTGATTGGTTGTTAGTGCGTGTGCTCATATCCAAGCTTGGAAAATCGATATATCGAAACTTTGCGACCACGTTTCATGTTTATTTCGAGGAAATAATTTATCGCGATAGTTATCGTTATCGTTTTATCGCCTCGGTATCGGCCTTGAGGAGCATAAAGTTATCGGTATCGGGGTCAAAAAATCTATATCGTGCACCCCTACTTTTATTAGCGATGTCCATTCATTTTTCATCAATCCAGCCTCACGTTATCATTGACCTCTGACCTCGAAAAGGGAAAATACCGCCCCCTATCGTCTCCCGGATGGTAATGCACCCATTGGATTGGACTCAATGGAAATGCATGGGGGGGAAAAAACCCGGATTCCACATTTTACTCCTCAGGCATGTAACCCGAGACGATTGCATTCATTGGGGACCCTCAGAGCAGCGTGGAATATGTGTTTCGAGGTTGGATCGTTGGATCAATAAACGCGATCGATATTTGGAATGGCGATCAGGAATTGGAATAATCTTTTTGCAGAACATCTGATGTGAGGTAAGGAGTCTATTTTACCAGTCTTGGGGTAATCAGATGTT
Source organism: Notolepis coatsorum (assembly GCF_963971535.1). Taxonomy (NCBI): domain Eukaryota; kingdom Metazoa; phylum Chordata; class Actinopteri; order Aulopiformes; family Paralepididae; genus Notolepis; species Notolepis coatsorum. The sequence continues at coordinate 53,864,689 of NC_140167.1, forward strand.
TTTTTCACATATTCCACAACGTGTCCCCTATGTGTGTATGTGTGTATATGACATTAGCGCTGACCAGGTCATAGATAATCGATTTTTCAGCCCACTTCTCTAGCGTGCATAAGTACACATATACTATTGATAATCTAGCATTTATTTGAAAACGATTCATAAATCAGCCGGAAAATGACAACGTGTTGTGTGTATTCCAGTAAATGGCTATTAATCTTCTTTTTTCTTCTTATTTTTTCTTATTTTACGTCCGTTTTTCAAAACGGTATAAAACGGAAATGTACTGATGAAAAAACGATCCGTTTCGTACATGTTGACTGCAAGCAAGTCATTGATAAGCGACGGGCGTATTAGACACATAGCCATAATATAGAACAGACCTGGGCATTGTACGGCCCGCGGGCCGGATCCGGCCCGCGGGATGATTCTGACCGACCCGCGAAAGATTACATGATAATAAAAAAAATAAAAAAAAAAATAAAAAAAAAATTTTTTATTTAATATTTTTTTTTTTTTTTTACTTTTTTTTTTTCATGTCAACGTTCACACGCACAGTATACGCTTAGGAGACATGCTCAGAAGATGTTGGTTCTCTTTGGATCCACCTACATACAGTATGTGAACAGACATTCTCAGTCATGACGTTTACCAAGTCCAGGTACAGATCCTCTCTCACTGATGAACATCTGGCAGCTGTGCTTCGCATCTCCACCTCAGACATGCAACCTGACTTTGATGGACTTGTTAAAGCTCAACAGAGACTGGATTTCTCACACTGAATGAAAAAAAAGAACTGAAGAACACTAAAATGTGGAAATATAACAAGTGAAATGGGACACTTGATCTTTTTTTTTTTCTTTTTTTTGCACAGTTCTGAAAACATTAAATGTTTAATATAGGCATGTAAAGTAAAAAAGGCTACAAAACTGGGACACTTTTCTTTACACAGTTCAGTGACATGTTTTGTTTATTTTTGCTATAAGATGATGTGATGTCTTTAGAAAGCTAAGAAAATCCTTGTTTCAATAGTATATGAAACTCAAAATGCCCTTTGTTATTAATGTTTCACATTTTGTTTATCATTTTGGAAATAAATTCTATTTGAATAAATGATATTTTTGAAAGCTAACCTCACCTTTTAATTGCCAAATAATAACATACACTCTTACCAGGGGTCAAAACAATGCCATTTACTGCTTTTTATATAGAAATAAAATGTATATTATGCATAATTGAGTTTGGAATTTTGGCCCGGCCCCCCAACATATTTTCAGTTGCTCATTCGGCCCCCCGGGAAAAATAATTGCCCACCCCTGATATAGAATATAGAAATAGCTCCGCAAAAATCATGAAATATCAGAAAATCAGTCCCAAAAGGCTGGCATTCAAGCGATAAATCGTGTTAACATTACATGTCTATTTTACTACAATCTTACAAATCATGTAATGTAATAATGAAAATATTTGGCTTCATTATGTTTTTTAAATACAATTTTACCTTACATACATTTGCAGTTATATACAGTATTGTCACTAATTGAACCCTTGAGACGAACAACCATATAATTCTTTGGACAGACATTGACACTGTATTTGCAGTTGTAATCAAATCACTTGGAGTGTGAATGATATTTAACAAGAAAAGTACTCAACCTCTACTGTCTACTAGTATAAAAGAAGACAACACTCTAACTTACCACCTTAAATATAATAAAGTTGGAAGACATTAAGGGCCCTCATTTATCAACGTGGCGTACGCACAGATATGTGCGTAACCCGTGCGTACGATAATTTCTAAGCAAAGTGTGGGATTTATCAATTTGAACTTGTGCTTGACTTTGTGCGTATATTTAAGCACAGGTCGGACCATGCGTACCTGGCGCCCATCGGTAGAATATGGGGACTGCAGACGGACGGCATAGCTCTCATCAGTTGCATGCATTAGTTTCAATGCGGAAATAAGCTTGACTGACGTGTTCTGTATGACCCCCGTAATTCATTATAGTTCATTGTGAAATAGCGATAGTAGTGTAATTATTGTCAAACCCTAAATAGCATGTGGAATAGGTCTTTCTCTCGGAATGAATGCAGCATATGGTTTATATATAGTGTTATCGGATGCACTGACTGCGCTCGCAGGAACTGTTTTCAGAGATAGCATCAGATAGGGATGAATGAATGAATGAGGGGCAGTCTAATTGCAGAGAGAACATAATATTAACTAGAGTCCACTACCCGAGACACCTCCTTCATTTGTACCGCAATTTGGGACCCAAATTGGAGCTATAAGCTTAAAAGCTTTTCCGTGCTTATTTGATAAGGGTCCAGCTGCAGAGCCGGAGAGACAGACAGCAGAGAGACAGACAGACAGAGAGACAGACACTGTTCCACAGTGTGTGTGTGTGTGTGTGACTACTAGTCTCCTAGTAGAGACTCCCCCCCCCCTCTGGACCACCTCCTAGTAGAGACCCCCCCCCCCTCTGGACCACCTCCTAGTAGAGACCCCCCCCCCCCCTCTGGACCACCTCCTAGTAGAGACTCACCCCCCCCCCCCCCCCCCCTCTGGACCACCTCCTAGTAGAGACCCCCCCCTCTGGACCACCTCCTAGTAGAGACCCCCCCCCCCCTCTGGACCACCTCCTAGTAAAGGCTGTACGACCGGCTGCGATGAGGAGGGGGAATTGCAACCACCGCAAGCAAAACTTAACCCTTTCACTGCAGTACACGGCTGTAACCAGAAAAGTCAAGTCATTAATCCTCATCTTCGTCTTCTCCCTATAGAGAAGTCTCTACTAGGAGGTGGTCCAGGGGGGGGGGGGGGGGGTCTCTACTAGGAGACTAGTAGTCACACACACGCACGCACGCACGCACACACACACACACACACACACACACACACACACACACACACACACACACACACACACACACACACACACACACACACACACACACACACACACACACACACACTGTGGAACAGTGTCTGTCAAATCAAATAAAATGTATTTATAAGGTCTGTCTGTCTGTCTCTCTGCTGTCTCTCTCAAAATAGTATAAGTGCTATCTTGGCCCTGAGAGCGTTGCTCTCCGGCTCTGCAGCTGGACCCTTCTCAAATCAGCACGAAAAAAGCTATAAGCTTATAAAACGATTTAATATGCTAAACTTCGTTTTAAATTCTTTAATTCACATTTGTTTATTTCATAAATATTTTCCCGACATAATGCTACCTGCCCCGACCAGATCCGTGACTCTGTTGCGATACAGATTAATGATCTACTCAGAATAGTATTATAAAGTGGCTATCTTTTATGCTGTAGATCACTGCTGGTACGTGCGTGCAGAACCTTTATTTCAGCGGGTACGTATTTATTTGACGTTACTGTACAATATATGTGTGTATTAAAAGACGGAGCTGTCTTTTATTGTAATATAATAATTATTAGTATTAAAAATAAATGAAGAAAGGCATTCTTATTCCAGCATGCATTAATGACATCAACGGGCAACGGCAAAACAGTGGTTAATGGTCTTTATTAGTGTTTGCGGTGTCCAGGCAGCAATGGTCTTTTAGGAAGTTAATAGATATAATATCCGACGTCACCATGTACAACACGCTTCCCTCGGCTTAGTCCACTTTTCCACATTTCATGGGGGTGGCCCATTACCGTATATGGTTAATCGGGCGGTTCTGGTATGCAAATACTTAAAACAGTGCACAAGATCCAGCTTAGGAGCAAGGTGATATTTATCAAGACAGGTGTGCGTAGGACCTGTGTACGCACGTGTGATAAATCCAGTTTTTTTTGTGCGTGCACACATTCTAAATTCTGTGCTTAAGAACGAAAATAGTCTTACTTTGAGATCAATGACAATGGAGAAGTGACATCCACAATACTGTGGGAAGCTGCAAAAGCAACAATACGAGGAGAAATCATAGCATATTCATCCTGGAAAAAGAAGCAAAGAGATAGAGAAAAGATGGTACTGGAAAACAAAGTAAAAAAACTACAAGAAGAACATGAGAAAGGGAGGAACAAAGAAGTACAGATACAATTGAACGTAGCTAAAAAAGCATTGGAAACTATAGAAATACATGACATTGAAAAGAATCTCATGCTCTGTAGGCAAACATATTATGACAACAGCCCAAAAGCACTGAAAATATTAGCATTTAAACTAAAGAAACAGAAAGAAAAAACTGCAATAGCCACTATCATGGATAACAACTCCACATATAAGAGGGGGAAATCGAAAATAGCATTATGTTTTAAGGATTATTATCAAAACCTCTACACTCCAGAAGTAATAGGTGTGGACCCACAGAAAATTAAACAATACCTAGATATTTTAAACCTTCCCACAGTGTCCGTTAAACAAAATAATGAATTAGTACAACCAATAGTAGAGACAGAAATCCTAAAGGTCATCCAGAAGGGTAAACCGGGAAAAAGTCCTGGAAGTGATGGATTTACTTACGAATTCTACAGGGAGTTTAGATACCTAGTTACTCCCATCTTATGTAGAGTTTTTAATGAGATCCTACAAACAGGAAACTGGCCAGACACATGGAATTCTGCAATCATTACTGTTATACCTAAAGAAGGAAAAGACCCGACAGACTGTGCATCGTATAGACCAATATCGCTCTTAAATGTAGATCAAAAATTATTCACATCAATTATAGCAACCAGACTCTCACATATACTACCTAATATAATTAACTTGGACCAAACAGGATTCGTTAAAGATCGTCTCCTAAGCGACAATGTGCGGCGTACTCTTAATATCATTGATTATGCAGTACAAACAAAGCAACAAATGCTGACATTGACATTAGATGCTGAAAAAGCCTTTGATCGGGTGTCATGGCCCTTCATATTTGGAGTATGTGAGAATTTTGGATTCCACCAAACTTTTATTAAATTGATTAAGGGAATATATAAAGAACCTAACGCAAGAGTAAGAGTGAATGGGACACTCTCTACGAAATTTATTTTAAAAAGGGGGACAAGACAAGGGGACCCATTATCGCCCCAAATATTTGCCTTATGCATAGAACCCTTAGCCGAAAGCATAAGGAAAAATATGAGGATAAAAGGTCTCACAATAAAGGAAGATGAACATAAACTAGCACTGTACGCGGACGACATCATAGTGTATCTTACAGATATATATATTTCACTACCGGAGTTACTTGATGAAATTACAAACTATGGAGTTCTGTCTGGATATAAGCTTAATTTAAATAAAACTGAAGCTATGGAAGTAGGTGACCACTTGGAGAAAGACTTCAAAAAACAGTTTAACTTTAAATGGGAACGGAACAAAGTGAGATATCTGGGAATAACTATACCTAATAACAGCGTTTCCGTTAGCCGGTAATTACCGGTATTTGACCGGCAAAATCTGTTGAAGTCCGACATATTTAATCTCTCCGGTCATAATGTCCGGTGAAAATAATTCCCTCTAAACACAATTAGATTATTTGAATTGTATTAAAATAGGCTAAAATTAAATAGCCTATGCGATGAACGAAACAAACAATCATTACATTTGTTTCATCGTTGCTTCACCAAGCAGCCGGTCTAATAATGACATCCTGTTGTCAGCGCGAGCTGGCTGCTGATATATTTGCGAGAAGCATCCATCTGCCGGCCGGCAGGGTGCAGTACTCCAATTCAGCCATTGGCAATTCAGCTGTTGGGTGGGGGCGCTGCCGAGCGGTTTCCAGACCGGACCTAAAAACACTGCTGCTCCATGCTTCACGTAAATATATCAGCAGCCAGCTCGCGCTGACAACAGGATGTCATTATTAGACCGGCTGCTTGGTGAAGCAACGATGAAACAAATTTCTTGTTTCGTTCATCGCATAGGCTATTTAATTTTAGCCTATTTTAATACAATTCAAATAATCAAATTGTGTTTAGAGGGAATTATTTTCACAGCACATTATGACCAGCACCAAGTCGTTGGGAGGTAAGATAAGATAAGATAAGATATTCCTTTATTGATCCCCTTGGGGAAATTCAGGCATCATAGCAGCATGGGGGGGAGGGGGGAGGGGTACAGGTAGTTACCGGTAATTGGAGTGGAGATATACATCACGCAAACCCACGATAATGTTGCCGTCTCTCTCTGCCAAATTTCTCAGTTCTTCGCTTGATATAATTAATACAAATGTCCAATATAACGGAATTCGTTAGCTCATAAAAATGTGATTATAACAGACTGCTGTTTATTAAGGTCGGGCAGACTGCCCACCGACACCTCAAGTCGGCAGCAGCACGAAGTCTCGAGGGACTCATTTTATTTGGAATATATTAATGACTGTATATACGCAAAAGTAGCCTAGTTTTAAGTTAAAATATTATAAATGCCTTGATGATGTCATTCTTTATATAGGCCTATCAATTGTTTTTAAGCTCAATAAACTCTGACCGGAATTTATCCCATTTGTCCGGTAGATTGAAATCTACCGGACACTCAGACCTGCAAAAAAAAATTCTAACGGAAACCCTGCCTAATAACCTAGACAATCTACATCAGTGTAATTATGGAAGTTTGGAGAACTCTGTAAAGGAAGATCTGAATAGGTGGAAAATTGTACCTCTCACTTTATTTGAAAAAATTAATATTATTAAAATGAACATCTTGCCACGTTTTCTATTTTTATTCCAAAACATGCCATTATACATAAGACCTAAATGTTTCAACGTTTGGGAGGGGCTGCTGAGAAAATTTATATGGGATGAAAAGAAACCTAGAGTCAAACTCAAAATCTTGCAACAAAAAAAAGAAGGAGGGGGACTAGCATTACCAAATTTAATTAATTATTATTACGCAGCACAGGTAAAACCGATTCTAATATGGATGAAAAACGAGATGAGACCCAAATGGAAGTCAATTGAGTTGAATCTAGTGGAATCACTCAGCACATTGATCTTCTCCAGATATAAAAAAAAAAAAAGCACAGATCAAAATACACAATTACTCTATATATAACACATTTAAAATCTGGAGGGAAATATGTAAAATAAATAAAATTAAGGAACAAGAAATGATCTGCTTAAGACAAATAGCATGGGACCCAGATTTCTCTCCAAACAGTATTGACGGTTTTTTTAAGACATGGGAAGCTAAGGGCCTCATACGTTTCTATCAAATGTACAATGAAGGAGTGGATTCTTTTGAAAATGTAGCTAATAAATATGCCTGTCCTAGTAATCACTTTCACCGATACCTGCAAGTAAGAAGCTACTTAAGAGAAAAAGTCCAAATTAAAACTCTTGAAGATCTCCACCCCCTACTGAAATACATGATAAAGACTCAACAAAGCCATAACCTCAAAAACACAACTGGACAAATCTACAAAATGCTCCAAGAAAACAAAATTGAAGATTTAAGCTATATTAAAAATAAATGGGAGAAGGAACTGAAAACAAACATACCAGATAAGGAGTGGAATCAAAGCTTTAAAGATATCTTCCATTACATAAAATCACCCTTTTGGCAGGAGTATGCTTGGAAAATAAATATGAGGTACTTTAGAACACCATCGAGTATGTCCAAATACGCACAAAATGATCCCGGCTGCTGGAGGGAGTGTGGGGAGAAGAATGCTGACCATACACATATTTTCTTTACATGTAAAAAAAATTCAAATCTACTGGTCAGATATTCTAGACATAATGGAACAGATGTTTGAGGAAGTGGGTATAGAAAAACATGATATACTCTTAGGAACACGCCCCAAAAACCTACAAAAAGAAGAACTATACCTTTTTTTTATCTTGAGAGCTGCAGCACTTAAACAAATTACAAGAGCTTGGAAAAAACTTGAACCCCCGAAAGTAAACAAATTGTTAGAAACTGTAGAGGACATATATAGTATGGAAAAGGTAACCTACAAAATCAATAAGAATGAAAATATGCTGGGAAAAAGATGGGGTCTCTTTAAACTATGGAGGGGTACTAGTTGACAGACAGATCAGTCTTTAAGGAAGATTTTAAGTAACATGAAACAGTGATGATCTACTGATCAATTGGTGGGGAACACCCCTTAGGCCTACAGCTATACCTACAATGAAAATTCAAGCCTTTTTACTTATTATTATTATTTTATTTAAATTTTTAGTTTTTTGGTTGGTTTCTTTTTTCTATTAATTTCTTATTTGTTTGCTGTTATTATTGTTGTTGTTGTTTGTTGTTTTTCTTGTGTGTGTGTGTGTGTGTGGGGACGGGTAGGGATGGATGTTGGATGTGTGCCGGTCCGGGATCTATGCTGGTGCTCGCCCCTTTGTTTGTGTTTTCGTCTCTTGTTTTTTGTATGGGTGATGGGTAAAAAAAAAAAAAAAAAAAAAGTGTCAAGATTTGGAATATGCGTATGTACATTTGTGTGGGTATGTACGTATGTAGGTATGGACAGGTGCAGTTGTGTATGTGGGTACACTTACTATACCTAAATGTAAAATGTTTTTCTTTGACACAATAAAGTATATAAAAAAAAAAAAAACGGAAATAGAATACTTTCTAAGAAAGACTTGATAAATGAGGGCCCTGGAGGTTCCTTTGAAAGCAATCAGTTGCAATCAGTTCTGAATGCCTTATCTGTTTGGGTACAGGGCAGGGATGTTTTTAGAACCTGGAAAGACCAGGGACTAAGCCCAGAACATCTGGGACTGTGGTGATGGTGACATTTATTTTCCTGCTGTGCTGTCTGGCTATTTTATCTATGAATCAGCCTCTCTCTCTCTCTCTCTCTCTCTCTCTCTCTCTCTCTCTCTCTCTCTCTCTCTCTCTCTCTCTCTCTCTCTCTCTCTCTCTCTCTCGCAGTGGGGGGATTTTTTTAATGTTAACCCGTTAAGCCCTATGATTTTTTTTTTTTTTTTTTTTGGCGTTTTTATCGCTTTATTGCTACTGGGCAGTCCAGTAGAGAGAGACAGAGGAGTGGGAAGACATTCGGCAAATAACGACGGGTTTGGGAGTCGAACCCGGGTCGGCCTTGTCGCGGCTGAGCGCGCTATGTGGTTCGCCACTGGGGCGCCCAAGCCCTATGACTTTTTTGGCCTCATCCGGATCATTCTAGCCGTCCCTGGGTCGTTTGTATATGTTTTAATTGCAATGCCGATCGACTATCACCAGGTGGCAGCATCATCTGTGTCTGAACTGGAATGGCTTGGTGTTGATACACGTCTTCCTTTTTTTTTTTTATGGTAGGGGCCCCTCCTCCTGCTTGAACAGAGATTCACATTGATCGCCTCGAAATTCCGTTGCCTAAGCGTATTTTACCATCGAAACGTGTATAGACATAATACACTGGTAATCGCAATGGTGATGCGATCACTTGGAATTATTCTTTTTGGAATACCTTCTGGCTAAGGTAAGGTATATTCTATGTCTATTTTACCGAACCTGAAACGTGTTTTTCTAACCAGGGCTCAAAATTTACATTTTTACTTGGTAGCACTCCACCAGCAAAAATGTTGGTGCACCAACAATATATATGTAATATCTTTTTTTTTATTGATAAAATAACAACAATATAACAGTACTGTAATGCAGTAAAACAGTGAAAGTAGCCTTAAACTATAGTATAGTGTAGACCTAGTAGTGTAGCCTATAGTGTAGACTAGGCATGTGCCGGTATGACATTTTGAGGGTACGATAACCTTGGGCAAAAATACCACGGTTGCACAGTATATCACGGTATTCGGTACATAAATAAATCCCCCATTGACCAAAACGTCTTTTATTACAATGCACAATAAGCTTTTCTGTAAGTGTTATTTATGAATGTGTGAAGACTGTCTGTATTACACACAGAGGGAAATGTCTGACCACTTTCAAACTAAGTACAGAATATAAAATGCTTCCAAATAAACATTCATGATTATGAATATGTAGGCTACAGTACATGTCAAAAGGGCAATACATTTAGCTAATGTAATCTACTTGCACAGATGTATGTTATATAGCCTAGTAATATTCTTACTGGATTAAACTTTGGATTCATCTTTTGTGGTGGCTCAACATAATTCACACACAGAAAGATGGCGCCGCTACGTCCGGCTGCCTGTCTGTGCGCTCCGTCGAGACTGTGCATACTTTTGTTAATATTTATAGTTTTAAGAGTTTTGTCTGTACCAACAGTAGGTGCATTTAATGTGTATGACCGTCAGTCACTAATAGACATTGGATTACGGGAAATTTACCGACTGGATTACTCTCTGGATCAGCTCTCTGAACCGCAACAATGGCCCGTTGAGATCTTGAGGACATCAGGACCGGATCTCGCCCCCAGGGACAAAGGACCCAGACGGCGAGGAAAGAGAGCTGGAGTCCGTAACAGGCTGAGAACCAGGCGGCACAGGACACCACTACCCAGTATATTGCTAGCCAATGTACAATCAATAGACAATAAACTAGACGACATCCGAGCAAGGATTCAATTCCAGAGAGACGTTAGGGACTGTAACGTTCTCTGCTTCATCGAGACGTGGCTGGCGCCAGAAGTCCCAGACCACGCCATCCTACCGGCCGATCATTTCTTCATTCACCGCAAGGATAGAACAGCAGAATCCGGTAAACAACGTGGAGGAGGTATTGCCTTCATGTTGAACAAAAATTGGAGTGACCCAACTAACGTGAAGGAACTATCCAACCACTGCTCCCCAGAACTGGAATATATAACCATCAAGTGTTGTCCTTTCTTCCTCCCGAGGGAGTTAACGGCGATCGTCCTGGTCGGAGTGTATATTCCACCGCAAGCTGAAGCCAGCAACAAGGTTGCGCTCTCCAGACTACACGACGAGGTAAATAGAATCCAAGAGGCGAATGTTAACGCCGCCATTTTAGTTCTGGGAGATTTCAATAGCGCCAATCTGAGAAAGGTATTGCCCGACTTCTATCAGCATGTGACTTGCAACACCAGAGGCGGTAACATCCTAGATCACTGTTACACGCAATTTAAAGGTGGCTACAAGGCTCATTCTGATAGTGGCTTCGGTAAGTCAGATCACGCATCAATTTTTCTTACACCGAAGTACAGACAGAGAATTAAAAGTACTCCCGTAGTCTCGCGAGAGGTGCAGAAATGGGATGTGACGTCAGAGGATACGATCCGGTCAGTGTTTCACAACACAGACTGGAATGTGTTCCGCGACACAGATAACATTAATGCCTACACGGAGACAGTGCTGGACTATGTTTGTACTAGGGTGAAAGAAACAATCCCCACTACCAAAATGAAAGTTTACCCAAATCAAAAACCCTGGGTAGACAAATCCGTCCGTGAAGCTCTGAGAGAGCGCACCAAAGCATACAACGACGGCCTAGAGGCAGGCAACATGAATGACCACAAGGTGGCGCGATACAACGTAAGGAGGACTGTGTCAGAGGCCAAACGACGCTACAGGGATAAAATTGAACTCCAGTTTGAACAAGCTGACTCTAGAGCTATGTGGCAGGGGCTCAAAACGATGACAGACTACAAAGGCGCCTCCCTCAAACTGAACAGTGACATCTCCTTAGCAAATGACCTCAATACCTTCTATGCGAGGTTTGATGCTGGTAATAACAACACCAGCTCACAAGCCTCGGCAATGGGGGGGGGGGGGTCGGCTGCTGATGGAGGCGCAGTGTTCAGGGTAACAGAGCATGAGGTGAGGCGGACCTTTAAAAAAGTGAATATCAGGAAGGCAGCAGGTCCAGACGGCATCCCCGGCCGCGTCCTAAAAGTCTGTGCCGACCAACTGGCCCCAGTATTCACTGACATATTTAACCTGTCCTTAGAACAGGCTGTCATCCCCACCTGCCTGAAGAAGTCCACTATTATCCCTGTACCCAAAAAATCCAAGCCTGCTTGCCTCAACGACTACCGCCCTGTAGCTCTCACCTCCATAGCCATGAAGTGCTTCGAGAAGCTAGTAAAGGGCTACATCTGCTCCTCCCTCCCCATCAACATGGACCCCCTGCAATTTGCATACCGCCCCAACAGGTCCACGGAGGACGCCATATCCCATGTGCTGCACACAGCAGCATCACACCTGGACAAGAGGCAGGGGAACTATGTGAGAATGCTATTCATCGACTACAGCTCGGCATTCAATACCATAGTCCCCTCCATACTCATAGCCAAGCTCAGGGACCTGGGCTTGGGCTATGACCTCTGCCAGTGGGTCTTGGACTTCCTGACTGGCAGACCCCAGGTGGTGAGAGCAGGCAACTGCACCTCCTCATCCATCACCCTCAACATAGGGGCCCCCCAGGGCTGTGTTCTGAGTCCCCTCCTCTACTCCCTGTACACACACGACTGTGTGGCTCAGCGGAGTAGCAATACAATCGTCAAATTTGCTGACGACACAGTGGTGGTGGGCCTGATCTCTGCCAACGACGAGAGGGCCTACCTGGAAGAGGTCAAGGTCCTGGCGGGATGGTGCCAGGAAAACAGCCTCTCCCTGAACGTCAGCAAAACAAAGGAGATGATTGTGGACTTCAGGAGGTCGGGGGTCAAGGACTACAGCCCCCTCAGCATCGACGGGGCACCGGTTGAGAGAGTCAACAGCTTTAAGTACCTCGGAGCCTACATATCCGAGGACTTGACATGGACCACACACATTAACAGTGTTGTGAAGAAGGCACGACAACGCCTCTACTTCCTCAGGCGCCTAAGGAAGTTCCAAGTCAGCCAGAAGATCCTTAAGAACTTCTACTCATGTACAATAGAGAGCATCTTGACCGGCAACATCACCTCCTGGTTTGGGAATAGCACTGCACAAGACCAAAGCAGACTACAAAGAGTGACACGTTCAGCCAAACGCACAATTGGAGGGGGGCTCCCCACCCTCCAGAACATTTACTACAAGCGTTGCAAGGGCAAGGCTAAGAGAATCATTAAAGACTCCAGTCACCCGAACAACTGCCTCTTTGAACTGCTGCCGTCAGGCAAGCGATACAGGAGTCTCAAGGCGAGCACAGAAAGACTCAGAAGAAGCTTCTATCCCCAGGCCATCAGGCTGCTAAACGAACAATGAATGAACACTACACAACAACAACCACCAAACGCACATAGCACACACATCCACACGCACACACTCACTTTAAACAAACACACTGTAGCACCCACTCCACACACTTATAGCACACACCCACTTTAAACAAACACACTGTAGCACCCACTCCCCACACTTTATATTTATGGATGAAGGATTGCACTACAACTCGTACACCTTACTGTAAATTGTACCTAAAATTGTACCTCATCCCATTTCTGCTTTGCACTAGATAGTACTGTACATTAGTACACTGCATAGTATTGTGTATTGTATATTATATGGTAACTCAGAACATTGTACATATGTCTATACCAAACACTGTGACCTCATTTTCTTCTCTGGAGCGTAACAGTAAGAAGCATTTTGTATGAAAGTATTCTGTACTTCTGTATGACAACTATTAAAGAACTTGAACTTGAACTATGTGTTGGGGATAAGGGTTCCGCACAAACCATATTGTTTGTTACATTGCTGTCAGCAAACTAGCTTCCGGGTTGTTGCGCACCCCCCCTACTGTTGGTCCGAGAGGCCGGAGACTATCACATGCTATCCTCCGACACATGCGCAGCCAGCCGGCAGCCAGCCTGCCAGCTCAGATTCTCACTGGGAGAGTGTAACGTGTGGAAGGTCACATTACCTCCCTCCAGATCCTTCCTTTGCTGAGCAGGCGCCCCGACCGAACTGTAGGAGTATTTTTCAACGAGGTGTTTACAACGCCCAGGACCCACCCAGCTTTCCCACCCTCTAATACTGCCAATTGTATTAGTACGGACGACCAGCCAAACTGAAAACAATGTGGAGAGCTGGATTCGAACACGCGAACCCAGCGTCTCCAGCATTGGTGGTGAGTGCCTTGCCCACTGCACCACCTAGCCGCCCTGAGTTGATGTTTAATACATGTTTAGCGTTGTCTATCCTATCCTTCGGCACTACACTTTCATGATTATGAATATGTAACGGAACGTAGGCCAATCTCGCTAACGTTATTCGACCGAAATCAATTGGCAACATATCACCGTACTACTAGCTAGCTAGCTGGCTAACGCCAAAACGTTATGTTATTTATATTTGACATTAGCTATTTATGGGTGGAATATTCCGATTCTAGCTCACTAGATCAGTCACATTAAACTTTCTTTTTGTGTAGCTTATAGGGGTGGGCGTGAGTAATCGATGGCTGTGAGAAAACTCGATCTTTCAGCAAACAGCCAGCTACTGCACTATGAACTGCCAGCCAGCTAGCTGGCTACCCGAATCCACAACAGCCAGCCAGCCAACTGTACAAAATACAGTCTCAGCCAATCACATCGATTTGTACAGTTAGTTAGCTCCACTCCATTGCAAATTAAAACGTAGCCAGTCAGCACAGCCCGTATTAGCTAGCTACAGTTGCTAGGTAGCCAACGGAAGAACGGTAGCTAGCTAACGTTAGCCAACAGCTGCAAAAACAAACAGCAATGATGTTATGAGCTATCAGTAGCTAGCCAGCTAGATAACATTAGACAACGCCTCGTGTATTAAACTAAAGTTAATAGTTTACTGGGCAATTTTGTTTAATGCTTCAGTGATGTTAAAAGAGGAGCTGCACGCTTGCTATCTTCGGTGCGAATGAGACGGGTCTGTGACAAGACGGGTCTGTGAGGGGGAGGGGCAATGCGAGCAGCGTGTGTGTGCGTCAACAATTTATTGTAGGAGAGAAGACAGCAAGGCTTGAAGGCTAATCTTAACCAATCTAAAATCAGCATTAAATGTAAGAACGTCAAGCTCACGTTTGATTGGTTAGAATGGTCACTGTCAACTCACAAGGCACATACTGAGTGTACAAACTAGCGAATGGACAGAGAAAGGGACGTTTGGGGAGGGGGGGAGGAGGTCGCATCAGAACAATTTTCACTCGCACAAATGCTCCCAATTATATTTCGGGAGCATATGCGACAATTTCGAGCCCTGCTAATGATCACAGTTCTGTGTTTCACTGTACGTAAAACATGCTCGGCAAACACGATCACAGTTTTGAGTTGTACATGTTATATACCTTTGATTTGGAGTACTTTGATTTGGGAGTATTTGGGGGTTCAGGGAATCAACCAGAACGGTTCTGGCTTATTGCACATAAAGCGTCTTATCTCGCGATCTATGAAAAAAGACTGGATTATCTTGGAAATGCACGATGTTTAGCATGTAATAAACTACAAACTACAGTGTGTAGAAACAAACAATTTCTTCCATGTTGCACTATAAGTAGTGTATGTCAAATGAGCCACACCATTGTCTCCACAGCTATAATACAGAACACACACACAGCTTTGCAAACATAGTGAAACACCACGGAAAGCTGGCCATCTAGCGGTAGAGATGGATAGAACGGCTGACGCTGAAAGGAGGGAGACGACTGCAGCATTCTGTCAGTCTGTGCCTGGCTGGCTGCCTCATTCAAGGCACTTCCATATTCCAAATGTTTTTTGCAAGTCATTTAGCAGGTCATTTAGCAGACCAGGCCACCAGCCCAATGGCCAGTCCAGGCCTGCTGGGAGGTCCGCCAACTCATCTTCACTATCGCGCCATCTAGAAACACTGGCCTGATTGAAAATAAACTGTGGGAGCTGGTCGGTAAGACGTCATTGCTGTCCTAGCCCAGGTCTTGGCTACCTTGGCTCTCAACTGTGGGCTAAACAGCATTCATTTTAACGCTAGCTACTTCCAAACAAGTGGTTTGAGGATTGAACCTTTAATTGCAACAAAATCGATACAGAAAGAGCCCTGCTAATTTATAAAAGTCATATCCAGGCAATAATAGTGAGGACTGGAAGAAGGTCATCGCGATTGAACTTGTCTCATGATGTAAGGAGGATTAATGCCTCACATTATTTGCCCTTTTCATCCTTCTGGCTATTATTGTTATGTAACAAACTCCACTGGTCAACTGTTTCATAAACCAATATGTACAGTATCTGGAGTGTCACTGAACATTATGGGTACTGGTATCTATGGAGACCCTGAAGGTCTTATTGGAAGGAGGATGGACTCCCCGCTCAGTCTGCAAGTGACATTTACCTTACTGTGCAGCACAGCACACAGCAAACCAAGCAGGAGGGCATACAGCAGGTGGTGGGTACTCTGATTGTTACTAATGTTAAATGGATATTATCAACAATATTTCTTTACACGTTTAAGAAACGGTGGCTTCCACTGTGCGATGTGGCAATGAAGAGTGACAAATATCCTGAGAAACCATTCAACATGAAGAATGTTCATTGACATGGGCACTGGTACATGGGAAAAAGTTCAGTGTTCAGGTGTTAAAGGAAAACTCCAATATTTTGGGAAATTAGCTTATTTGGCATCTACCCTGGAGTTAGACAAGAAGATACATACCCTTTTTCTTCTCTGTGCATGCAGTAGGAGTAGGAAGACACGCACCGTTAGCCTAGCTTAGCGTCAGTCACTGGAAGTAGGTTCCTCCATTAGCCTAGTTCCAAACGTCTTCCTACTCCTACTGCATGCACAGAGAAGAAAAAGGTATGCATCTTCTTGTCTAACTCCAGGGTTCCCAAAATGTTGGAGTGTTAAGATTCATACGTTTTTCTTCTCTGTGCATGCAGTAGGAGTAGGAAGACGTGCACCGTTAGCCTAGCTTAGCGTCAGTCACTGGAAGTAGGTTCCTCCATTAGCCTAGTTCCCAACATCTTCCTACTCCTACTGCATGCACAGAGAAGAATGTATGTAGGTATGTATCTTCTTGTCTAACTCCAGGGTAGATGGCAAATAAGCTAATTTCCCAAAATGTTGGAGTTTTCCTTTAACTGAATTTCGTTGTATGTCGTTTATTGTGTGCAGGCCCTGGACGAATGCAGGAATACACCTATCACCTACACCTAGCCCCGCCCTCATTTCAGTTCAACAGTTGTGATTGGAGGATCCCATGATCAAGGACAGGATTTGAGATCAGTTACCAACTAAATATATTGGATGAAGGGGGAGCTCAGCGCACTCACCTTGATGATGGCCTCCAGCTCGTGGGGAGTGACACAGGGGTGCCTGCGCAGGAACAAGGCCTTCTCCAGGGTGATGCTGTCCTTCTGGTTGCTCTCGAACGGCTGCTCCAATGCCCTGAACGCCAACCCCCCGCACACCAGGAAGAGGACCACCACGACGAACACCGCCACCACCGTCTTCCACTTCATCACTGAGTGGAGCGCCGCCACCGTGCCATCGTAGCTGGCGTCCATGCTGGCCACCACGCTGGCAGAGCGGGAGGAGATGGAGAGGCGGGGGAGGGGACAGTGGCCATTGGCCTTCACCTCACAGCCCATAGGGTTCTGCATGGCCGCCACGCTGGCCTGGACCAGGCTGGACTGGACTACGCTGGACTGGGCCTTCTTGGGGGGGGCCAGGTTGGTCTGGACCGCCACTAGGAGAAGAGAGGAGAGAGACGTTGACTTTTTGATGCGCTTCGTTAGACATCTCAGTTACAGAGAGAGAGAGAGAGAGAGAGAGAGAGAGAGAGAGAGAGAGAGAGAGAGAGAGAGAGAGAGAGAGAGAGAGAGAGAGAGAGAGAGAGAGAGAGAGAGAGAGAGAGAGAGAGAGAGAGAGAGAGAGAGAGAGAGAGAGAGAGAGAGAGAGAGGGCTTTATGGTCCACATGAAGACACATGGTTAACCAATTAATTACCAGCCT
Source organism: Notolepis coatsorum (assembly GCF_963971535.1). Taxonomy (NCBI): domain Eukaryota; kingdom Metazoa; phylum Chordata; class Actinopteri; order Aulopiformes; family Paralepididae; genus Notolepis; species Notolepis coatsorum. Next base: position 53,882,421 of record NC_140167.1, read on the forward strand.
TGGATAGTCATATTTTATAGTCAGGATAATAGAAGTTTCAAGTTTCAAGTTTCTTTATTAGTTGTCATACAGAAGTACAGAATACTTTTATACAAAATGCTTCTTTCTGTTGCGCTCCAGAGACTGTGCTAGACAAAAGGATAAGTATAAAATAAAATAAGTAAAGCAAGTATAAAATAACATTAACAGAAGATGCTGAGATTCAGACAGATTTTGACACTGACACACTTGAAATTATGACATTACAGGACATCTCTGCTATTTCCTATACTCATGTGCGCTCACTCAGATCATGTCCACTGACTATCCATGCTTGCAAATATAACTGAGAGGGCATACATTATATACCCTCATCTTGCACCTTGTTGCCCATATGCGCATTTCCAGAGTTAATTATATTGTTATATTGTTTACACTGCCTTTTTATTATTCTATTTTTTATTTTTACTTCTCCACTGTATACTATAATTCTATGACCTGTACCATGTCTTCCACTACCTGTACCTCTCCTCCCCCCTCCCCCATTCTGCTATGATGCCTGAATTTCCCCAAGGGGATCAATAAAGGAATATCTTATCTTATCTTATCTTTGCTCTGATTACACTAAACTCAGCCAGACTGGTGCATTCTCCTCTGCAGCCTCGGTGTCAGTTCTAGACTGGTGTTTGAAGGAGATGACTCCGTTCTGGCAAGCTAATGATGAAATCCATTAGTCATTTGCGCTGGAACCCCACCCCATACCCTGAAAGTAATCATTTATCTTCCTGTCTGCCCTCCACCACTAACCCATGAGTCCATTTAGTCCATATAGGCTCCTAAATTAAATTAAATAAATAATTGATTGAATCAAATAATTTTGGATTCCATAAACTGTGGATGTGATTAGGAAATTGGCTTGGAATTTGGATTATATACTGTCTAGTGTCTATATTCTATATTGTATATTTGATTCTATATTACCTATATAGTGGCTTCTTATATATATTATAATTATTATTTAATTATGGTGATGCCCCAGAATCACAACGCCATGCTTTATGTCATGCTGCTTTACGATTTGTAACTAACAGCCCTCATCCCTCACACATCACTGTGTATTGTATGAATTGTCAGGTCAGTCATCCCTGGCCATAAGAACACATACTGTACATTGGTATTTGTTTGTACACAAAGCCATCCTGAGGCAGCTACCAACTTACATAAGCACTTCACTCATTCACCCAAGAGGTGGACATTACAATCTGAGATCACAAAAGCATAATCTTATATCATGCTCCCACTGTCAGAACAGAATTTGGGAGGGGCACCCCAGTGGTGCACCACGTTAAGACGCATACTGTGCAATCGCAACGTCCTGGGTTCGAATCCGGCCCAGGACATGTGTTGCATGTCCTCCCCCATCTCTTCACCCAATTTCCTCTCTGACGGTCCTATCCACAATAAAGTATAAATACCCTAAAAGATATATAAAAATTAAATTAAAAACAGAATTTGGGAAACATACAGTATTCTGAAATCATGTGAGAGAGAGCCGGGGTAGAAAACTTTTCCGCACCTACTCCCGAACTCTGCATGCGCAGATTGATAAACCTAGTTCTCTGGACAATCCAGAGAGACTCCGTGGGCAATCTGCGCATGCAGAGTTCGAGAGTAGGTGCGGAAAAGTGAATATAGCTTGGCCGAGAAAGTGCAGATCGACTTGGGATTGGTCTCTCCGTGTTCAGAAGACTCAGGCATATAAAAGTCTATTGGATCATGTCTCCAGCACCCCCACAGCCGTAGCTACAACCACTTAATGTCAAGGCTCTCATCCACATTCATTCATTTTCTCCCCCCGCTCTCTCTCTCATGAGCTCAATGTAACGTGGAAGTGCAGTGGTCTTTGCTTCTCCATTCTCCTGGAACCTATTACAAAAGGATTTGAAGCTAGATTCCCTAATTGAAATTGGTCATTTCAAAGAAAGAATTGGACACCTGCTTGCCATGGAGTGCTCATGTTTTTAATTTAGTCTTTTTCATTGAAATGTGACATTTCTTCAACTTTTTAGTATTTGTGTGCTTTTACAATCTTGTTTTTTATTTGTGTTGTTTTATATGTGATAATTATCTATATGCTGCCTTCTTGGCCAGGGCCCACTTGAAAAAGAGGTGGAAATCGCAATGTGATTACCCTGGTTAAATCAAATAAAAAAATAAAAATAAAAAATAAATATATATACAGTGTATATATATTTACCACCAGTATGTATTTACTTTGAAATGTTAAATTTCTTGTTATAATTCCAATAGAGATGACAATATATGCGGCCATGGCCACTTGGAATATTGTCAAGATGCACTGCAAAATATTTAGTCACCCTCTCTCCCAGAAAAGCAGGATTCAATCTCTTTAATAGGCCGTACGAGAGAGGGCTAACTGGCACTTTAATAGGCCGTACGAGAGAGGGCTAACTGGCACTTTAATAGGCCGTACGAGAGAGGGCTAACTGGCACTTTAATAGGCCGTACGAGAGAGGGCTAACTGGCACTTTAATAGGCCGTACAAGAGAGGGCTAACTGGCACTTTAACCCATTCTCCGCCAATCACGTGTTAAGGCGGGTTTCTCTGCCATGCGTTGTCTGCCAATCACGCCGTAAGGCGTGTTTGAGATCAATATTTCATATTTTCGTCATGGTATTCATATTTCACCCACAGAGTCTTGGCTGATGCTGTCTGAGCCATCACAACTTTGCAACGCTTCAATACCGCCACCTGGTGGCCGATCGGCGAGTTGCCAAACCGGAAGTTCCCATTGGAGCTCGGTCCGTCCCCTATTTTCGTCCGGCCACTCGTTTATCGTCCCGGGGCTCAATACAGACACCGTGGATATGGATCTTTGCCATAACTCAATAATCAACATGATTTGGACGTGTATTAGTAATATACAAACCGGAAATGGATCGCATCGATCAACATCACATAATTGGGATCTGTTTGCTCCACTCTCATCGCCCAACGAGGAGACTGACGTGAGTTTCAGCGTTTTTCTTTATCATTTTCGATACAAACTGCTCTGATCAATATATCACCCATACTACATAAATCATTTAACATAAACGACCCCCCCCCCCCCCCTCCGTTCACCCGCAGATGATCAGTCATGACGTTTAGGACCATGTACAGTTGACATTTTTAATATAGCATGGATCGGTATCAAACTGCATTTGATAATCTAATATATGCATTTATGCCTATATCTCACGTTCTATGAAATACTGCAGAAAACAATAAAAACATATTTATACTCTAGACGGTATTTTAGTATGAATGTGTGAATGAAAAAGTAAAATGTTCCTACATCCTGAACGATAGATAATTGATGTTGAATGGGCCATAGTAATGTCAATTTAGCAATACAATTTAAAAAGTTATAGCCCTGCAAAGAAGGTGAACATCTCCATAGACAAATAGCGCTGGCAGAGGATGGTTTAGGATGGTCAAAGTGGTGGCAGAGAATGGGTTAATAGGCCGTACGAGAGAGGGCTAACTGGCACTTTGGCTCATTTGCTTCTGAATGGGCCGTGTAATAAATGCAAGCGAGCTTGAATAGGTCACCCAAGGTGGGGGACAACGCCAAGGAGGAAGCCATATTTAGACCCTTTTATGTAAGTAATGTATAAACTGTTCAGAGCCCCCGGCCTCACCCCCAAGGCCCCCACCTCCCTCCTATGGGAGAGCATTCAGCTGTGGGAGGGGCCCATGGCTTACAATGATGCAATGCAATCCCCAACACAAGGGGTATAAAAAGAACTGATTTGTTGAAGGGAGGGCTCTCTTTTGTTTAATTTGTGTCCCGCATATGTGATATGCCAGGCAAACAGAAAGGCAGGCAGACAGACAGACAGATGCTTGCACACACACACACACACACACACACACACACACACACACACACACACACACACAGCCAACCCCACCCCGATGAGTCAAGGACATCCAGGAAGCCTTCTCATTCTTCTCCTGGAGATATAAATCCTGTTAGTGGATCCTTTGACATGTCTCAGGATTAAATTAATCAAAGCAAATGTTGGACGATTCAGAAACACTGACACGCTGAATGCCCGTGACAGGTGGCGGTGAGCTATTTTTAGAACACGTGATGCCAAATGAATTGAGGGGGGGGGGGGACAGAGTAGGAGGAGCTGAGACACGAGAGGAAAACAGTGTGTGTGTGGGGGGCTCTATCGATATCTGGTGCTAATGTAGTGATGGGCGTTCTAGAACAACATACAGTGCAGTGCAGCCCAGTTCCCACTCCGAATGCTAACGGGCCCTAGTTCATGACTAGTCTGACAAAAGCCATTAATTGCTTTTCGTCTCGTCTCGTAATGAAGTGAATTGAACAAATCATCTCGTGCAGAGGAGCCAGTGTCAAACTATAATAACACACACTCCTTCCTACACATGGCAGATGAGGTCACAACCTCCCGCTCCTCTTTTCCATTCCAGCACAGCTAAAAATAGCCGTCCGCATGGATAATGAACGCTCTAATATAGTATATAAAGTTCTGGATTATAAGGGTATAATACATTTTCACTCAAAAACCATACTCCCACACGTCTCACGACACTGTGGTTGATACGAGCGGGTTTTCAACTCAGATTTCTGGAGATGTGCAGCGGCATTTGTCTGAAAGTGTACTCACCGCAGAGTCGGTTGCCCATCGATTTCTACAAATTACATTAAGCCCTATGTGGAGAGCAATCCTTTTTATCTCTCCCTGCTCAGCCCTCTGCCCCCCCCCCCTTTCCTATAGCACATGAAGGAGGAACACTTTCAAGTCTATAATAACGAAACGTGCACAACAAGATCAACAATCCAGATATAAAATAATCACTATCTGGATGATGATGGTGGTGGTGGTGTAAGATAATCACTATCTGGATGATGATGATGATGATGATGATGATGATGATGATGATGATGATGATGATGATGGTGGTGGTGGTGGTGTAAAATAATCACTATCTGGATGATGATGATGATGATGATGGTGATGGTGGTGGTGGTGGTGTAAAATAATCACTATCTGGATGATGATGATGATGGTGGTGGTGTAAAATAATCACTATCTGGATGATGATGATGATGATGGTGGTGGTGGTGGTGTAAAATAATCACTATCTGGATGATGATGATGGTGGTGGTGGTGTAAAATAATCACTATCTGGATGATGATGATGGTGGTGGTGTAAAATAATCACTATCTGGATGATGATGATGCTGATGATGATGATGATGGTGGTGGTAGGTGGGGGGGGGGGCAAACTACATGATTGTGTTCACTGTTTGCAACACTTGGTTAAGAAAATAAATAAAAACATTTGACACCTAACAGCAAACAAACAGCTTAATGCAACAAATGTTAGATTGTGTTTTTCATCACCTGGCAGCCCACAGCAGTGGTTTTCAACATGGGGTCCTCAAGGGGTTCCAGGGGGTCCCCAGAAAAAAGGGGGAATTGTTACATTTCAGTTATTTCATTCACTAGTAGTTAGAGAGAGAGTGTCATATAGATTTCAATCTCTCCACTGTAATCGCCTATTCTGGACTAAATCACACAACTAAAATCTTCTCAGATGGGGGTCCCTGAAACTAAATCTTAATGGGGCTCCACTGCCTATAATGTGTATCAATTTGGGGATCCTTGGCACGAAAAACGTTGAACCAGTGGCCAACAGAATAGCATAAAACTCATTATGATCAACAGAGGACACAAAAATCCAAAATTGAGTCAGTAAGTAGCCTATACACTGTACATTTCTGTTGGATTAGTATGGCTTTTTGCCCAGTAATTCCCCATTGTCCTAGAGAGAGATGGGAGGCGCATCTCCCCAGCTGCCCCTGGCCATCCCTAAACAAGGGGGCGCTCCCATAGCGCTGACTGTCACGCAGCTGAGCCCACGAGGGATGGAGAAGAAAGAAAAACAAAACAAACAAAAAACATCCCAACCACCTTGTCTCATATCACCATATGAAAACCATATAGCAAGGAGCAAGTAATATTAATAGAGAAATTGTATTAAAAAAATATATATGAAGATGTAGGATAAAAACTGCAGTTTGTCTTCTGCACGAACCGGTCTCTCACAGAGAATGATGCTGAATCTGAGTAGTCTCTAGGCAATGCCATATATATAAATATAAAATAAAAAGGATACAAGTATTTACCAACCTTGTTCTGGGTCCCAATTGACTTGTTTTCTTGGTGTTTCTATTGGAAATTTCATTGCTATTGTTGTTTCCCTCAAGAAACACAGAAACAAATATGTGTTCAATGGCTTTTATAAAAACGCTGGAAAAAGAACTAGTTCGTCCGGTGTTCTTCTCTCGTATCTTCTGTATGTCAGCATCACTTGAATTGCACATTTAAATTGGACTGGGAAAAGGAAACGCCACGGCGCATTGTCTGCCTCTCTCTCCTCAGCCTGGCACGGGCGCGTGGTGTTTGCTTATAAATTGGTCCTTATGAACCGGTATCACAGAGCTGCCGCATCATTTGGATGACCACCCTTCATCACATCACATCACTCTCACTCTAGTGGTCCGTCCGGTCCAGGGACAGCGGTTGAGCGTGTGAAACGACGAACTTTACGCATGCGATCCGGTACCAACAATAAGGATGATCTCTGCAACCCCGCCTCGCACGCACGACGCACCCAACCCAGCCGTCCGACTCGGAGGCTTAGGCAATGTGCTTTTAGCATGACATAGATCTATTTAATGAATGTATTAAATTGAATACTTACTATAGTCTCAACTGGCGTGGGTTCTAGATCTGCTCCTAAACAGAATTACCCTCGCCGCATCGGATTGACACTGACAGCCGGCGCCCGAGCACATGGTTCAGGAGCGAAAGTCAGGCATTAAACGCCTATTCAATGGCAGACTTGCCGTAAACCATGACATCATTCACAATCGAGAGGTTATTATTTATGAACATGAATACATAAAGACACGTCATCTTTCCAACCCAGGCACACCCCTTACGCAGTGGTCATTCTTTTTGTGTAATTCAGAAGTAGGGGTAGGGGCTAATTATAAAACAACAACATGGACGATAGTATATTGTAGCCAGGTCATCTTTTTTTGCACAGCTAGCACTTGGAAATGTGCAGGATACAATTCTGCAAAAGTAGACATTCCCCTAAAATCTGCCAATATTTACTTATTTTATATTGTGAGTCTGATAGTTATAAGCTATCAACGTAAGGGAAATGCAATCCTATGACACCATCGAATTGCACTGCCTGACATATAAAAAATTGTATGGACAGTCATGTTAATGTAGACCTATACCTATAACATCTAGAATTATATACAGTAAAGTGTGTGTGTGTGTGTGTGTGTGTGTGTGTGTGTGGCGGGGGTCATTGTAAGTATGGGAACATAATTGGTCATAATAAAAAATTTCTTTCAACCATGCAGTCAGTGCAATTTGATGATGTGGATTGCATTTTCCTCACTCCTAAATCAAAACTCACACAATAAGAGAAACAAATCTTGGCACATTTTACATTTACATTTAGTCATTTAGCTGACACTTTTATCCAAAGCAACTTACAAATTGTGTACAACGTGTCAGCACAATTCAACAATTCTGGCAGCTAAGAGTAAGTGGTATTGTTCGTCAAACAGTGTCAAACTTGAGTGCATAGTACAGTACTGTAGTATACATATTAGCGTGGTAGGTAATAGTATAGGCATAGTAGATACATTTCAGATATTGAAGAAGTGTGTTTTTAGTTGATGGCAGAGAATTGGGTGGGTTTTCAGCTATAGCTACTCACTGGTGGGAAGTTCATCCCACCATCATGGAGTGAGGACCAAGAATAGCCTGTTTCACTTGAATGACAATTGACCAGAGGTAGGATTGATTGAGTGATTGATTGAAACTTTTATTAACAGATTGCAGAATGGTACAATACAGTACGGCTCAATACAAACAACTGCTAAGAGGATGCAGACCAGAAAAAGACTTCCGTCTTGTTTACATCAGGTTCCTCCATTTTCAATTCATCAGGACATTTATGACATACATGACATACAAATATACAGTACTGTTTCATCAAGACATTTATGACATACAAGACATACAAATATACAGTACTGTTTAAGAGAAAGAGATCATAACAAAAATATATACATTTGAAGGGGAAGAAACTTGGAGGGGGTTGGGTGGGAGGGTGCCATATTTATGGGGGCCATACAGATATATATCATGACATTTATGACAATACATGACATACAGTACTGTTACATTTGTGACATACAAGATATGCAAATATACAGTATTGTTAAACAGAGATACTAACAGATAATATATACGAGGGGGAGGAAACTGTACACATTATGAGGGAGTGGGTGGGTGGGATGGGGTTTGTACATTTATGGGGGCCAGTTTCGAATTGCAACCGGTGCTCTTTGAGAGCGGTTTTGAAGGTGGGTAGTAGGGGTGGACGGTATAAACGGTATACGGTATAAACGGTATGAATTTGCTCTACGGTATGGATTTTGCCTATACCGTGTAACCGGTAGTGCAGCTCTAAAATAGCAATGACGTCATGTAACCACAGCGCGACTATTTCACTGGCATTTGCCCCTAAAAATAGATAGAATTAGTCATAGATAATAGATATGTGCGAACTGGAAAAAGTTATTTAGGAGGCTTCGCGCAGTGGGCGTGCCAGCCCCTCCCGCACGCATGTAAACACGGGTCTACAGTGGGACGGGACGTCTCCCTGAGCTAACGTTAGCTTAGCTACCGTTACAAAATGACCCAGTCAACTATTCACTTTTAGTTTAATACATGATGAGGCATTGTCTAACCGAACGGTATCTAGTCGGCCAGCTACCGATAGCTCCCGACATCAACAAACGCTCCATCAAGTCTAGTAGAGTAGACGTGTATGATAGCTCCGTTAGCCGTTAGCTCACGTTAACGCAAGTTGGTTCACCGTTCAAAACGAAATGTCCCATTGAACTAAATAATTCACTGAGGCGTTGTATTAACGTTATATATCCGGCTAGCAGTAGCTACAGATAGCTCCTGATATCAATGTCTTATAACACTGATTCGATGCGTATTCGAGCTGAGGGCTTGTGAATGTGATTTAACGTTATACCAATACTAGGGCCCAGCTGCAGCGCCGGTGAATCCTGGCCGTAGCTCGAGGCTACTCGAGTATAGGTCCAGCTGCAGCTCCGGAGAATACTGGCCGTAGCTGGAGGCTACTAATGTACACACAGACAGTGGAGCTTGTTGCGTGGTGGCGATGTCTCGCAGATAATACAAGTACAAGTCTAATTATATAATATATATATTTTATATATAAAAAAAAAAAAAAATTATATAAAATTAAAAAAAAATTTTTTATCAAAAACGATGATACCGTGATATATACCGTTACCGTCTATGCTTCAAATTATACCGTGATATAAATTTTAGACCATACCGTCCACCCCTAGTGGGTAGTGATTCAAAGTTGTTTACGGCTGTGGGTAGGGCGTTCCACATTGATGTGGCATAATTGCGAAACGTGTTTAGACCCTTGTTTGTGCCGAATCTGGGTTGAACATGATTTGTGGAACTCCCTCTGGTGTTGTGGTCATGGTATTCACTGACCTTTGGGAAGTATTTCGACATGTACATGTGTACCTTAGTGGTGTATTGGATCTTGTAGACCAGGCCCATTGCAAGTTGCTGTACTCTGTTGTCTACTCTAATAGGTTGTCAAAATGGGCAGGGGTGAGGTGGGTTTTAGGAGTACGGTCAAGCAGTAGTCTGACCAGTTTGTTTTGTGATTGTAATCTTGTATTTAGTGCCTTTAAGGTGCTTTGGTACCATGAGGTGCAAGCATAGTCGTAGTACCCTTGAATGATTGCTCCTGCTAGAGTCTTCAGGGTATTCTTGTTTACCAGAGAGGAGATCCGGTACAAAGATTGTGTTCGTTGGTTGACTTTTTTGATTACATTGGATGCCATTTTGTCACAGGAAAGATTTGCCTCTAGGATGGAACACATGGTATGTAATTATTTCATCTTTCCTTGTGACAATATTGTCACCCACTGTAACAGAGTTGGCCTTGCTGAGTTTGTTATTTGATCCAAAGAGAATGGATTCTGTTTTACCCAGGTGTAATGATAGTTTGTTATCAGTTCAGAGCTGAGGGCTTTTTCAACCTGCAACTTGTCCCTGTCAGAGACCAGCAGGGCTGAGTCGTCCACGCACAGGAACAAGTTGCAGTCACAAGCTGATGACATGTCATTTGCATAAATTAGGAACAGTAAAGGTCCTAGTATGCTTCCTTGTGGAACACCACAGCTCACTGGGAGGGGGGGGGGGGGGGGGGGGGCAGTGTACCGTTCACCTCCACCATCTGTTCTCTCCCCTCCAGGTAGGATTGCATCCAGCTCACTGATGAACTATCAAAACCAATTGCTTTTAGCTTATCAATCAGAATGGAATGATTGACAGTGTCGAAAGCCTTTTGGAGGTCCAGCATGACCATGCCGTATTTGCCCGCGTCCACCTCGTGTTTGATGTGGTCGTTCAAATAGAGCAGGCAGTGGAATGGGATGTTCTGAAGCCAGATTGGAATTCGTAGATTAGCTTTTTTTTCACAGGGTACTTTTTGACCTGTTTGTAGACAATTTCTTCCATAACTTTCGAGATGGAGGTAAGAATAGAAACAGGGGGAGAGACTCTTGGGTCTATCACCAAACCAAAAAGGGCTTATATCTGAAATGTATCAAAATATTATGTGCTTGACTAAAGACAAAATCGCTAAGACGAGATCCAGGTGGGAGGAGGAACTGACGGAGGAGTGGTGGGGGGGGAGCACTGGATAGGGTGAATTCCTCCTCCACTTGCGCCCGACTCAGTCTAATACAACTAAAGGTGGTACACAGAGTACACTACAGCAAAGCAAGACTAGCGGAAATCTACCCAGACTCCAATCCCAATTGTGACCGCTGTAATAGTCCACAAACTGATCTCTCTCACATGTTTTGGTCCTGCCCAGGGCTTAGACCATTATGGTCCTCAATATTTGAGGTGCTCTCGATAGTACTAGATACTACAATACAGCCCTGTCCACTGTTGGCCATTTTCGGGGTACCGGCTGAGCCTCTCCCTATTGTAATTCAAACGAGACTGACATGTTGGCCTTTGCCAGACGGAGAATACTCCTAGCCTGGAAATTGTCTACACCCCCCCCCCCTTCTCTGCCTGGCTAAAAGATATGGTCTCATTTCTAAAACTAGAGAAGATTAACACTTTCACTGCCACACACGAGATATCTCGGGTTTCCGATAGTCACGTTGAAAGCCACTCACGAGATTTCTCAGATTTTTTTTTTTTTTTTAGCGATCTGAAATCATATTGCATCACGCGAGCCTACCCGAGTATACCCGAGCACCGCCGGCGATCAGATGTGGAAAAAAGCGCCCCCTATCGTCTCCCAGATGACATAAGGGATTTTGGAATGGACTCAATGAAAATGGATGGGGGAAAAAATCCTGTACTCCACATTTTCCAGTCCACTGATGCAGCCGGGGTTACCACAGTTCATTCTGGAGCCTCTCAGCCTCGCGGAATCATGTACTGTGCTGTACACACGTTGGATCCATACACTTATCGATTTTTTCCAATGGTGATCAGGAATTGGAATATACCAGTTGGATACCATCTGATGTCAGGTAAGGAATCTATGTTATCAGTGTTAGGATAATCAGACTAATTTTGATGAAGATATAGGCTGTTTTGTGAAATGGGCTCTTTCGGTTTCACTGTAAAAGTCCAAGAGGAAATGAACACTGCGATTATCCGTGCGCGGCTCGAATGTGCTTGCGTGCACGTATAATATTGATCATCTAGCGTTTATTTGAAAACGATTCATAAATAGGCCGACGAATATCAACGTTCTGGAATATTCCAGTAAAAGACGATTATCATAGAATGGTCTAGACTCTAGAATGAACTGTTTTTTACCTCAAAACGAGTGCTTTTCAAAATGCTCTCAAACGGAAATGAAGCGATAAAAAACCAATCTGCCTTGACAGCACTGACTGGAAAAGGATTCTTTGATAAGCGACGGGCAGATTAGACACATAGCCATAATTTAAAACATAGATTAGGCGATATTAAGCGTAACATTGGCGCCGATGGTGGCATTGAAGCGATACCTCTGGCGCCACCTCGTGGCATTCAAAGTGTTAAGTATGCACTTAGAGGAGTTAACGAAAGATTCCTTAAAAAGTGGCAGCCGTTTGTCGTGGAATATATTATCATGTCCTTATAGATCTGTGTTGAGATATCATGTTATACAGCGTGACTTTCAGTGTGACCAGCTTGACTGGTTAATGTGTGTATGTCTCTTTAAGAAGACTCCGACATCTCCCCAGCCATAACTTCTTTGTTGTTGCTTCCAGTGACTGAGAACCATTTTTGTTTACCTTCATCATCATATCTGATATTATGTTATGTCTGACAACTGTGTATTTAACATATGTCTGAACAGAACTCTTGGTCAGTCTATGGTCAGACGCTAATGTGTTAACATATTGTCTCTGACTATAAACTGTCCTTTCATTTGTGGCCACGGTGAAATAAACTCTTATTATTATTAATAATGACTCAGAATGATTTGTAAACGGCTCATCGTTTAGTCCTTTAATATTTCCCATTACACGTTAATTTCCTACTTTAACAGTCTATCTGTTCTCCCTCCTGACTGAGTGTCTTTCGTTTTTGAGTGGCCCTCCCATCTAACCAGGCCCAGCAGCAGGGGTGCGTTGCTCATGGGACGAGGTTGCACACAGAGCAACCAGCTCTGTGAGCAGAAGCACGCGAACACACATGCAGGGATGTGCACGCACGTGCACACAGGAATGCACTGCACTCGACTGATGCGCCAACTCGCCAAGTACCCACCTGGCTACTTTGCATAACAATAGCGCAGGTCGGGTGGCGTAGCGGAGATTGCGCTCGTCACCAATGCAAGAGGCTGCGGTCTCGACTCCCGGAGTCATCATTGCCTGCGTCTTGGGCCGATCGTCATACTAACTCGTTTGGCTGAGTTAGCGGGAGGGAAGTCATGGCTGGTAATCTGGCGTTGTGGACAGCGACACCTACAGGTCAGGTCTGGGCGCCTGCTCAGCGAAAGGCAGGAAGTGGTGAAGGCAGCGTGACCTGATGAATTGAAAATGGGGGACCCTGATGTAAACAAGATGAAAGTCTTTCTCTGGTCTGCATCCCCTTAACAATTGTGTGTATTGAGCTGTACTGTATTGTACCCATTAATAAAGTTTTCAATCAATCAATCAATCAAACCTCCCATGTGTTACACTTCACCAATGAGAGTCCTCGCTGCCAGGTGAAAAGAGAGCCGCTGGCTGTCTCCGCATGTGTTGGAGGAAGCATGTGGTAGACTTCAGGGTTCCCTTGTACCGACCAGTAGGGGGAACATGCGCACAACGACCAGGTAGGGGGGGGGGGGGGGGGGGGGGGGGAATTGGCATAACGACTAAATTGGGATGGGAGGAAAAGCATAGAAAATCAGGCGGAGAAAAAGAGGATAAAAAAATAAATAAAATAAAAACAATAGCGCAGGTCGTCAGGTGTGTTCAAATACGTTCTCAGATAGACCACCGTAACACTTCCGGGATTCTGAAATCAGGGAGGAGATTGCGGGGGGTCAAATGAATGGATGTGGACGAGAGCCGTGATGGAAGTGGTTGCCGATACGGCTGTGGGGGTGCTAGAGACATGATCGAATAGACTTTTATGCGCCTCGCTCTCCTGAACACGGCGTGACCCATAACTAATCCATCAGAACTAAATCGGCAGAGAAAAAGCCCATTTTAATGCACCTATTCCGCGTGGACATGCGCAGAGTGCCCATGGAGTCTGGACGACGCGTGACGACGCTCGAATGAATGTGGACTGTTCTATCAGAGGGGGGAGCTTCGATGGTCATGTAAGTGGCTACAGGCCGCTGCACTTAAATATAAACATTCGTCTACCTGTAGACTCAATGAGGTAATTGTAGATGTCGCCATAACAAGACGCGTCTGGCCATTTAGTGGGATAATTTTTTCATTATCCTGTTCGGCTGGCCACCGAAGCTCCCCCCTCTGATAGAACAGTCCACATTCATTCGAGCGTCATCACGCGTCGTCCAGACTCCATGGGCACTCTGCGCATGTCCACGCGGAATAGGTGCATTAAAATGGGCTTTTTCTCTGCCGATTTAGTTCTGATCGATTAGTTATGGGTCACGCCGTGTTCAGGAGAGCGAGGCGCATAAACGTCTATTCGATCATGTCTCTAGCACCCCCACAGCCGTATCGGCAACCACTTCCATCACGGCTCTCGTCCACATCCATTAATTTGACCCCCCCCGCAATCTCCTCCCTGATTTCAATGTAACGCGGAAGTGTAGTGGTCTATACATTCACACAAAACTTGTGAATTAAATGTGTTACATTCCATTCCTAGAGGCAATTAGGCATTGTCTTTAGTCTGTGCGAACGCGAGGGAACATTTATGCGCATGCGCGGGAGCGCGCGTGCGCGTGGCATCTGTAGAAGCAGAAACCGACTTGTAGAATTTATATTATTGTTTAGTCAGTGTCTTATTTATGTTTGAACTCTAGGGGGCACCCCACCTATTATAAGTTACCTAGCTGATCAGTGTAATCCATTGACAAATAGAGCAATTGACAACTGTTCTGATTTAACCATTTATTCACTATTATTATTTTTTGGACAATAAAACCCTGCAAACTGTGCCAGCCGCAATTTGGACATTCTTCTATATTTACATCACAAACTATGTTACTGAGTAGAGAACTAATTATGCATGGTGCATCGTGACGCCTGTCAACACATGCAGGGAGTGACAAGCGGCCACTATAAAGTAGGAAAACTCCCTCACGAAAGAAGGACGTGTGAGTATAAAGTTGGACAACCTCCCTCACCAAAGAAAGCCAGAGGTAAGAAGATTTATGAATAAAACCTCTGTTAATGAAGACCTGGATAAAGGATTTGAAGGACGTGAAGAGCTGTAATGGCCTACAGCGACGTGGAATTGTTTGGACGCTGCTGTATTTATGAATGAAACTGACTCGGGACATTGCTACTTTGTTGCGCTTCCTTACGAACGCTGTGGAGTATTCTAGTGTCAGACTAATTGAATTGCGATGCTGTGGATAATGGAACGGACTATGTGCCGTATTAACACAATCGCGGCCACTGGGATGAGTCTAATTATTCTCAAGAGGACCAGGAAATGTAAACAGACGTGGGGATGTTTGTAGAGCTAAATCTATACTTTATAGTATTGCTATCTGTCCATTCTCATTGTGAATTGAGACCATAAACCGTCCCTTAAAAATGGCTTAAAGAAAAAGATATTTCATCAATACGTTCTCATTTTATAGCGCCGTGAATATAAGCGTTATACCGGATTTGGTCTAGTATATTTCCTGGAAGCCGAGTTAAAGGGCTAATAGCTAATAACGTTAAATCCAATGGCATTTCGATTATAGATACGCTCCAGTTAAAACTCAAACACGATCCTCACGCATGTATGCATGGAAGGGGGGGGGCGGGGGACGTCGTTTCTGATTATTGATTACCAATAACCGCGTTAGCCTCATTAGTCTCATAGGCCGAACGCCTGGTTGAGTATGATAACAATTCCCGATTGGGCTGTACTTTACGTGAAAAAGATCTTACCGTGGTCCGGTGAGATTCCCCCGAGCATTTCCCCGTTATCGATCGCCATCTGTCCATGTCCATTGGCTGATGATAAATCCCCTTATTGCATGGTGAAATCTGCGATGCAAAACATAATCCAAGGTACAGGCTACACATATAGAATCCAGCTACTGGAAACTCAAAAAAAAAGTAAAAAAAAGATTGCTCCCTTCAGCCACAGTGCACACTGCATTATCGCGATAGCGCCCCTAAGAGGATCTGGCCGGTATTGCACCTTCTCGAATTCAAAGAGTAGGGTAAATCTGCAGTGCCGCTCTGCGACCTTGAATAGGTTATTAAAATGGAATAAAAGCAATAACAACTTGCCACGGACTTATCCGTGCTTCTGTCCACAACGGGTGGAATCGAAACACGGAGATATCCGTTGTTCGTCCCCAATGTGTTAATATGTGGAACCATCACAATTAATGTTGTCTGGTCGTGCGGAAACTGTAAACTAAATGACGCAATGGACTGTCTGATTGAATTCCGATGCAGCAGTGGACTAAATAGAACCGAGAATGTGCGCAGTAGTATTACGTGGAACCAACATAATTAGTGTTATTTGTGTTATATGTAATGCTGCGCTGAAACCTGGCTGCGAGCTGTGGCCTATATATGCCTACAACTGCATAGCCGCTACTACGTTACTGCAGTGCATTCATTAGCAGGAAGAAGATAAACCCACTTTGAAGGCTCTGACGTCACACCAAGTGAATGTAACATTTAAGCTACAAAAGAATATAAATAATAATAAAAAATAAAAATAGTAACGAAATGTCTGAAGCAATGGAAGAAAATGGAGCTGTTGGACCAGCCCAGGAAGGCCAACTTCTAATTGAGACAAGTGGAAATGGAGCAACAGGCCCTGTGGAAAAAGAACCTGATGCTAGACCTAAGAGGGATAAAAAGCTCACAAGAAAGGCCCTCCAAGCTCATATAACCCAACTTCAAAAGACAAGAGCAAAAGGAATGAAAACATTGACTATAAAAAGGAATGCAATAAGAATTAATAAGTTTTGCTGCATTCAGAGCCATTGAAGAGGAAGTTATAGAAAAGCATGAGTCCATTCAGAATCTCATTGACGAAGAGGATAAAGTACAAGACAACCTAGAATGGCACTCTTCCATGCTTGCTTGTAAAATGTTCCATGATATTGTGAATAATTGGATGTGTAAAGCTGCCTCCCTTCCTCAGGAGCAGGCAAAGGCACCAAAAAGGGGCCAAACAGTCATAGAAGTAGTGTGAGCTCAACAACCTCATCTATGCTTAAAAAGACTGAAGCTGAAAAATCCGCCATGATGGCACGCCATGCCAATTTAAAGAAAAAACAAGAGCTTGAGAAACAACAAAGAGATTTGAAATATGAATTGGAAACCAGACAAGCAGCTATAAATAACTTACAAGAGGAGCTTGAGCTAAAAACTGACATTGAAGCAGCAGATGCAAAAATAAGGACACTATCAAGTTTTGAGGAACAAGTTGTCATGTACGCAGGTCTGATAATAACAACTGGAGGGCGGCACATGAGCAAAAGCAGCCCCTCTCAGTAAATATGTTCAAAATCAAGGTCCCAGGTGTAGGTGAAAGAAGACACAACACAAGACGTTTTCCAAATAGTAAAGTATATATTTATGGTGGTAGGACTTCAAACCTCCACCATAAGGCAAGAAGGGGAAAAGGTAAGGGAGGACAAACAATACAAACAGGTACACAAACAAACACTTAGTAGTTACAATACAACCTTGGGCCCATCCTAGGACACCACAGCTGTGGAGTTTAACCCACACTCCATGTGATAAAATGGCACCGTGCCACACAGTGTTGCTTTAGGCCATCGACAGGCGAGACGGCAGCCTCCTCACTCCACCATAAGGCAAGTGACTTCCAGCAATGAGACTACTGCAAAAATGACACCATGACGCGCCCCGACATGTGTGTGCTGTCAGCTACTTGTGCACCCGCCCCTCTTGATGTGATTGCCATCAGCTGTCCCTCATTAGGCAATCAGCACCCTTCAGTATAGGGACGGGCAGCACCTGACAGGAAGAGAAGAAGAGATATCATTAGCTCTCATGTTCACACACACGCACACATACAAGCGATACTAATCTGATGTTCACATGGTCTTCCAAATACAGTAATAATGATAATGACCAACCCACGTACGTCACACCTCCCCCCATAAGAGCGAACCCGCAGGGTTAGCAAAACATTATCACTTATTATCAACCAACATCCGATTAGTACCAACAAGAACAAAAATAAATAGAAATCACACTCCATATAGGCCACATGCCCCTATGTTGGGCCCACACGGTCAACCACCACCTCACCCAATACCAGATGCATCAGCCGCCGGACGTGGCTGGCACATTCCTCATACCGAGGCCATGACGGTATACTGTAGTCAACCATACGCGAATTGCTCAATGGTGTTCGCACTCCCAACATCAACCCTGTGCGTCCTGTAAGGCACATTAGAACACAACACAGCATGTGAAACAACAGTCCTGTCACATCTCAACTCCGACGAGACGCGGGCAGGACTTTTCCTTAGCCTATTCACATGACACCAGCGTGTCCTCCTCCGCCGCCCGAGCGTATGCAACATATACTTAGTGGCAGAGACCTTTCCCCTTACCACATAAGGTCCTGAGAACCGGGCAGTGAGCACCGTACTAGGCGTGGGCAGCACAATCAACACCTCATCCCCCGCCTCAAAATGCTGCGTCACCGCCAACTTGCAAAACTCACCACAGACCGAGTCACCCAACGCTAGACCTTGGTCTCGCTTCCGCTCCTGTGCACTAGGGACAGCACAAATAGAAGGGACATTGGGGTGATTATTAATCAATGCATCACACAATAAGTTCGTAAATGGAGCGTCTCCAACCTCCAACACAGGGACGACCTTACCCCCACCGATATCATTCCCCATGACGAAATCCACGCCCTTTACGGGAAAACATGGGCGAACCGCGACCGGAAAACAACCTGTGATCAGTGCAGACTGTACATGCACCTTATGCAACGGCACGCGCACACACCCCATGCCAATACCTCTCACCAATCCGCTCGACCGACAGGAGTCCACATCCAATGGTAATACATCAGCCAGGATGAACGATTGAGAGGCTCCCGTATCACGGAGTATTCTCACCCGTTGGTAGTCCCCAACTTTACCCGACAGGGACACACAACCATCAAACAAAAAGGGCTCAAAAGAGCTATGCTGGTCAGGACATGACACCGTACCAATCAACCCCACCCCTTTCGGTTCCTGGGCTGACTCCCTGGTCTCCTGTCGATCCCTTAGCGCATGACAGTCCTTCACAAAATGCCCTTCTTTTTTACAATAATGACACACTCGCTCGTCACCCAAGGCATTTCGAGACGGCGGTGAGCGAGGTCGGAATGGTCGCTCGTCACCTCCGCGATACGGCGGCCCCGACGGAGAAAACGCGCCCCCTCCTACATACACACCATTTCGTACAGAAACATTTTTGTGGATCATTGCTAACTCGTCACACAAAACTGCAGCTTCCTGGAGGGTAGAAACCTTTCGCTCCTCTAAATGTACTATCATATGTTCGGGCACAAATTTTTTAAATTGTTCAATGAGGATTAACTCACTCAAAGCCTCGACCCCATCCACCTTACATGCTTCACACCAACGAGTGAACATCGTCCGTTGTTCATGGGAAAATGCCACATGTGTTTGCGAGGGAGCTTTACTTAGTGCCCTAAACCGTTGCCGATATGCTTCTGGCACCAGCTCATATACGCGCAAGACAGCACCCTTCACTTTCTCATATATCATGCTGTCCTCCTTCGATAATAACTGGCATGCGTCCTGAGCCCTACCCGTGAGCTTATATTGCAATAATAGTGCCCACTGGTCCTCCGGCCAACGCGAAGCCCGCGCTATCCGCTCAAAAAAAAAAAAAAAATGCTTCCACCTCAGACTCTCGAAAAACAGGAACCATAGAAATATGCTGCCCAACATTAAAACTGCCCTGGTAACCTTCAGATGAGGGCGAAGAAGAGCCAACACTCTCCAGTTCCATCCTCCTTAGTGTAATCTGGAGCTCTCTATCCTTCTCCTTCCCCTCTCTTCTCTCCTCTCTGTCTCTCTCCTCCGTGTCACGCATAGCAGCTCTGTCTCTCTCCTCTCTGCTCTCCTCCTTCCTCTCCAACCTGTCTCGCTCCTCCCTTCTCTCCTCTCTGTCTCTCTCCTCTCTTCTCTCCTCTCTCCTCTCCAACCTGTCTCTCTCCTCCTTTCTCTCTTCCCTGTCACGCATAGCAGCTCTCTCCTCTGAAACAGAGGCACGTCCTGAGTGTACAGAATTATCACCGTCAATCTCCTCAGCCATGGCACCGCTACCCCTCCGTTCCTGTATAGCAACACCTGTCCCCTCACTGGACTCACCAGACGCCTCGTCATGCGTGACGTCCTCCGAGCCATTTCCCCCGGCTATGGGCGAACTCAATATCTCCCTATCAACCAACCCAGCGAGCACAAGTGCTTTCACCTCCTCTTTACTTTTTGAACTTTGGACCGTAATGCCATAATGCTTGGCGACCCCACACAATTCAGCTTTCGTGCAGTCATCAACCTGATCCCTTGTAGGATCCACCACAAACAAGTCCAAAGTAAAAGCCACCCCAGCCATAGTCCCTACAGAATATGACTACAAAAAGTAACACAACAATAATAAACGAATCACAGGTGACAAGAAAATATCCCCTCACCTACTCCACAATATCCGTGCGTACACCTTTAATCATTACATTCCGTAGTATACAATTCAACCACTCTGATCTACTGCCCACATCTACCATCTATGAAAACAATAAATGCTGGTCTAACCACCTCAACTAGGAGTCACCTGTGTCACTCTAGCCTATCCCAGATAAACTACTCCACTACCTGGATGAAGGCTACACATATCTTCAGTCGCTTACCGATTTCATTGCGCGCTCCACCGGAATCACAACTTGTGCCCCCCACCCTCTAGCCAAGCAGGTGACCCCCCCTGTTACCTATGTGGCAGAAAAACAGATTAGTTCAAGAGCATCACAACAACAATGGTTTACATCAATCAACTGTGTAGCACGGACAATGGAACACACTAACTTACCAATTTAGAAAACGCTATCTTATTACACCTGATATGCTTCAATCGACAAGTCACCCCGTTATTTTACCAACAAGGAACCATACAATTGCGCAAACTAACGAGCCCCCATGTCATGTACGCAAGTCTGATAATAACAACTGGAGGGCGGCACATGAGCAAAAGCAGCCTGTTGTGAAGGATCAGATTAAACCGAATATATATGTTTATTTATATATATATATTTGAATAGTATTCGTATATCGTTTGATATCCCCTGTATATTCCTTGTACAATATGCACTGAATATCCCTTTAGTCTACTAAACAGCCCATAATACGCCCACCCCACGGGAAGCAAGTAACGAGGAGGCTGAGAACAAGAAACCTATGTTCTGTGGACTGAGCACAGTCGCCTCCACAGACCCCAACATAGATGACTGCACTACCCTAGAGAGTGCGCAGCAGAGGACATTCCTGTGGCACCACCCAGAGATTCAGTCCACCACTGACATGTCAGCAGCTGACTACGAAGAAGCGGAACTTCTTCTACTACAACGAGCCCAGAGAGACTCGTTCCCCGATGAGCTAGACTGTCTACAGGGAGGAAAGCCCGTCCCATCAGACAGCAGACTGCTCCACCTGGCACCCGAGAGTGACGCCCATAATCTCATCAGAGTGGGTGGTCGCCTGCGGAGAGCCCCCGATCTACCGGATGACATTAAGTACCCGATAGTCGTGAACAGCCGACACAAGGTCACAGAGCTGATCATAAAGAAATACGACGAGGATGTACACCACGCAGGAGCAGAGAGAGTCTTCGCGGAGATCAGACGTCGTTATTGGATACTGCAAGGGAGAGAAGCAGTGCGGCGCTTCCAGCGAACCTGTCTAGACTGCCGTAAGTGGCGCGCGCAGCCCAGCATACCACGGATGGCTCCGACTCGGCGACAAGCCATTCCACTCCACAGGCATGGACTGCTTTGGCCCGTTGTATATAAAGAGAGGAAGAGGAACCGAGAAGCGGTGGGGTATTGTATTCAAATGCATGACCACCAGAGCGATACATATCGAGCTCCTTCCGACCATGAGCACAGACTCATTCCTTATGGCCTTCCGAAGATTCACATCACGGAAAGGAAAACCGTCTACATTGTTGTCTGATCACGGGACAAACTTCAAAGGCGGAGAAAGAGAGCTGAGAGAGAGCTTCCAAGCTATGGGCCCAGAACTTAAGACCCACCTCGCTCCATCCCAGATTGACTTCCAGTTTAATCCCCCGAACGCACCTCACTTCGGCGGAACCTGGGAACGAGAAGTACGTTCTATAAAGACAGCCCTGTACGCCGTGCTTGGGGCCCAGACTGTGGCGGAGGAAGTCCTAATGACAGTCCTCACGGAGATCGAGGGAGTATTGAACTCAAAGCCCCTCGGTTACGTCTCCAGTGATGTAGCAGATGTCGACCCAGTCACCCCCAACACACTCTTAATGGGGCGGCTGGACCCCGCGCTACCCCAGACAATGTACAGGCCTGAAGAAGCGAACGGCCGAAGAATGTGGAGGTACAGTCAAGTGCTAGCTGACAAGTTTTGGAGCAGCTTCCTACTCCACTACCTACCGTCTCTACAGACCCGCCAGAAGTGGGTAAAAGAGAGAGACAATTTGACAGAAGGAACAGTCGTCATGATTATCGACCAGTCACTACCCAGAGCTATGTGGCCGGCTGGCCGCGTAAGCAAAGTGATCACCGGTGCCGATGGCAAGGTCCGAGCAGCTGAAGTACTCGTCCAAGGGCTTTGTGAGTTGACTGACCCTTACAGCGGACCTTGAGTGGTAGACAGTGCGGTTAATCTGTCTCTGCTTAGCTAATTAGGTGGGACTAATTAGGGGGCGGCTGTTGTGAAGGATCAGATTAAACCGAATATATATGTTTATTTATATATATATATTTGAATAGTATTCGTATATCGTTTGATATCCCCTGTATATTCCTTGTACAATATGCACTGAATATCCCTTTAGTCTACTAAACAGCCCATAATAGTTTCATTCTACCATTGGACGAGAACCTGGCGCCAGCAGCCATACCCCTAGGTTCAAGTTCAATCGTGCCGCCCAACATGTCGTGGCAAGCCCGGTTCCGCGTAGGAATACGTCTGGCGAAATACGAATGGTACTATTTGTTCATAGCGCATATATATATGGCGCAAGTAAAGTAGAACTTCCTTTTAGTCCAGTTCTTTACCCTCCAACAGAGTAACAGACGCGAAGCCTCACCCACGACGCACGTGTGGTGCAGTAAGGCCTACTTGGCCTCAGAATAGGCATTGAGATATCGTGTGGATTAATAGTTGAATAGTCATAGTTTGGCACTATACCGTCGAGTTGGACGTATTCTATTAAGCTAATAATAGTCTATTTATGTATGGTGCATCGTCGGTTAGAGTTATAAAGTTATCAGTACCCCCATCGTTCCTGACGTTATCTGGAGTCTTACCCAGGCTGGGCAGACCACTAGTGGTGCTTGCATCCGAGGAGCTCCGGGCCAGGGCGACTGGACCTGTATATTGGATTACTCTACCCGGACGACGGCGAGCCTTCCACGGCTTGGATTATGCTTTGGGTGCTTTGATTATTCCATGGATAACGGCCAACACTGCGGAGTGTTGGAACTACCCCCCGGAGAGGAGCAAGGTGAGACGGCGCTCTACACCAGTGAGGTCGCCTCACGTCTCTCCGTTGTGGACCGGCAGCTACCGTCCACCAGAGGGTCCAGCTGTATTCGTCTGCGGACCGAGGTTCTGTGGGCACCGTGTTCAAGACTTTGAATTCTCCCAAGAAATCGTCGGCCAGATGGGATACCGCCAGCGGCTTCTCTAACCCCCCCCTCCTACTGTCTTACAACCAGCGGGACCCCCCCCCCTTAGTGTATCCAGCTATAATCATTTAAGTACCATCGCTATAGTTTCCTAAAGAACCAGGTTGTATACTTACTCCCTGCGTAACCAGAGATTGGACATTCAATGTTGATTTACCTATGAATACTCATTTGCCATACAAGTGCATTTCAAATCATAAGTGTAAACAAGTGAACGTTGTATATACCTTTTGCTATATTAAATATTCGATTTGTACATTTGTGTGGACTTCGTTTCATCAGGTGGGAAAGTGTTCATCATATTTATATCATGTACTGGATGGCCAGAAGTTAAAGTACAAGAGGTAGTGGTTTAATAATACCATACTTAACAATACAGTCAGGGAATTGTACCCCTCAGTTACACAGCCCCTCTCAGTAAATATGTTCAAAATCAAGGTCCCAGGTGTAGGTGAAAGAAGACACAACACAAGACGTTTTCCAAATAGTAAAGTATATATTTATGGTAGTAGGACTTCAAACCTCCACCATAAGGCAAGAAGGGGAAAAGGTAAGGGAGGACAAACAATACAAACAGGTACACAAACAAACACTTAGTAGTTACAATACAACCTTGGGCCCATCCTAGGACACCACAGCTGTGGAGTTTAACCCACACTCCATGTGATAAAATGGCACCGTGCCACACAGTGTTGCTTTAGGCCATCGACAGGCGAGACGGCAGCCTCCTCACTCCACCATAAGGCAAGTGACTTCCAGCAATGAGACTACTGCAAAAATGACACCATGACACGCCCCGACGTGTGTGTGCTGTCAGCTACTTGTGCACCCGCCCCTCTTGATGTGATTGCCATCAGCTGTCCCTCATTAGGCAATCAGCACCCTTCAGTATAGGGATGGGCAGCACCTGACAGGAAGAGAAGAAGAGATATCATTAGCTCTCATGTTCATACACACGCACACATACAAACGATACTAATCTGATGTTCACATGGTCTTCCAAATACAGTAATAATGATAATGACCAACCCACGTACGTCACACAAGTATATGGTCAAGACAAAGAGGCATGTTCAATTAAACACCATGACAATGGAAGAATGAAAGATAAACTGTATAGTCAACTTGATGAAGACGAGGAGGAGGACAGTGATGAAGGAGAGGAGGACAGTGATGAAGACAAGGAGGAGGACAGTGATAAAGAAGAGGAAGATGATGGAGTAGAAGAGGTGGACCAGTGGCCAAGCCATACCACTAAAACAAGATGTGCTGCCCCTGCTGGTCGAAGCCGGCATGTGCTGCCCACTTCCTCTCAAAACCAAGCCCCTCAGTCTCGCACTGATCTAAATCAAACAAGCGGAAACAGCATCCTGGCAAAGGTGATGAAAAGGCAGAACAAAATAACTGAAATGCTAATAAAAGAACAACCTCATTCATTACTTCCTACCAGCCAGATACCCATGTTTAAAGGAGATCCACTACAATACATGTCATTCATCCGAGTCTTTGAGCATTCAATTGAAGAGAAAACTGACAACTACAAAGACCGTCTTTTCTTTCTCGAACAGTTTACAGAAGGCCAGGCCAAAGAGCTTGTAAGAAGTTGTCAGTATACAAACCACAAGAAGGGTTACAACGAAGCCAAAAGACTGCTTGAAGAAAACTTTGGAAATCAACTCCTAATCGCAGCAGCTTGTATGGAAAAAGTTTCCAAGTGGAATACTATCAAAAGTGAGGACAAAGAGGCACTGCGTGCTTATTCAATTGCTCTGCGTGGATGTCTAAACACAATGTGAGACATTGAATTTTTGGATGAGATGAGCACCCCATCTCAAATGAAGCTGGTGATCCTAAAATTACCATACAAGCTCAGGGAGAGGTGGCGAGCTACTGCTTATGACTTTTATGAACGTAAAATAAAAAGGGCAAAGTTTCCTGAACTTGTTGCTTTCATAGAGCGACAGGCTAGAATAGCAACAGATCCTCTTTTTGGGGACATACAAGACCCTGCACTCAAAAAGGAACAAAGAGGAAGCAAACCGTTCAATGCAAAGTTAAATTCAGATTACAAGCGAAGTAGCTTTGCAACTATTACAACTATTACAGAACCGTGTGTATTCTGTGCGGGAGAACATGCAGATGAATCATGTAAAATGTAAAAAACAAAAGACCTCACAAGGAAAAAATTGAATGCTTGATGTCCAAAGGAGTATGCTTTGGCTGTTTAAATAAGGGACATACAAGCAACGATTGTCCGAACAGATTGAATTGTGATGTGTGCTCCCAAAAACATCCAACCATTCTACACATAAAGTAAAAAATGAAGGACAAAAGACTGGTGAAACAAGTACGACAATCAGCAGTTTCTCTGGAAGCCCATGGCATTACCGGGGCCGGTGATGGCCAAACACTTTCAATCATACCAGTACAAGTGAAAATATCCAACTCAACTAAAATCATCCAAACGTATGCTTTCATAGATTCGGGGAGTACAGCATGTTTTTGTACTGAAGCATTGAGACGGACGTTGAATACAAAGGTAAAGAAAACATGAATCCTCCTGAGGACGATGGGCCAAGAGCAAGCTGTTAGCACTTAATTTATCCCTGCTGGTCGACTTGAAATAAGCAACATTGACAGTTCTGAGTTCTACGAGCTACCAAAGCTGTACATCCAAGATTAAATCCCTGTAGCCAAGGAGCACATGCCTACACAAGCTGCACTAGAAAGGTGGGACTACCTGAAGAAGATTCACTTGACAGAAGTTGATGCGCCTGTTGGACTGGCCATTGGAACCAATGCGCCACAACTAATTGAACCGTGGAAGGTCATTAACAGTCAGAATGAGGGACCTTATGCTGTTAAAACAGTGTTAGGATGGATAGTGAATGGACCACTAAACAAGGATGATGGAGACGGACTGCACTCATCTGTCACCGCTAATCAGATTTCAGTAGCAGACTTGAACGATCTTCTCATTGGACGATGCAACTATGATTTCCCAGAAAGGAAATATGAGGAAAAGAAAGAAATGTCTGTTGAAGACAAAAGATTTGTGGAGATTATGTCGAACTCTGCTGTGAAAATAGATGGACATTATCAACTTGCACTTTCATTTAAGCAAAGGGAAACCAGCTGTGCCAGTTATGCCCTACTAAAGTCTGCAGAGGACAACACAGAAGCATTCTCAGCTGAGGCAGTTGACACTGTTCGAAGCAATGTAGATTGTTTAAAGTCTGTTTCCACAGAAGAAGAGGCAGTGACAGAGGAAATCACTGTGTCAGACATTGAAAAGGAGAAATACAGTGTGGCAGCTGTGGAGGAGAGTGCTGCAAATGAAATGCAAGAAGAAGAACCTGAAACAGCACCATTAACTCTGCTACATGTACACCTGATGAAGACTAGGAGGAAAATGATGATGAGAGAGAGGCATCAGATGATTCCGCAGATGAAGAGTGTACTGGGGAACCAGATGATGTGCCCGACTGCAGCTCCTCAGAGAATGAAGCAGAGGAAGAGGAAGATGCACATAACAAAATCACTGCTGAACGTCCAGTGTTTGTGTCGTATATTTGGCCAGTACTTCTGTCTACGTGTGTGGGCGACCACCGGTCAGGTGCAAATGTAGAAGTGCAGATGAATCGTGTCCCACACTGATGCAATTTGAGTGGTATCAAGAATAACTCTTTTATTGAAGGCGTCCTGGTGTAACGGGTGTAAAACTCACTCCCCAGAGGCATCCAAACTGAGCGCTTAGAAGGGAATTCCTTTCTTGGCGCAACGGTTTGTGATGTCGCCCGCAGTGCGGACGCCTGGGGTTCGACTCCCACTCAAGGCATGGTCGAATTCGTGGCAGGGGCGAGTTGCCTCTGTTACACTGGTGCCGTGACCCGGATGCCTTGGGTGGTGTGAGTTTAGGGGGGTGAGTGTAACGGGTGTAAAACTCACTCCCCAGAGGCATCCAAACTGAGCGCTTAGGAGGGAATTCCTTTCTTGGCGCAGCGGTTTGTGATGTCGCCCGCAGTGCGGATGCCTGGGGTTCGACTCCCACTCAAGGCATGGTCGAATTCGTGGCAGGGGCGAGTTGCCTCTGTTACACTGGTGCCGTGACCCGGATGCCTTGGGTGGTGTGAGTTTAGGGGGGGTGAGTGTAACGGGTGTAAAACTCACTCCCCAGAGGCATCCAAACTGAGCGCTTAGAAGGGAATTCCTTTCTTGGCGCAACGGTTTGTGATGTCGCCCGCAGTGCGGACGCCTGGGGTTCGACTCCCACTCAAGGCATGGTCGAAGTGGCAGGTTCAGTGTTGGACTGTTACAGTGGTGCCTTGGGTGGAGTAGAGATCCTCGGAGGCAGGATAGACGTGGTTAGTTAGTAGGGAATTCCTTTCTTGGCGCAACGGTTTGTGATGTCGCCCGCAATGTGGACGCCTGGGGTTCGACTCCCACTCAAGGCATGGTCGAATTCGTGGCAGGGGCGAGTTGCCTCTGTTACACTGGCAAAACGGTCGTCTCAAAGCATTCTCTTATGGCAAATACACACTCGTTCTGGATTTCCCAGTATTCAAAAGTATTTAGTTACAAAGTTCTGGTTGTACAAAAGTTTCTTCTTTAGCAGTTTTAGCAGCAGGAGCAGGCCTTCATCGTCGCTCAAGTCCAATCTTTGGATTGTGTTGTTTTTTTCTTCTCTTTTTTTCGTTCGTCTGTGTGTCCCTCCTGGCTGTTTCTCCATGTTGTTCCTTTAAGCTCAAAGCCACGCCTCCCAGCGCATCGTCGGGTGATGATGCTCGTAGGCGTCCTGGCCTATACCAGCTCAATTTGAGACCATGTGGTCTCGTCTGGGGTTGAATAACGCTTGCCCCCTTTTCTTTCTTTAAGAGAATCTAAGTTATACCAATTAACCTGTTGGATTTCATTATTTTACATTTAGAATTAGCAGATCAAGTCATAACACTTAAACACAAACACATCGACACTTTTCTTGACAGTTTTACTGGTTGGCTGAAAACAGTTAAAAGTCATTCCAAATCATGTAGTTTTGTGTAAACATATATTTTCACAGTGTGAGACAACTTCTAGTATCAATAGAACACAACATTTGTAATTTGCCTACCACTTAAACATCTGATTATTACCAATTAAATGTATTCTGTCTTGTTGCTGTTAATCTTTGTAATATGAACTAGTTTTTAGTATCCAGTTACTCAAAATAATGAACAGGGGGCGCCCCAGTGGCGAACCACATAGTCAAGTCAAGTCAAGTCAAGAGTTTTAATTGTCACGGCATACAGGTATACAATGAAATGCGGGTGGTCTTGCCCGCAACGATGTGCAATACAGTGGTACAACATATAATAGAATAAAAAAATGAAAAAACAACATTGTGCAGTAAACAGGTAACAGGTAACATGGAGTGACATCTCGGTATCTGTACATAGTTATTTACAGAGCATATGGGACATGCTAGTTAGCTTTGGTAGTGCAATACACTGTTCCTGTTATTCTAATTTAAAGTGTCCTTTCCTTTGGCCATAAGTGTGCGTGTGTGCGACATGAGTGTGTGCCCGCTCATGTTAAAGTGTTAAGTGGCTGCTCGTGTGTGAGCGTGCACAGCGTGCGTGTCGTGTGTGTGTTCATGTGTGCTTGTGGATAGTTCAATGTTCTGAGCACTCAATGTTCATTGTTCATGGCTCTGATGGCCTGGGGGAAGAAGCTGAGCCTAAGCCGCTCTGTCCTAGTAGCTGGGGTTCGCAGGCGTCTGCCTGACCTCAGCAGCTGAAACAGGCTGTTATTGGGGTGGTGAGGGTCTTTCATTATCCTGCAGGCTCTGGATTTGCACCTCTTGTTGTATAGAACCTGCAGGGGGGGTAGTGCAATACCCGTGGTACGCTCGGCTGAGCGCACCACTCTCTGTAGGGCCTTCTTGTCCTGTGCCGTGCTGTTTCCATACCAGGCAGTGATGTTTCCGGTCAGGATGCTCTCTACAGCTCCTGAGTAGAAGGACTGGAGTATCTTCCCCGATACTCTGAACTTCCTTAACTGTCTCAGGTGGTAGAGGCGCTGTTTCGCCTTCTTTACTACTGTGTCTATGTGTGTTGACCATGTCAGGTCCTCTGAGATGTGGACCCCCAGGTACTTAAAGCTGCTCACCCTGTCCACGGTAGCCCCGTTAATCATCAGTGGTGTGTGCGTCTCCTGCTGTCCTCTCCTATAATCCACGATCAGCTCCTTGGTTTTACCAATGTTCAGGAGCAGGCTGTTGTCCTGGCACCAGCGTTCCAGTACCTCAACCTCCTCCCGGTAGGCCTTCTCGTCGTTGTCCGAGATCAGCCCCACCACCACCGTGTCGTCTGCGAACTTCACTATGGAGTTGGAGCTGAACTTGGCCACACAATCGTGTGTGTAGAGTGAGTACAGCAGGGGGCTCAGAACACAGCCCTGGGGGGACCCGATGCTCAGGGTGATGGTGTTGGAGGTCTGACCCCCCACCCTGACCGCCTGGGGTCTTTCGCTCAGAAAGTCCAGTACCCAGGCGCTCAGGGCGGAGCTCAGACCTAGCTCGATCAGCTTGTCCACCAGTCTGGTGGGGACTATGGTGTTGAACGCTGAGCTGTAGTCAATGAACAACAGTCTCACATAGCGCGCTCAGCCGCGAAACGGGCGACCCGGGTTCGATTCCCGAATCCGTCGTTATTTCCCGAATGTCTTCCCCCCACTCTGTCTCCCATTTCTCCTCTGTCTCTCCCTACTGGACTGCCCAGTAGCAATAAAGCGATAAAACGCCAAAAAATAAATATTTAAAATAATGAACAGGACATCCTTTTCATATTCTTAGTTTTATTCATTGCCAATATTAACTAGATATTCTGCTTTTGGTCAAAACACTCTCTGTTGGTTTGTGGGCAGGTCTTTAGGTAACTCAGCTAGTCTAATTAGGAGCCAAGCTTGTTGTCCCAGGGACTTACAGCTGGCACGAAGATTAGAATCGAGTCTACTTTGAACGGGTTCATAAATTCCTTAAGTCCTTGGACATTCTTCTATATTTACATCACAAACTATGTTACGGAGTAGAGAACTAATTATGCATGGTGCATCGTGACGCCTGTCAACACATGCAGGGAGTGACAAGCGGCCACTACAGCGTCAATAAAACACAGTCCAACCAGCTTTGAAATCACCAACGCACCCCTGCCCAGCAGTACTATGTATGGAGGGGGGTGGGCGGGTGGGTTTGGGGGTGGGGTGGGTGGGGTAGATTATACAAATAAAAATGTTGATTGAATAATGCTGATAGTAATAATGCTTTTTTTTTAAAGAATAGAAACAGGGCGGTAGTTGCCTTTTTTGTGCAGGGGGGTCACTCTCGCAATTTTTTAATCATTAGGGGCGTGTCCCTGTTTTATGGAGAGGTTTATTATGTGGGTGATGACTGCGGTGATGGTGGCTGCTGAGTCTCTGAGGAATTTGGAGGGGTTATTGTCATGGCCAGTGGCCTTGTTAGGTGGCCTGAGCTTGCACTCAGTTTTTTGAGCACCTCATCTGTTGTTACCATTTCGAGTTTGAAGTTGTCTTTCCGAACCCCTAGGTTTATGTAGAAGGCTAGGATGTGTTCTACACTAAAATGCCCAGAGTGGGAGGGTAGTTTATTAACCAGTGTTGTGGCTATGTTTGTAAAGAATATGTTTAAGTAATTGGCCACCTCCAGCTTGTTGATGTTTGTAAATCTGGTTTTCAGTTTTTTATTGCAGTCTAGTTGGTTGTTGAGTAATTTCCAAAGTTCATGGTGTTTGTTTTAGTTTTCCTCAGCTTTATCATTGATGAATTTTTTGTGCAGATTTGATTCTTAGCCTTTTTCGTTGTTGTTTGAGTTTAACCACATGGGCTTGGAGATCACTGTTGAAGCTTTTGGCAAGCTTTGACTGACTTTTATGAAGTTCAAAAAAAAAATTTGTCTGGTTTTCATAGCGGTCAGTATTGCCTCTTTTCCATTGCATAGTACCTACTCGACTCGACCCTACTCTACTCTACTCGCTTTAGGTACCTGGTACTTCGTTCGTTTTCCACTGCAGGTAGTACTCCATTTGTCTCCGTGTGGGGAGGCGGGGCCGCTGGCATATAGCATGAGAGCTCCGTGAGCATAACTATGTCTGTGAGGGCTTGGAGCAAGCCAGAGTAAACAGTTTCAATCAATCAATCAATAACAACATTAACCACTCTCGGTGTGTCTATTCTGGTAACGTTAACGCTACCTCTCGTGTCTATTCTACTAACGTTAACGCTACCTCTCGTGTCTATTCTACTAACGTTAACGTTAGCATTAGGTAATAACGGTTTAAAATGGACGATGATGATTATCTCACGTTGTGTCTATTCTACTAGCATTAACGTTACTAGTACAAACAATCAATAGCGAGTTATATTGATCTGTGCACGCTATGTACGCTAGCCAAATGCTAACGGTAAAACGCAATCACATAAGCTAACAAATCAGCTATCTTTTTGTGAGAGTAAACTCTCCGCTCGGTGGTAAATTGTGTTAATGTTGGTTTTGTTTCATCAATAAATGAGGCAGAATACACAGTGAATGTATCCTTTTTTGTTTATTGCACTTGTTCCTGCTGCAAACAAATAATTAATCCTACGCGAGCATTAAAGATGGCAGTGTTGTGTTTTTGTGCAGACGCTCCAACGTGTGACGCTTCTCTCTTCTGACCAATCAGTGGTATCTTAGTGTTACACGTCACTTTTTTGGTACCACTTCTACCCGCTTGGAACCTCGACAGAGCAGGGACTAAAAAAGTACCGGGTTCCAGGTACTATTCCCAACTTTTGGCAATGGAAAACCGAAAAGGCAGAGTAGTGGAAAAGGGGCAATGTCTGAGTGCATCCATGGCTCAGCGTGATTTTTAACCCTGGTGGTTTTTAGGGGGGCCATGTTGTTTAGTATTGATGAGAATTTGGTTTTGAATCCACGCCATGTTTCTTCAACTAGTGTACCACTGAGCTCATCTGACCAGTCTAGGCTCTCCAGTTCTTGGTTAAAGGCCTCACTAGAGTAGGTTTTAAGGTCCCTAGATGTGACTGTTTTGTGACAGCCAGTCTTTTGTTTTAGCTTTTTGCAGGGTACACAATATCATATAATGATCGCTTAACCCGCATACTATAACCCCTTTATTGGAGATCCTGGACTTGTCCGAGGTCAAAATGAGATCAATGGTAGTTTGTGTTGAATCACACACCCTTGTGGGTTGGGTGATTAGCTAGCTGACACTGTGCAGATCACAAAACCTACTGAAGGACTTGGAGACGGGTGCTTCTTTACGTTGCATATCCGTGTTCCAGTCCCCAATACGATTTTTTTCTACATCTTCCACCCCAGCTAAACACCCATCAAGTGTATCATAAAAGCCACTATGCGCTGGTGGTCTGTAGATGGTGCCGACTAGTACAGTTTTAGCCCATTCGAACATAATTTCAACCCATACCGTTTCAATTGCATCATGATTCAGGTCAGTATGGAGGTGGTGTCTGCAGACACCACCTCCATACTTGTTCCTATCATTTCTGACGATTGAGTAGTTTTCTATTACTATCTCAGGGTCTTTGACTGACTCATCAAGTTTTGTTTCAGAGAAACATAAGATGTTTGCCTTACCGTTAATAAACATTTGTCTGATGTCAGTCTTAGGCTGTTAATGTTCAGATGAAATATGTGCAGTCCATTGGAATTAATTAATTATTCAAAGGGGGGAGCCTGCACGGTATGTCAGGTCAAGAACCTTGAAGTCGATTTATGCAGCAATGGCAAGCCAGTGCAGCTCTCTGAGAAGTGGGGTGATGTCGGCTGACTATATTGGAGATCAGGCGGGCCACTGCGTTCGGTATGAGTTGAAGCACTTTGCAATAGTCGAGGTGAGACATGACTGTTGATTGCAGGAGGAGTTGAGTGGCTTCTTTTGTCAGGAAGGGGCGGGTCCTTCTCACGTTGCTTAGGAAGAATCTGCAGATTCTGGTTGTTGAGTCAATGTGAGCAGAGAGGTCCAGCTGGTCATTAAGGACCACACCTAGGTTATTGGCGGTTAGAGACAGAGCCACTGCTACATTCTTCACTGTGATTGAAAGGTCAGTCAGTGTGGAGGATTCAGCCAGCAAGTGAAGGAGCTCTGTTTTGCTCAGGTTCAGTTTGAGGTGGTTGGTCATCATTGAGGCAGAAATGTCAGACAGGCAGGCTGAGATCCGTTCAGAGACTTGAGTAACTGAGAGAGGAAAGGAGAGGAAAAGTTGAGTGTCATCGGCAGGGGTGTAGCTCCAGATTCTGGGCCCCCTGAAAGAATGTATTTGTAGGCCCCCAGTGAATGCGAGCGCGCGTAAGCGTGCGAGCGGAATTTTTTGTGCCATTTTTTTATTGATGAAAACGCATAATATGGTTTTTACCTATACATTCGGATCAGCAGTTCAGCACCTGCACTGTTGGTGGGTGAGCCTAGTAAAGGATGTCGCATTGCGTTCATCTTCAATGAATGGACCAATGCAATAGTCTACCAAAGCCCCCCCCTCTCTCTATATATATCTCACACACACACACACTTCAGAAACAAACATAGTATCAATGAGAGCATCAATAATACACCTGAGTGATGTCTAGTAAAAAAATAAAAATTAAAATTGTGCCCCACCCAGTGCTGGGCCCTTGGAATCATCCTAAGCTACCCCCCCCCCCAGCTACGCCCCTGGTCATCGGCATAGCAATGATATGAGAAGGCATGCGAAGTGATAATGTCCCCTAGAGATTTGGTCGATAAAGAGAAGAGCAAGGGTCCAAGTACAGAGCCCTGGGGGATCAAACGTGGTAGGAGCCGTCGTTGAGGTAGGATGAGAGCCATGCCAGTGCAGAACCTACAACTCCCATTCCTGCAAGGAATGTGAGGAGGATCTGATGGTTAACTGACAGGGCCAGTAGAATTAGGACAGAGGAGAGGCCTTTCGCTTTTGCTAAGTGAAGTGCATCTGTGACTGCTATGAGGGCCGTCTCTTTGGAGAGACCAGTCTTGAAGCCTGACTGATTTGGGTGTAGGAGTTTGTCCTGTAATACGACGCACTTTATGGAAATGTCTAATGTATAATAATACTGTATATTACATTCTGCAAAGTAAATTTCGGTGGAATACCCCTTTATGGGTTTCACATTTACAACAATAGACATAAGGAATAGCCTAATGCTAGAAGAATTACAGAGAGAAAAAATTATTTACATAAGATACATTTGGTATGTATATGCTGCAATATGGATAACGATTGGCTGCCTGATACTAAGCTGACATTCAATGTAATGATGGAACAGGTTGGGAGGAAGCATGTATTGTTTATATACAGTAGAAGTAAATGACTGCATATATACAGCACTTTCATCCAAAGCCCTTTACAACTTGTGTATCACATTCACCCATTCACACCATGCAAGATGCCAACCTGCTCATTGGGAGCAGTTAGGTTAGGGGTTAGGCCGGAATCGCACCAGGGCCCTCATTTATCAATAATGCGTAGAAAGTGTTCTATTTTCGTTCATATGCACGGAATTTAGAATGTCTCTACGCACAGAAAAATCGGGATTTATCAAACGTGTGTACACAGGTCGTACGCACACATGTTGTTGATAATACCAATTGTTCTTACCGTTTATTTTGCATACAGAATCGCCCCTAATTAACAATATATGGTAATTAAACACCCCCATGGGAACATGCCTGTTTGTGGAATGTGGAATAATGGCGAACTAATATGAGAAACTTCACTGAGAGCGAGATTGATCATGGAGGTCATCTAACCAACAAATTGAAGGTAGAAAGCATTTCGTTCTTATTTGGAAACATGACACACAAAATAATAGTATTTCACTTTTTATTTTAAACAATATTTAATCGTATGATTTTAAATAAGGGTGTTGACTGACGCAGTCCTACAGAACCAGCACATTGACAGAAATAAATGACAAGCTGACCCAACATTTGCACTGTAATGACTGAAATGAACGAGTCACTGAAGCAAATTGCTGCCCGTGCAACCCAATGGAGAATAAAAACTCGTAACCACTATTTTGTGCTTGCGTTTTAGTCATTGTGATAATCATACTTGTTACGAAGGATCAGATTAAACCGAATATATATATTTATTTATTGATATATATTGCATAGTATTTGTATATCGTTTGATATCCCCTGTATATTCCTTGTACATATACACGGAATATCCCTTTAGCCCAGACCATAATAGTTCATTCTCCTATTGGACAGCGGTCCACCGGCGCCAGGGACCGGCCTCCGGAGCCAGGTTCAAAGTCACCGTCAAGATGTGTCTGGACATGCCCGGCCTTGCCCAGGAATACGCGACAGAAGTGAGAGTGGAACTAGTTTTGTTCACCGTGCGTATAAATACGGCGCAGGTGAATGTAGAAGCCCCTTACCTTCCTTAGCATGTTACCGATAAGTTGAAGCCTCACCCACGATACAACGTGCGGTGAAGTATGGCCTGTTTGGCCTCAGAATAGAGCATCGAGACCGCGTGCGAATTAATAACTGAATTGTCAGAGTTTGGCGCTATACCGTCGAGTGCGACATATTTCTATTAAGTCTTTAATAGTCTATTTGTGTATAGTGTATCGTGCGGTTAGAATTCTACAGTGACCAGCATCTCCAACGCTTTCTCGTATTAGCTAGAGTTCTTATCCAGGCTGGGCCGACCGCATGGCGCTTTCACCCGAGGAGACCTAGGCGAGAGCCGTATGGACATGTACACTGGATTAATCTACCCGACGACTACATAGCCCTTTGCGGCTGGAATATATTTGCTTTGGTCCTGTGATTTATGGAGCGGATAATCGCCGACGCCTGCACGTGTTGGATTTACCCCGAGAGGAGTCAAGTCGAGTCGGCGCCCAGAGAGCCTGAGGCCGACTAGCTTTCTTCCCTGTAGAGCTACAGTCTACAAGAGAACCAAGCTGTATTCGTCTGTGGATCAAGAGGCTACTGCACCGGCTTCTGTACCTGAAGTCTCCCTAGTCATCGTTGACCAGATGTCCTACTACCGACAGATCTTCTACCCCCCCTGCTGGCTTACAACCAGTGGGAACCCCTTCCAGTATCTTCCGCTATATTACTAGTGCACCATAGATATAATTCCCTAAGATTCAGGTTGTATAATTACCTCCTGCGTAACCAGAGAATGGACATTCAATATTGATTTGCCTACGCATACTCCTTTGCCTTACAAGTGCATTCAAAGAATAATGTAAAGTATCCTATGTACCTTTTGCTCCATTAAATACTTGATTAATACCTTTGACTGGAACCGATTTCATTGTGGGAAGTGTTCATCATATTCATATATCGTGTACTGTATGGCCAGTAATTAAAGTACATAAAGCGGTAGTGGTTTAATGATACCATACTTATCAATACAGTCAGGGAATTGTACCCCTCAGTTACAATTGGTCCTTCGAGCCAGAGGGTAACTAGTGTAATATTAATATAGTGGTATTAATATTGACATGGCCTATGATGAACACTCCACAAAACGGTTCTCCTAAAGTAGATCGCCCGCAGCGTAGACGGCAGACACCTCAGTACTTAGAGGATTACGTTGCCAATATACTACCTAGCCTTCTACAGACGGTAAACGCGGAAAAAGTAGATAGTAAAATTATGTCCGACCCTATCGCCCAGGTTACCCCGCCAATAGAGGCCCTAGTGGGTTCTAATGTAACTGACCAAGCTCACGGTAGGGACCAGGAGGGACCTGACACGACTTTACCCCCCGCCAAGACCGAAGAAGTAGTCCCCGGAGAGCTCCAGGATAAAGACGGCTCTCCAGGGATGGAACTCTACCCGCTACAAGAAGAAGAGACCCCGGAGATGGATCTCCAGGACTCGCCACAGGAGAGCAGATCTCCAACGAGTACTGCCGGGAGCGGATCACCTCAACCAGCGTCTTCCCCCAGCGGGGCGGACAAGATGCTGGCACAGGCATTCCTCGCCAGCCTAGCAGCCTCTACAGAGCGCGATTGACTCCAAGCACAGATGCTTAGCGAGCGCGAACATTCTTCCATGGAAAGAGAACGCATTCAAGCGCAGCAACGGAGCGACGAAGATCGTATACGTCTAGAGATTAGACGCCTTCAGACGGAAGAGAATATGGTAAGAGACCGGGCCGAAGCAGAGCGCGCCGCCGCCGAAGCAGAGCGCGCCGCCGCCGAAGCCCAGCGCGCCGCTGCCGGTGCCCAAAGAGAAGTAGAGCGCGACATCGCTCTCACCAAGCGCGAAGCCGAGCGCGACCGATTACAAGCGCAGATAATGGAGCAGCTGATCGCCAGGGCGACACCCCCTCCCTCCGCACGGGGTTCCAGGGCCTCGTCAAGACACGGGTCAAGGGCACCCTCCCCTACCCGATCAAACGACCCTGAGCCCGACCACCAGAGAGAGCCTATACCCCCCTCCGAACTCCTTCCCCGACCGGTCCACGCGAGGACCAGCTACAAGGAAGAAACGGTCTACACCGCGGAGAGGCTAAATAGACGACTACAGGATCTAGAGGACCTGCCAGAGCAAGAAGAAGAGGGAGAGGAGGAGAGTCAAGCCCGACAGCAGCACAGAACTCCACAGGACCAGGAGGTCCAGTACAGCCCAGGCTCTACCCCCGCGGCTCTGCGCTACAGACCCCCGACTCAATTCACGGGTGAGCTTGACGCACGACCAGCTCAGAGGAATAGCACCTGGATACGCGGGCCATGGTACCCAGCAGGTACCAGCCCACCAAGAGGCGTAAGAGGAGACTCGCCTAGGAGGCCTCTCTTCCAACGCTCACCGATGTGCCAGCCATCCATGGCATCATACATTGGCACACCGACGTTTCCGGACTTCACCCACGAGAACAGAGCACAGTACACCGAGCTACGAATGTGCTTAGAGACAATGATGTCCGATGTAGCAGACGAACCGTACAAGTATGCTATCCTACTGAAGCACCTCAAGGTGCCCCGAGCGCACAATATAGCGCTGGCCTATGCCACCTCTACTACCCCATACACAGCGGCTCTAGCAGCACTCGACCAAAGATATGGACGTATATGGAATTACGTAATACAAGAGATAAGGCATATTGACCGCCTACCCCCAGCCACAGACAATCGCTCACTAGATGACCTGTCTATCAAGGTACAATCCCTGGTAGGGATGCTGGGGGCGCAAAGAGAAAAGGGTATGCACGAACTGTACGCAAACTCTAATGTCGAGAGGATTTTAGAGAAGCTTCCGCCCGCCCGACAAGAGCGCTTCAGGCGGCAAAGAGACCACCGTGATCCTAACGGTCCCGAGCCATCCCTCCTAGACCTAGCCGACTTCCTGGCGAGAGAAGTCAACAGCCTACGGTTGGATACGTTCATGCGGAGCACCCCAAGCTCCAGAGAGGGACCTAGGAGAGCAAACGATGGCCGAAGATTGGTGACCGTCATGCACCAATCAGAACCAGTACCGAGCAGCAAGAACCACAGTACCCCCTCGATGAAAGAGAAGTGGAAGATGGTGTGCCCGTACTGCGAGAAAGAACACTGGTTGTCACAATGTGACACATTCAAGAAGATGACCGCCGACGAGGTGGGTCAATGGATAAAGTCCAACCGACGCTGTTACCGATGTGCGCGCAGTCACATGGCAGCCGACTGCCGCTTAAAGAAGAGGTGTAGCCGGTGTGACGGAGCCCACCTAGATGTCCTACACGACAGTAACAGAAGAAAGCCCACACCCTCAAGCAGCACAAAGGCAAGTGTTATGTACATTGACCCCGCCAGCAGCGGGGGCGCCCGAGTGCTCTTAAAGGTGGTCCGTGTAACCCTGAGTTACCAAGACAAGGTCATGGACACTTACGCCGTCCTTGACGACGGGTCAGAGAAGACCCTTCTCCTCGCATCCGCTGCGGCCCAGCTGGGGCTGCGGGGGAGCGAAAACCAGATGACGATTCGGACAATAAGAAGAGATCTAAAGACGATAAAGGGCGAGAATGTCTCCTTCACTATCGCAGCAAGCGGGCAGCCAGAGAGACGATATAGGATTACTAATGCTTTCACCAGCCAAGAAATAGGCCTGTCGCAGTATACCTACCCCATCGCCAAGCTGATGGATAAATATGTGCACCTGCGTCAACTACCTATCCCGCTCATAGACGGCGCCACCCCGACCCTGCTGATAGGCTCCGACCATGCAGACCTCATAGTCCCGATAGACCGGGTCCACACAGGGCCCAGAGGCTGTCCTGCAGCAGTCGAGACCCGCCTAGGATGGACATTACAAGGCCCCCTCGCTAAGTCTCTTAACCGAACAGCAGCCACTAGCTGCCTCCACTCCAGAGTGACAGAAGAAGACACCACCCTCCTACAGCATGTCGAGAGGCTATGGACACTAGAGACAATGCCCTTTAAGAACGAAAAGAAAGACATTCGCTCCAAGGAAGA
The DNA here is from genome assembly GCF_963971535.1 of Notolepis coatsorum. Lineage (NCBI taxonomy): Eukaryota > Metazoa > Chordata > Actinopteri > Aulopiformes > Paralepididae > Notolepis > Notolepis coatsorum. The sequence goes on from NC_140167.1 coordinate 53,922,718, forward strand.
CATTTACGCCATAGCACTCCTCGAGCAAGGGACAAAGAGAGTCAAAGTCAACGGAGTGATGAGATACGCAACTCCACTCCTGAGGCGAGAGGGTATGCCTACCTTCCACGCCCCAAAAGAAGCGACGGAGCGGTATCTATTGAACACAGAGCGGCGCCTAGCCAGAGACCCCGCTCAGGAGACTATGTACCGCGCTGAGATTAACAAGCTAATCACAGCGGGACACATAAAGAAAACTGACTGGCGACGTCGTGCGCTGCTCCGCGCCTCCCTGATCAAAGGCGGCTTTGATCTCCGGCAGCGGGCCAGCAGCGACCCCCCAGTATTGCGCAGCCTCTCCCCAGAGGACAAGCCCCTGCTGCGGTTCCTATGGAGAGAGAGGATCGGGGATGAGCAACCAGCCATCTATCAATGGGAAGTCCTCCCTTTCGGAACCACATGCAGCCCATGCTGTGCTACGTTTGCACTGCAAAAGCACGTCGCAGAGGACCCAGCAGCTGATGAAGAGGTCCGACAAAGTGTAGAAAATAGTTTCTACGTGGACAACTGTCTGCAAAGCGTCTCGACGCCAGAAGAAGCCGAGGCCCTTCTACTCAAGCTCCGCGCCTCCCTGATCAAAGGCGGCTTTGATCTCAGGCAGTGGGCCAGCAGCGACCCGCAAGTATTGCGCAGCCTCTCCCCCGAGGACAAGGCAGCAAGCAGCGAGACCTGGATGGCGACCATCCCAGGAGAAGCCCAAGAAATGACATTAGGACTAGTCTGGCGCTTCAAAACAGACTCGCTCCATTATAAAAACACACCCCTGACCAAGGAGCAGGGAAGGTCGACTGCACTACCGACCACCAGACGGAGTGTATACAGAACACTCGCCAGACAATATGACCCGTTGGGATGTATTCTACCTTACACCACCAGGGCAAAGATGATTGTAAGAGCGTTATGGGACAAGGACCAGGGCTGGGACGACCCCATACCCGAACACCTTGCATCCACATGGAGAGAGTGGGAGACGGAACTCAGCTCACTCCCAGGTGTTAACATACGCCGCAGCTACTTCCCACCCACAGTGAGGCCGGAGACGTGCCAGATGGACCTGCACGTCTTCAGCGACGCCTCCGAAGTAGCCTACGGTTCGGTGGCCTACTTGCGTGCCCGAGAGGAGGGAGGAGAAATACATACTGCTTTCATCCTGGCTCGCTCAAGAATAGCCCCACGAAAGCAACAATCTATCCTGCGTCTAGAGCTCTGCGCAGCCCTAGCAGGAGCGCAACTCGCCACGTTAATCCAACGTGAACTCACCATTCCGGTGCAAAGAACAATCTTGTGGTCAGACTCCACGACAGTACTCACATGGATCCGGTCTGATTCGTGCAGATACAAGGTCTTCGTGGGAGTCAGAGTCACAGAGATTCAAGATTTAACAGAAGTAGCAAGCTGGAGGTATGTGGACACAAAACACAACCCAGCTGACGTCATCACCCAGGGAATGTCCCTGGATGACCTCACCCGTCACAACCTGTACAGTGACGGGCCAGAGTTCCTCAAGCTCCCGGAAGAAGAGTGGCCTACACCCACCCCACGGGAAGCGAGTAAAGAGGAGGCAGAAAACAAGAAATCTATGTTCTGTGGATTGAACACACTCGTCTCCACAGACCCCGACATAGACGATTGCCTCACCCTAGAAAGTGCGCAGCTAAAGACATTCCTGTGGCACCACCCAGAGATTCAGCTCACTACTGACATTACTGCAGCTGACTACGAAGAAGCAGAACTTCTTCTACTACAACGAGCCCAGAGAGACTCGTTCCCCGATGAGCTAGACTGTCTACAGGGAGCAAAGCCCGTCCCATCAGACAGCAGACTGCTCCACCTAGCCCCCGAGAGCGATGCCCATGGTCTCATCAGAGTGGGTGGTCGTCTGCGGAGAGCTCCAGACTTACCGGATGACGTCAAGTACCCGATAGTCTTAAACAGCCGACACAAGGTCACAGAGCTGATCATAAAGAAATACGACGAGGATGTGCATCACGCCGGGGCAGAGAGAGTCTTCGCGGAGATCAGACGTCGTTATTGGATACTGCAAGGGAGAGAAGCAGTGCGGCGCTTCCAGCGAACCTGTCTAGACTGTCGTAAGTGGCGAGCGCAGCCCAGTATACCCCGGATGGCTGACCTACCTCCCTGTCGCCTCCGACTCGGCGACAAGCCCTTTCACTCCACCGGTATGGACTGTTTCGGCCCGCTGTATATAAAGAAAGGAAGAGGCACAGAGAAGCGGTGGGGTATTGTATTCAAATGCATGACCACCCGAGCGATGCATATAGAACTCCTTCCAACCATGAGCACAGACTCATTCCTTATGGCCTTCCGAAGATTCACATCGCGGAAAGGCAAACCGTCTATATTGTTGTCTGATCACGGGACAAACTTCAAAGGCGGAGAAAGAGAGCTGAGAGAGAGCTTCCAAGCTATGGGCCCAGAACTTAAGACCCACCTCGCTCCATACCAGATTGACTTCCAGTTTAATCCCCCGAACGCACCTCACTTCGGTGGAACTTGGGAACGAGAAGTACGTTCAATAAAGACAGCCCTGTACGCCGTGCTTGGGGCCCAGACCGTGGCGGAAGAAGTCCTAATGACAGTCCTCACGGAGATCGAGGGAGTATTGAACTCAAAGCCCCTCGGTTACGTCTCAAGTGATGTAGCAGATGTCGACCCAGTCACCCCCAACACACTCTTGATGGGGCGGCTGGACCCCGCGCTACCACAGACAATGTACAGACCTGAAGAAGCGAACGGCCGAAGAATGTGGAGGTACAGTCAAGTATTGGCTGACAAGTTTTGGAACAGCTTCCTACTCCACTACCTACCGTCTCTACAGACCCGCCAAAATGGGTGAAAGAGAGAGACAATTTGACAGAAGGAACAGTCGTCATGATTATCGACCAGTCACTACCCCGAGCTATGTGGCCGGCTGGCCGCGTAAGCAAAGTGATCACCGGTGCCGACGGAAAGGTCCGAGCAGCCGAAGTGCTCGTCCAAGGGCGGACCTACACCCGACCCGTGGCGAGGCTAATAGAACTGCCAAGGCACCCCGATACCATCGATGACGACCATGACCCCATGACTTTGTGAACTGACAGACCCCTCACAACAGACATTGAGTAGTGGACAGTGCGGTTAATCTGTCTCTGCTTAGCTAATTAGGTGGGACTAATTAGGGGGCGGCTGTTACGAAGGATCAGATTAAACCGAATATATATATTTATTTATTGATATATATTGCATAGTATTTGTATATCGTTTGATATCCCCTGTATATTCCTTGTACATATACACGGAATATCCCTTTAGCCCAGACCATAATAGTTCATTCTCCTATTGGACAGCGGTCCACCGGCGCCAGGGACCGGCCTCCGGAGCCAGGTTCAAAGTCACCGTCAAGATGTGTCTGGACATGCCCGGCCTTGCCCAGGGATACGCGACAGAAGTGAGAGTGGAACTAGTTTTGTTCACCGTGCGTATAAATACGGCGCAGGTGAATGTAGAAGCCCCTTACCTTCCTTAGCATGTTACCGATAAGTTGAAGCCTCACCCACGATACAACGTGCGGTGAAGTATGGCCTGTTTGGCCTCAGAATAGAGCATCGAGACCGCGTGCGAATTAATAACTGAATTGTCAGAGTTTGGCGCTATACCGTCGAGTGCGACATATTTCTATTAAGTCTTTAATAGTCTATTTGTGTATAGTGTATCGTGTGGTTAGAATTCTACAGTGACCAGCATCTCCAACGCTTTCTCGTATTAGCTAGAGTTCTTATCCAGGCTGGGCCGACCGCATGGCGCTTTCACCCGAGGAGACCTAGGCGAGAGCCGTATGGACATGTACACTGGATTAATCTACCCGACGACTACATAGCCCTTTGCGGCTGGAATATATTTGCTTTGGTCCTGTGATTTATGGAGCGGATAATCGCCGACGCCTGCACGTGTTGGATTTACCCCGAGAGGAGTCAAGTCGAGTCGGCGCCCAGAGAGCCTGAGGCCGACTAGCTTTCTTCCCTGTAGAGCTACAGTCTACAAGAGAACCAAGCTGTATTCGTCTGTGGATCAAGAGGCTACTGCACTGGCTTCTGTACCTGAAGTCTCCCTAGTCATCGTTGACCAGATGTCCTACTACCGACAGATCTTCTACCCCCCCTGCTGGCTTACAACCAGTGGGAACCCCTTCCAGTATCTTCCGCTATATTACTAGTGCACCATAGATATAATTCCCTAAGATTCAGGTTGTATAATTACCTCCTGCGTAACCAGAGAATGGACATTCAATATTGATTTGCCTACGCATACTCCTTTGCCTTACAAGTGCATTCAAAGAATAATGTAAAGTATCCTATGTACCTTTTGCTCCATTAAATACTTGATTAATACCTTTGACTGGAACCGATTTCATTGTGGGAAGTGTTCATCATATTCATATATCGTGTACTGTATGGCCAGTAATTAAAGTACATAAAGCGGTAGTGGTTTAATGATACCATACTTATCAATACAGTCAGGGAATTGTACCCCTTAGTTACAATACTGGAAAATAAACGCCTTTTTTCAATTAGGTTTTTTAAAGTTAGATTAAGACCTTGCCAGGGGAGACTTACTTAAAACTTCTGTATGATCCTCTTGACTGAATTGCTGCTGGAGTGCACCCCATGAGAAGTATTCTGATAACGCAAGATAAACCATGCTGCATTCATTCGGAAAGACCTATTCCAAATGCTATTTCTAGGGTTTAACAATAATTACACTCATGTCTCTATTTTACAATTAACTATAATTAATTATGAGTCATACCGAACACGTCAGTGTTGAAACTCGAATGCATGAAAGCTTATTCCGCCTGTTGCAGTTTTTTGTCGGAGCTGTGCGTAGATGTACACACAATCTCAAGCACACGTTCATATTGAAAAATCCCACACTTTTCTTAGAAATAATTGTATGCACGGTTTACGCACATATCTGTGCGTACGCAGCATTGATAAAAGAGGGCCAAGGAACCTTCTGATTACCAGATGACCACCGCTCTACCTCATGAACCACTGTCACCCCCAGCAGTAGACTATATTCCTCTCAGACCTACTTGTGATTTGTGAACATCGACTATTGGATAATTCACCTATCTCAGACTCTGCCATCTTTCCTCGATCCTCCTCGAGTTTGAGATTCGATTTTCAGATGAGAGCCACAGTTTTCATAGACACACCTGTCCACAAAAGACTGACAAGAAATTATCACATATTGTAAACTTCAAATGTCATATTGTAGGAATAAACAATTTAAATAAGTTATGATTTATACTTAAAAACCAAATACCTAACAACAACAAACAGTAGTGCACTGTCAAATGGTTTGTGATTTACGTTTGCGGTTCAGTGTTGCCAGCTAGGCCAAATTATCTCCCACTTCTGGCTATTGTCGCATGTGGAAGATATGACTGGTTTTCATGATGATTATAACAGGCTAAGTGGTCTTATGTTTGGACAGACACATTTCACATGTGGCAGCTGTGCCTGTGAGGAGAGAGTTGCACAAAGAAGCTCAAGGCCAACATTCTTTTAGAGATAAAACTACGCTCTACATGACAGACGGCACCTCCCAAGCAAAGAGCAGGGGAATGGGGTAGGGCCGAGGTCAGAGAGAGAGAGAGCGGTGTTTTTTGGGTCAAGGTTGACGAGCAGCTGCCGCCACCTAGGTAACGAGACGTGGAGCGACATTTTAAGAGATAACGAACCGACAGAAAACTGTTGGTTCTTCCAGTGGGAGTTTAGTTGAGTCTGAACAGTGAGACCGAGCTGGTAGGAAGCAAGGCAGTCCCCCTGCTGGAGAACAGAACAGAGGGAGGGAAGGGAAATGGAGCGCATGGCCGAGGATAGCAAGACAGATAGATGGATATTTTCTTAGCTTTCCTGAGACCTCTAAAGACTTTCAATTCACTTCATTCTGTATGAGAACCTTTGTTTATGTAAATAAACTATCCTTTTTGATACAACCTGGACTTTCAACGTATGTTATTCCGAATGCACAGGGAGAAGAGATAGGGTTTCAGCCAGTAAGCACGTGGGAGTGAGAATTCCACCGAACAATAGGTAACCGAATGCCCGGAATACTGACCAAGCATAACGGGCAGATGCCCTGGGGCCCCAAACCACCAGGTGCCCCAGATCACCAAAGGCAGTAAGAGCTCCAGGATTCGTATGTACATTAATTGCATCATCTAATTTGGAATGTGTGTCCATGCAAGCATAATTTTCATTGAAAGCATGCTGTTTAAGTTAATGTAAAGGACCTACGGTTTTGTCAGATGGGTGAGTCTAAGGCTGAGGTTACACCTTTCGTATCATCTTCGTATTGTTTTCTTATACGCATCGCCGCGTATCGCCGCGACGTCATGCGCCTCGAGTCACACTTTCGTTTTTTTTTCGTTTTTGTCACCAGAGCACACTGATGAAGTACACTGCCAAAGCAGTAGGTGGCAGTAGGTGGCAAACATGAAGGCAATTTCAACCAATCAGAACGAATGTGCCAATACACTTCCTGGAAGCTCCAGCAAAGAAAATGTCAACAAGGCAGGCGCCTATGCCGCGCCACCATCTTGCTCAATGCAGCAATTCTTTTTTCAGCAAAGCCTAATAAAAGTGCAATAAACAAAACGGATACATTCACTGTGTGTTCTGCCTGTCATTTGTTGATGAAACAAAACTAACATCAACACAAGTGACCACCAAGAGCGGATAGTTTAGGCTAAAAAACGATCGGTATCATTGTAGCATTGTTAGCTGCATGCTAACGTCAATGGAGTATGCCATTATAACATATAGCATTGTGGTTAGAAGCTAACGTTAGCTCACGCTACTTAGCCAGCATCAAAACTGATGATATCACGAGCTATCAGTAGTTAGATAACATTAGAGACAACGCTGTGTGTATTAAACAAAGGTGAATAGATGACTGGGCCATTTTGTTTAATGCTTGTTAAGTTGAAAGAGGAACTCTGAGCTAACAGGGTCTGAATCCTGATAGCTCACGTTAGCCAGCTGCTCATGCCATCGGTAATGCTAGCAGAATGAATGGATGTAAACTTTATTTAACATATTGCATATGGGTACAATACAATACGGCTCAATACAAACAATTGTTAAGGGAATGCAGACTGTTGTAGCTTGGACTGGGGTCCTTATAACAATAACTTGACAACACATGGTAGCTGAAGCTATTTGGGACACGGAGCTCTGTCCCAAACACACACACACACACACTCTGCTGTCACCGGAAGGGCACGCAGATGGTATCTACTGCGCATGGGCGTTTTCGCAACAACGGCTAGCGTGCTGACTACACGCTGTTTGTCGACTCGTTTTTTTGCGTATCTCCAAACGCAAACACAATTTTGCGTTTCAGCCGTATCCACAAAAAAACGCCAAAAAACGCGTTTCTGTGTAGATAGGACATGATACGTCGTCAAAAACGTATAAAAAAAACGCCAGGAATACACTAGTCTAACCTCAGCCTAAGTGTGAGTTCAGCCCAGGTCAAGGCAAGAGAGAGGATACGTTCATGTCATTCAGAGAGAAAAAGTGAGGTCACAGCAGTTCAGACCCAGACAGGAAGCCCGGCCGTCTCCACAGCCAACTGCAGGTTCCTTGCAATCAGAGTTTTACATCATACAAAAGATTGACTTTTGTGTCATAAATTAACTGTTATGAAAAATATCATGATGTCTACATGGAATGGCCTCAAGTCTCTCGATTTACTCCTCAGTAAATAGACACTGGTGAAAAACCTCCAACTTCTCCTCCGTCTCCTCAGAAGAGCTGACCCTTGTCTCTTCCTGAACAGGACCACTGTGTGGGGCAGGGCCTTCTCAACTCAATGAGGAATCTGTGCCACAACCATATTGTCCAAGTAGATGGTGATCAGACCTCGCCTCTGCTGCGCACTCAAGGAAGGGTCCTGGGTGAGCCTTTTTGTTTTGTTTTGGTCTGATGTGTGGATTGGAGTTAAGTGGGGATAGGGGAGGGGTTGCTACTGCTGGCCACACCCGAGGCTCTGCCAAGAGAGGTCTGGAGATCTAAATAAAACATTTAAATAAAGTGTAACACCAAGCAGGGCTCTTTTTCCTAGAGGTTGCCGTTTCACAGCATTACAGATTCTACCTTTAATGGTTTGAGTGCGCACCGCTGTCACAAACAGCGATTCCATAGTGGAAGGACAGAGGTTAGAGAGGTTAATTATTAATCCATATGCATATATTAACACCAGAGCCGCTTCGATTTATTTTCCCAATAATGAAGGATTGCATTGCTTTTCATAATCCTAATCTGTCAAGGGATAATGCAAGTGTTGTGTACATTTAATTAGCCTTGTCAGCCTCTCCTACTGATTCATCTTTGCATTGCTATTACAACGTTGTATGGTCAGAGGTTGTGCAGCAGTCTGTCTTGCTCAGCCCACGCTCAAGAATCACTGAGGTTCAATTCTCTATGGCAAGTTCATCCTCATTCAGCGCATTGACATAGACAGAAGATATGTCGAATTTGGTTGTTTTAGGGTGTACTGACTCACCCCCCCCCCCCCCCCCCCACAAGAGAATCCACATACCTTGTTGTTACGTGCCCCCGTGGGGAGACGCAACACTAGGCCACAGACAGGATAGGTGAGGGTGCAGTGACACAAAACACCATAGACAGATTGTAAAATAACAATATTTATTTTACACAAATGAGATCAGCAACACAGAGAGCAAAGAGGACCTACCAGTGAGCACCAAATAATATCAAAATGAAACAAAAGCCCACCCCCCCCCCGTTACAGGCGCGGACGCCCCAAAGTACAGGAGGTGGTGCTCACTCTAAGCTGGTGTCTTTAACAGTAGTTCTCCATGTGATGCAGATGTAGACCCCAGGGTATCTTCCTGCCCTCAATGTCCCTGTGTGCGAAACAAAAGGTTAGAAATGGGAAAAGAAACAATTATCACAAACCGGGTGATGATTTGATACACAACTACACAATACAGGTTATGGGTTACAGACAAAATGTATAACAGGTAGGAACACACAAGATACAACTATACAATACAAATTATAAGCAACCAGAGCGTTCACCAGCTCTCACACCATCTGTAGCTCAACAGAGCTGTAAGTGGCTCATGTACCAGACATGAGCCCCACAGAGCTTTAACTAGCTCTCTCAATACCACAAGCCCAACAGAGCTTTACCTGGCCTATGAACCAAATATGAGTCTACACACAAAACAAATGAGAGCCCCTTTTACAACACCACCAGATAGTTACCATACACCGACCGGGCTCTGGCTAACAATGCATACACAAGGATTATATGAAGGGATGTGGAGGCCAATTAGGCTGATGAGCCTCAGCTGTGGTTGCTGCTGCTTCTTCTGTTGGTTGGAGTGGAATGGTGATTGACCCTGAGAGGTAGATAGATTATATAGGGGGGAGACAAGAAAACAACACTACAACCTGCCTACATACATAAAACATATCATATATATATACATAATAACCCATACAATATAATATTACATGCATACATAATGAAATAAGGACAGAGTCCGTAACACTTCCCCCCCCAAGGAGTCAGCCCATGGCCGACGAAAACATACACCATCAGTCACCATAGAACAAATAGAACAAACACCCAACCATCCCGAACAGCAAAACACCTGTTCAACAAGCTACCCCCGAGAAAGGGCATCGGCAAACACATTCTCTGTGCCCTTCTTGTGCCGGACCACCACGTTATACCCCTGCATAAGCAGAGACCACCGCATCAACCGCTGGTTGTGGTTATACATGCGGTGCAAAAAAACAAGTGGGTTGTGGTCTGTGTGGACCACCACAGGCTCCACACTCGATCCCACATAGACCTAAAAAAATTGGAGCGCAAGCAGCAATGCCAACGTCTCCTGTTCTATTGTGGAGTAGCGTGTCTGGCTGCCACTAAACTTCTTTGAGAAGTAGCCCACAGGATGGACCAAACCCTCCGAATCCACCTGCGTCAGAACCGCACCAGCACCCACACAACTCGCATCAACCTCAATAGAGAAAGGCTTACTGAAATCAGGAGCATTAAGAACTGGAGCACTACATAAAAGGGCCTTACAGCTCTCAAAAGCCGCTTGACACTTGGCCGACCACTGGTATGGCACCAAGGGACTGATCAGGTCAGTCAGAGGAGCTGCAACCAAGGAAAAATTCTTACAGAACCCCCTGTAGTAACCTGTCATCCCAAGAAAACGACATAGCTCTCGTCGTGTGGTCGGTACTGGGAACAAGGTTATGGCCTCTATCTTGGCTCCAAGAGGACGCACCTTACCCCCGCCCACCTGTTTCCCCAGGTAGGTCACTGTCGCTTTACCGAACTCGCATTTTGCCAAGTTCAGTGTCAGAGAAGCGTCTGCCAACCGCTGGAATACGGTTCTCAATGAGCTCACATGAGCAGACCAACTCACTGAATGCACCACCACATCGTCCAGATATGCTGTGCAGTTGGGCACATCCCCCAACACTATATTGACCAGCCTCTGAAACGTAGCCGGTGCATTACGCATCCCGAACGCCATCACAGAATACTGCAGGAAAGCATCGGGCGTAGCAAACGCAGATATTTCAGAGGCCCTTGGCGAGAGTGGCACCTGCCAGTACCCTTTTAAAAGATCCAATTTCGTCACATACCGGGCTGACCCAATGGTATCTACACAATCGTCGATGCGCGGCATAGGAAACGAATCAGGAATGGTTACTGCATTTACCTTCCGATAATCAGTGCAAAACCGATGAGTGGTGTCTGGTTTCGGAACCAACAGGCATGGTGAGCTCCACGGGCTCAAACTGTGATGAGCCAAATCATGCTCCAATAAATATGCCACCTCCTGTTTCATTATTTCCCTTTTTACCGCATTTACCCTATAAGGATGCTGTTTGACTGGCCTTGCATTACCGACATCAATGTCGTGTTCCAGAACCGTAGTGCGGGTTGGGACATCCCCAAACAAAATAGGATAACTGCTAATGAGCGCCACCATGTCAGCTTCCTGCTCCTTACCCAAGTGTGGCATCAGGGAGGGAAGGATCAACAACATCTCCGAGTTGCATAAACGAGGAGTCTGCTGCTGGACCTCACAACCATTCAAACCATCCTCATCACTCAGTGGCAGAGTAGAAGGAACAGCAACCACAGTCACTGGTACTCCCCTCACTCCTGCTACTGCAGCTCCCACAGCGGCCCCTGGGGGCGTACTTTGTTTCTCCAGCTGCAGGTTGTCCCTGGGAAGATAACGCTTCAACATATTAATGTGACAAACACGAGTCTTCTTTCGCCTGTCAGGCGTCCTGACAACATAGTCAGTATCACTCAACTTCTGCTCGATAGCATAAGGGCCAAAAAAACGAGCACTCAAAGAAGAGCCAGGGATGGGGAACAGAACTAAAACCAAGTCATCAGACTGGAAAGAATGTGGAATCGCTTTTTTGTCAAACTGCCGTTTCATTGAACCCTGAGCAGCAGAGAGACTCTCCTTAGCGATACTACACGCCTCATGCAGCCGCTCTTTAAACCTACACACATAGTTCAAAACCCCTCTCTTTGGAGGTACGGTGTGCAGAGCCTCCCCATTAACTGATCCTTTAATACCCTTAAAGGACCCCTCACTGAATGCCCAAACACCAGCTCTGCTGGGCTAAAACCCAGTGACTCCTGAACTGTTTCTCGCACAGCAAACAGAGCTAGGGGAACACCTTCATCCCAGTCTCTGCCGCTCTCCATACAATACTTGCGCAACACCGACTTGAAGGTCTGATGCCACCTCTCCAGGGCACCTTGCGACTCAGGGTGATACGCACTTGAGATCCTGTGAGAAATAGACAATGATGATAACACCTGCTCAAATATTCCTGAAAGGAAGTTAGTACCCTGGTCCGTTTGTACGACTTTTGGCAGCCCGAACGTAGAAAAAAACTTGATCAGAGCTTTCACTACAGACTGAGATGTTATCTTTCTAAGAGGAATAGCCTCAGGGTACCGTGTCGCCACACACATAATTGTTAAAAGGAACTCGTTACCAGACTTCGTTCTCGGCAGGGGACCAACACAATCCACTAGCACATGCTCAAACGGCTCCCCCATCGCTGGGATTGGGTGAAGCGGGGCAGGTTTAATAACCTGATTAGGCTTCCCTGTAACTTGACACACATGACAAGTATTACAGAACCTGGTCACATCCCCCTTTAACCCGGGCCAAAAGAAGTGCTTCAAAACCCTGTCATTGGACTTGGTGATGCCTAGATGTCCCGACCAAGGATGATCGTGAGCTAAAGACAAAACAGACTGTCGATACGGTGTTGGCACAACAATCTGGGTAACATAACTCCACTCATTACCAAAATCCATCCGTGATCTCCACCTCCGCATTAGCACATCATTCTCAACAAAATAGGCTACCTCCTTGTTCTTAGCCGTCTCTGGGGCAAGAGCAGCAGCAAAACATTTAGCTAAACTAGCATCCTCCTTCTGAGCAACGATCAGATTACCTCTAGTCATGGGTAAATGCGTTGTCTCAGAGGTGAGCATATCCTGCTGAAGCGCATTACTGTCACTCGTCTCAATAGCAGGTTGAGCAAACATAAGTGGGGAAATAGGCACGCCAGACAACTGAGTAGCTAGCACAGTCTCCGACAGGTCAACTACCTCACCCAACTTACGTGCTTGAGCACGGGTGACTGCACAAACTGTAAACACCTCAGGGAACTGTTGCGCCAACACATCTGGACGCAAAACCGCAGGGCGCTCTAAAACCTCCAAAACGGGCATAACTCGGCCACCCGCGATGTCATTACCCAACAGGAAAGTGACACCCCGTACCGGTAACGACGGGTGAATGCCCACTTTGAACACCCCCTGTGCTAAACCACAGTGTAAGTGTATCAGATGGAGGGGCACCGACACAAAACCCATCTCGATCCCCTGCACCAACACACTTGAGCCATTTGATGACTCATGATTAAACGGTAGCACGTCTGACAAGATAAAAGACTGCGCTGCCCCAGTATCTCTCAGTATGCGCACCGGACGCTGGTCCAACTCACTACCACTGAGAGAAACCATGCCGTCCAACATAAACGGTTCGTAACTGAGCTCCAGGTCACCACACATTTTTGTGGGGACTACTGACTGTGGAACTATCACCGTCTGCACCAAACCAACCTCCTTTGGTCGCCCACTTGGCGTAGACTGTGTGCGTTTGTAGGCTTGACAGTTCTCTCTAATATGACCCACCCGGTGACAATGATAGCATTCCCGCTCCTCCCTGTAGCGGGGAGATAACAAACGTGGTGGGCTAGTGTGCACTTTAGCTGGAGCCCGAGCAGAGGGATAAAAACCTCTATCCTCCTGTCTTAAAGTACCAAATGACTGTCTATGAGTAAGCACAAACTCATCAGCGAGCACCGCCGCCTGTGCCAACGTCTCAACTTTTTGCTCATTGAGATAAGTCACTAAACGGTCATTTAGACTATTTTTAAACTCCTCCAGTAACATTAACTCAGACAGAGAATCAAAATCAGCTACATCACAAGCCCTGCACCACCGATGAAATAGGGATTCTTTCTCCCGAGCAAACTCCACAAAAGTCCGGCCAGGTAACTTTCTGTGAGTTCTAAACTTTTGCCTGTACGCCTCTGGCACTAACTCATATGCTCGAAGTACAGCCGTCTTAATTGTGTCATAAGACAAACTGTCGCTGAGAGGGAGGGCAGACAGAATTTCCTGGGCTTTTCCCGTTAGCTTACATTGCAGTAAGAGAGCCCAGACCTCTTTAGGCCACTGTAAAGATGTAGCCACCCGCTCAAACGCATTAAAATATGAGTCTACCTCCGCCTCACGAAATTGAGGTACAAGAGAAATTAGTCTACTCACGTCGTAAGCCCCCACCGCCGTGGAAGAGGGTTGAGCAGGACTCCCAATTTTAGCCGCTTCAAGCTCCAGCTGCTTCATCTTTATTTCAGCGCCTATCCGGTGGCTGTCAGCGTCTAGCCGGCGGTTTGAGACCTCAGCCTCCAGCTCCATTCTCCTAACAGCTAACTTGTATTCCCTCTCCTTCTCCTTTTCCTCAAACTGCAACCGTGCCAAACTCAATTGTAGACTGGCCTCTTCAGTACTCCCACTAGGGAAAGGTGAAGCATGTCTGGGCACTGGAGACGTGACACCCGAAAGGGGAGGCTTATCCTCTACCCCGTCCTTAACCGGGTCTACCACCGGAGGTTCCTCGCCCTCCCGCTCCTCGTCTGAGACTGGAGCGGAAGAAATAAATGATGCCCCCTCACCCATACCGAGCACCTTTTTCCACACTAATATGCGCACCACCTCTTCTCTCAGGTCAGCCTTAGCCAAACTTTTAGCAAGGGTGACCTGAAAATGCGAGGCGATAGCGCATAAGTCCTCCTTCCTACATTGATCCAAACGATCAACCGAGGGATCAAGTAGAAACTCCTCCACCTCAAAAGACGACATGCCTACCCCGACACCAGTGCAAACACACCCCAAAACACAGAACAAACTACCACCCGAAACCTAAACCAAACAACGTGCCCACCGCACACTAACACCAACTGTCCGTCGCCCACTACCGAGCCCCCATTTATGTTACGTGCCCCCGTGGGGAGACGCAACACTAGGCCACAGACAGGATAGGTGAGGGTGCAGTGACACAAAACACCATAGACAGATTGTAAAATAACAATATTTATTTTACACAAATGAGATCAGCAACAGAGCAAAGAGGACCTACCAGTGAGCACCAAATAATATCAAAATGAAACAAAAGCCCACCCCCCCCGTTACAGGCGCGGACGCCCCAAAGTACAGGAGGTGGTGCTCACTCTAAGCTGGTGTCTTTAACAGTAGTTCTCCTACGTGATGCAGATGTAGACCCCAGGGTATCTTCCTGCCCTCAATGTCCCTGTGTGCGAAACAAAAGGTTAGAAATGGGAAAAGAAACAATTATCACAAACCGGGTGATGATTTGATACACAACTACACAATACAGGTTATGGGTTACAGACAAAATGTATAACAGGTAGGAACACACAAGATACAACTATACAATACAAATTATGAGCAACCAGAGCGTTCACCAGCTCTCACACCATCTGTAGCTCAACAGAGCTGTAAGTGGCTCATGTACCAGACATGAGCCCCACAGAGCTTTAACTAGCTCTCTCAATACCACAAGCCCAACAGAGCTTTACCTGGCCTATGAACCAAATATGAGTCTACACACAAAACAAATGAGAGCCCCTTTTACAACACCACCAGATAGTTACCATACACCGACCGGGCTCTGGCTAACAATGCATACACAAGGATTATATGAAGGGATGTGGAGGCCAATTAGGCTGATGAGCCTCAGCTGTGGTTGCTGCTGCTTCTTCTGTTGGTTGGAGTGGAATGGTGATTGACCCTGAGAGGTAGATAGATTATATAGGGGGGAGACAAGAAAACAACACTACAACCTGCCTACATACATAAAACATATCATATATATACATAATAACCCATACAATATAATATTACATGCATACATAATGAAATAAGGACAGAGTCCGTAACACTTGTTGTGAGCAGTTTCATGTAGGAACTAGAAGGGCACAGATGCCTATAACCATGTGAGTAGGCAAAGCCTGTAAGTGCTGTTGTTCCCAGAAGCTCTAACGTTTAACATCAATATTGATTCCAATGGACAATGGTGGCAATTATTCAAATACAATTCTTGTCATTGACCGATATGAAGAATATTCATGGTCAATTCAGGTCCTTGGTCCGCTGTCAGTGTCAAGTGTGCAAAGTTTCATCTAAGTTGGATCAGAACTGTAGGAGTTATGGCTGACACACACACACACACACACACACACACACACACACACACACACACACACACACACACACACACACACACACACACACACACACACAATCTTTTTTTGGTCAAGATTGATGCAAGGTAAGGATGCTGAAGTGCCCATTCACTTCAATGTTAAAACCTAGCTATAAAAATGCCACTTCCAGAACCGAAGTTGTCGAAAGAACAGTCAGAATGACACTCATTACAAGCTCATGATCACCTGACTGATTGTTTTTCACCGCCAAAGTTTTTGTGTTAAATAATAAATGGAAGTAAATTAGTCATCAGCTCATTGAAATGCCTTCATAGCGATCTATGAAAACAAAGATGGTGGTGGGTGGGAATAAGGCGAATAGCATCAACCAGTGTTGCTGTCATCGGTGGTGGTGTGGGGCGGGGCTAGGGGGTGGCTACTAGGGCTCAAGCCCCAAATGTTTTCTGAAAAGCCCAGAATCTACTTAAAAAAAAATATATATTTAATAAATATTATGTATTATTATATATATTTTTTTTTTGGTGACAATTAATCATTGTTACATGAAAATATGTTTGCACCAGATTTAGCAGAAGCTCATTTCCATCTGTAGTATATCCAGCTGCTAACTGTATTTGAGTGAGTTAAGTCTTGGTGTTATGGTAGACTCAGACCTAAGCTTTAAATCACAAACAACAAGTTGACAAAAACATAATTCTTCCACCTTAGAAACATAGCTAAAGTACGGCCATTTATAAATCAAAAGGACGCTGAAAACCAGATCCATGCCTTTATCTCAAGCGGACTCGACTACTGTAATGCACTCCTTACCGGCCTCCCGAAAAAATACGATGATAACTATTTTATTGCAATGCACTATTGCAGGAGTGGCCAACCCGCGGCTCTTTGCCCGTCAATGTGCGGCTCTTCCATCCATAAAGGACGTAGAATAAACATTTAAATTATTAAAATTAATTTAAATTGTCCATTTGCATGTTCTTGGTATCTGAATCTAGGGACATATATGGATCAGTGTCAGAAATAGTGTGTCTGTTACTAGGCTTGAGTAAATTGTAATGAACCAAAGGAGAATATCAATTCTATTTAAAAAAATAAAATTTTAAATTACTGTGAATAACACCATGCTAAAATTGACCGACCTGAAAAATCTAAGCAAATGAATAAAGGGAAGATGATTAAACTGAATGTTTTGTAGATACAGTACTGAATTCTGCCATCTTTTTTTTTTGTATTTTATTTTTTTTATAATTTTTTAAACAAACGTATAAACAAACACACGATAAGATATACAAGCATTATTAACAGTGCACATCCAAAGAAATCACCATTTAGTTAAATGTCTTATACAGGATATACCCCTAATACCTGCTATCTAATACCCTACACACATATGCTCTAGCTCGTACCCCCCCCCCCCCCCCCATCTTTTGCCATCTTTTTTATAATGTAAATTTCTCCACCATTTTGCATCGTATTGCAACACCGTTTTTTGCAAGACGTTCACAGAAAGGTAGAGAAACTAACTGTGTTCTGTTTTATGGCAATAAGGTTTGTGGGAGATAATCCCAAAAAATAAGAGAAATAAAAAGGTTTATCCAGAAGTCAGATGATTGACAGGGGCTGGTGTGAGCTGGGTAGGGTAGTTTTTCGAAATTCGAAAGCCCTGAGTCTCTTCCTTCAAAAGACTACACTCACTTTTGGCTGTGCCACTTCCTCCTGTCAATATGCGCCGGTTTCCGACTCAATGCCCTGAGATTTCTATAATCTTATATTTCACTAATAACAGTTAAAATAATTGGTAAACAAACGTAATGCTGAAAATATACACTTTTACTGTATATCTCTGGCTTAAGAGGTTAACCCTGTGAGGCCCAAATTAAAAAGACATTAGCAACTTCAGAGGCCAGAGGGTGGGACATATAAACACATTTACTATCAAATAGCATTGTGAGGCTGAACAACAGGACCAATTGACTATACATGTGCTTAAAATTTTTTAAATAAACATTATTTTTTTTAAATGGCTAAAAGTGATTTTGTAATTTTGCAACCGTGGGTCTCACAGGGTACTTTTAACCCTGTGAGGCCCAAATAAAAAAGACATTAGCAACTTCAGAGGCCAGAGGGTGAGACCTATAAACACATGAAGGGTGCCGTGACTGAAAAAAAAGGTTGAGAAGCGCTGTTATATTATCGTACTTGGCCATCGCGTCCCGCTCTTAAGCCTATCGAGATATCCCTTATCTCATGTACCTACTGTACTCCACTAACGAAAAACAAATACGCCCACACCTGCCGGGTCCCGCCCCTATGGAGGCGTAGCCTATAAGACACTAGGCATGGTCACCAAACACTCTTCCTCTATTTCGTTTCCATCATAACGGTCGCAGTGCGCCTTATGTAACTAGTTGTTATGAAAAGATTAGAGAAATTGCGTAATGTTGAAAGCTTACCGGAGGTTTGTTTACCCCTGGAATCTTCGGGGCATGTTTCAGCGACACGTCGGGCCTATGTTGATGTTTCCTCGTCTGACGGCAGCAGACCAAAGGGCAGCGTACAAGGTTTGGCTATCGGGCCAGCTTGTACACAGGTAGGTCCTGTGTCATCAGGCATTGATGTTGGTGTTAGTAATGCTGTGAAGTGTGTTTCGGCGCCAGGGCCGGGGTGGCTTGGTGAACGTTCCACTGCAGTGGACGATTTCCTGGCTATCCTGGAGCATGCTGCTTACACTAATGCTACTAATGCTACTGCTAATGCTAATGTTGATGCTGAAATGGGTCGTTGTTCTAATACTCCCCGCTGAGGGACGTTGCCGTTTTTCCCTCCTCTTGCCCGGTTCATCGATGAAGGTCAGTCGGTTGCTAATGTGGGGGGTTTCGCTGAGTCTTATTTACCTTTTTTACGGGTAAAAGGGCTAACAACAGGGTGCAGGCCGAGTGTACCGTGGCTGCGTAGCCAGGTAGCTTTGATCCTGTGTCCCGGCGGGGATGAACGATGTCCCACCCGGCCGATGCTTGAGAGCAGTGTTCGAATTATGAGGGGGCCAATGGGGGCTCAGCCCCCATAGCTAGAGTCTGAGCCCCCATAGTCAAGACCCCCTGTGGGGGTCTCTCAAAAAAATTATATAATATTTTTTTTTTATTAAATTTTTTTTTATGTACGAATTAGTATTATTTATGTTACCTAAATAAATTGTTAATAGATCATATTTTTCTTTTCAGTTTTTAAAATAACCGAGTAATTAATGTTGTGGAATAGGCTGCATTTCACCTCCAAGCCGCTATGCGTCGCCCATGAGCGTCGCCCATAAGTTTAACGCTACTCCAACCTAGTGAAGAAGAAGCAGCAAGCAGCTGCTGTAAACAGAAAGCTGCCGGTCCGTGTCCTGCAACTGAAAACATAAACACTAAACAGTACGCCACATGCCGCCAAAAAAAAGGCTCAACCCGCCGCAAGGCTGTACAAAGCTGGACAGCTTTGGTTTTATAAAAAGGCCAAAGACTGACGCTGTTAGTGCAGCAGCTAGCAGCGCTACTGTCACTGAAGTTGACACTGCTAGTGCTAGTACTAGTGTTAGCTCTGGTGCTCCTGTGCACAGTGCACCTGTTATTGTTACCGCGCCGGTTGCCACTGCCAGACCCGAGTCTCCACCACTAGACCTGGACTGTGCTGCTACTCAACCACCACAATGCTGGGGTCTGAGTCAGTGGAACTTTTGGAAAAATAAATATAGCTGGTTATTTGCCAAGGAGGGATGCATTGGCTGCCTTCCATGTAAAAACGCCAAGACATTGTTAAATAAATCATTTGGAGCCCATTTGGCAGAGCAGTGGATGAATGGGACTGACTAGCTCTCATAGCAAGAAGTTGAGGAAGAAAATATACTTGCACAGTGATAGCATTTCTCATAACGCTGCTGGCGGGACAAAACCTCATAACTCCATTTTTAAATATATATATTTTTTATATAAATCAACTCCGTAGATCATCCTCCATATGTGTGTGTGGGTTTTACAACGTTTAAACAATGGGAAAGCATTAAACCGATCATCTGTCTAAACCTCCTAACTCTATTCACCCTCAAATCTGTGTTCATTTTTTTCATCTGCTGAAAAGTTGGGTTTTTGGAGTTATGAGGTTTTGTCCCGCCAGCAGCGATAAGCAAGCTATAGAAATAGAAAGTCAAAACCAGAAGGAAGTGCTTCCAAAAAAAGTGAGCGAAATCACATCTGCTTTGCTCAAGGAGACAGCCAGTTCATTCAGGGCAGCATATACTGTCGCTAAAGAAAGGTTGCCGTATACCAAATTGAACCCCCTTATGACACTTAATGAGTTGAACGGTGCGACAGTCGGGCCAGCTCACCGATCCGATCATTCTTGTGCACAGATCATAGAGCACATTGCCACAGAGATGAAAAAAAACATTATTTATTTAGATTTATACAAGTATTTATTTTATGTTCATTTTATTATCAGATGATAATGTTACTTACTGTATCCTGATAAATGCTGCTGTTGTGCCATACAACTATTTATTTTCCATTAGATTATTTTGTTAGTTTTTGATTTATAAGTGCAGAGACAAATAAATGTTAATTCAAGTTCATAAATTTTGTCTAATTTTTTCAAATTAAATTGTTGTATTTTATGCAAATAAGTAAATATGGCATTATATATCAGAGGTGAGTAAGAAAATTAACAAATATTAATTAATGGTTAAGAATGAGACTGAATAATGACATCACACAATAATCTAATGATTAGACTGTTGTGTGATGTCATTATTACTTAGTATTAGACTAATCCTAATGAGATATTCCTCTAAATATGACTTCGAAAACAGCCACAATTTCAGGAAAAAAATTGTAAAAAAAAAAAAATCAGGGGGCCCCCATAGCTCTCAGGTGATAATTCGAACCCTGCTTGAGAGCGAATCGGCTCGGAGGGTGGCAGTATGGACGGATGAGTGGTATACTGCTGCAGGATGGTTTGTAGCGGCGGCCAGTGTTATGGCTCAGCTGGCTAGTTTCCTATCCACATTGGCGTCGGGTAGTGGGGCTATGGGTCCAGCCGACATTGTAAACATGTTGCATGTTTGTGGTGTTATAGAGATCTTGACTCAGTCGCAAGCTATAACTGCGGGAGGATTAGGATGCTATCAACGTTTGTTGTTAGGCATGTTTGGTTGGAGCACTCTCCTCTTGGGGAAGAGGATAGGTTTTCTCTCCTCACGACTCCTTTTTCCACGGAAAGTCTTTTTGGTCATTCTGTGGAGGCGCAGGCGGTTGTTGATCTGGGTCCCACACCGCCTCACGCTGTGCAGCCAGAGGTGGGAGCACGGCCTCGTCAACGACTGTGGCGAGGCCCTCGACAGGCGGCCATGTTTCCCCCGCCAGTGGTGCCCTGGGGGGAGAGTCAACAGGGATCCACAAGGCCGACAGCCTTGGCGGCCGAGGGATCGGCCATTTTGGGTGTATGCGGCTTGGATAAAACAAGCCGTTGTCATTCTGCCGCGAGCAGCCCGCTCCCCGTTCAATCCTCTCTCTGTTACCCGCGGGGCTCTGATAGTTTTCCTTTGGCTGCGGGCCGCGAACCTTCTTTGAAGCGCATGCGGCCCCATTCTTCACTTCTCATGGGGACAGGGGCTGACACCCAGTTAATGGCTGAGCCTGGGTCTGTCCGTGAGAATGTTGTACTGTCGCGTGGCTCCTGCACCACACGGTGTGTGATGGGGGAGTCTAGTGTTACGGCTGCCACTAGCTACAGTGGTCAGCAGGGGGACTCGAGGCCTCTTCTGTTGAATGCACAGCAAGGGTTACCCCGGCCTCGCCTTCGCCAGGCGGGGTATCGCGCTGATGCCTCCCACTCCCGTGAGAGCGGCAGTGGTCTGCAAAGAAGAGGCGAGCGTGATTTGGGTGATAGCAATATCACTGCAGGGCTTCGGCGTGTAGGAGCCCATGGGGCTCTCATGCCTTGCGTGTCTAGCTGTAGAACAACTCCTCAGCATGCGCTAGAGGGGTGTTCAGGGGGGGGGGTGTGTGTCAACCAGTTTGATGACAGCTTCTCCCGTATCGAACCGGCCCTTTCTGTCGGGGTCCCCCCTTGGGTGCGTCGCACAGCGGGAGGGACCGGGCCAACTATCTACTGTTCCTTGCGGCCCAGCGTCAGTTGACGGCGGGTGCGCTGTGGGATTATTTTCACATATGGCGACAAGAATGCCGTTTGGGGGTGTGGATAGAGAGAACGTTGAAAGAGGGGCTTGTGTTGTAGTTCGCGCAACCCCAACCTCCGTTCTCAGGTTTGGTGCCGACCCTATTGTCAGGGTGAGAAGCAGTGACAGCCCTGGCCGACGAGATCCGATCTCTGTTGGCGAAGCAGGCCGTAGTCGTGGTCCCGAGAGAGGACGCGATGTCAGGCGTCTACTCCCGTTATTTTCTGGTGCCCAAGAAAAAAGGGGGGGTCAGACCTATACTGGATCTGTCCGCGTTCAATCGGTTGATTGTAGCGAGACCGTTCAGGATGTTGACTGTCAAACTCCTTCTGCTTGCTGTCAGAAAGGGAGACTGGTTCACCTCCATAGACTTGAAGGATGCGTATTTTCACATCCCGATTTTCCCTCCTCACAGGAAGTTCCTGCGGTTCCTGGTTCAGGGCGTAGCGTACGAGTACCAGAGGTTGCCGTTCTGCTATTCTCTGGCTCCCCGCACATTCACCACGTGCGTAGCGACTGCGCTGGAGCCTCTACGTCGTCGGGGAATACGGGTTCTGTTCTATCTCGACGACATTCTACTCCTCAGTCGTTCGGAGGAGGTTGCCAGGTCTCATACCAGGCTGGTGGTGGAATTCCTCACCAGGCTGGGTTTTGCTGTGAACTGGAAGAAGAGTACGCCTATTCCCAGTCAACAGGTGGAGTACTTGGGCTTGACGTTGAGGTCAAGGCCCATGATTGTAACCCTCTCGGAGCAGCGGCTGGTGTCTATCCTTCGCGCGCTCAGGGGTTTCCGTCTGGGAGGGACGGTCACGGCGCTGCAAGTGATGCGCCTGCTCGGTATGATGGCATCTGCTCACACGGTGGTTCCTCTTGGCCTCCTCTTCATGAGGAGGATACAGAGGTGGTTTTTCTCTATGGGAATAGATCCGGTGCGGGACAAATGGAAACGGTTGACGGTTCCTTTGTCGATATGGGGAGATCTCGCCCATTGGAGGAGGCTGGGTATCCTCACCATTGGGGTCCCCATGGGCAGCAGGCGCTCACACGTCACGGTCTTCACCGACACCTCTCTCACGGGTTGGGGAGGGACGTGTCGGACCCACGCAGTGGGGGGCAGCTGGACGAAGGTCCGTGCTGGCCCGTCTACCCCGCACATCAATGTGTTGGAATTGAAGGCGGTCCTCCTGGTCCTCAAACGGTTCGACCACCTGGTGGTAGGCGAGCACGTTTTGGTCAGGACAAACAGTATGACGGCAGCGGCGTATATCAACAGGCAGGGTGGGACTCGTTCCATCCGCCTGCACCGGGCGGTGGTCGAACTTTGGCTATGGGCATCTCGCAGGCTGCGCAGTCTGAGGGCGCTCCACATCCCTGGTGCAGAGAATGTGGGCGCGGATTTGATGTCTCGGGGCGGTCCTCGTTACGACGAGTGGGAACTCCACCCCGACATAGTCAGACAGATCTGGGATCGTTTCGGGGAGGCCTCGATAGATCTGTTTGCGAGCCGACGCTCTCACAAGTGCCCCTTGTGGTTCTCGGTCAGTCGAGCAGATCATCCCCCCTTAGGGGTGGATGCCTTCTCGATCTTTCCATGGCCGCCCGGTCTTCTGTACACCTTTCCTCCTGTACAGCTGTTGGGTCAGCTGTTGGAGCGGATACGGAGGGAGCGCAGCAGTGTGGTTTCCGGTCTTGATCCAGCTACTGGTCGCTCCGCCTTGGGTTATTCCTTGGTCGGCGACGGCCCTCTCTCAGCAACACGGGTTGCTGTTCCAGTGCCCGGTGTTTGGCCAACGCCTGTTGGTGTGGCTGGTGAGAGGGTAGGTCTGGAGAGGATGGACCCTTCTGTGGTTAATACCATCCGGAATGCGCATGCTCCCTCCACTGTCGCGCTTTACGCGGGCAGATGGCGTATGTTCCAAGAGTGGTGTAAGGCGGGAGGCCAGGACCCAGTCTCCTGCCCCCTGGATGCTGTCCTTAGTTATATTCAGTCTCTCCTTGGTAGACTGTCGGCTTCGACGGTGAGGGTATATGCAGCAGCTATATCCTCCTATCATGAGGGGTTTGAGGGGGATGTCTTGTTCAGCCACCCTCTTGTGAAGCGTTTCCTGCTTGGCGCTCGACACGTTAAGCCGGTGCAACGCTCTTTGGCTCCGAGTTGGGATCTACAATTGGTCCTCGGTCGGTTGTCCTTGGCCCCGTTTGAGCCGCTTGAGCAAGCGCCGTTGGGACAGTTGTCCTTCAAAACCGCGTTCTTGCTGGCTGTCACCTCCGCTAAACGCGTGGGTGAGCTCTGTGCTCTTTCGGTACATCCAGAGTGCCTGTCTTTTCGTTCCGATTGCGGTGCCACTCTGCGGCCTAATCCTGCTTTCGTGCCTAAGAATATCCGGAGTTCCTTCCGCTCCAGGGATATTGTGGTTCAGGCGTTTCGTCCGCCCCCTCACGCTAGTGAGTTAGATGCAGGCCTTCACCTGTCATGTCCGGTCCGTGCTTTGGTAATTTACCTCAGCCGTACTCAGGACCTCAGGGTTACCGATCAGCTTTTTGTCTGTCACGGTGGTTCTCGTGCCGGTAAGGCACTATCGAAACAGCGCCTGTCCCATTGGTTGTGCGAGGGCATTGCCCTCTGCTACACGTTGGCCGGGCTGGATCCCCCTGGGGGCGTCAGGGCGCACTGCACTCGTGGGGTGGCTGCCTCTGCCGCTCTGCTGGGTGGGGCCTCGGTGGAGGACATCTGTGCTGCAGCTTCATGGTCCTCCCCGGGCCCCTTTGTAAGGTTTTACCTCATGGACATGACCGGGGGTTCTGTCTCCCAGGCGGTTCTGGGGTCTGTGGCCTTTCCTGCTTCCCGTCCTTTGGTAGGGTAGCAGGAGTGTGTGGGTATGGGCCACAGTGTGTTAGTTCACACGTGGTTCCGCCTGTGCTGTGTGTTCAAGGGGTTCTAGTTCCCTCTTGCTCGCACTCGGGTGGAGTTGACTGCGCCCCCCCTTCATTAGGAAGGATGGGGTGACGGGACTCCCCAACCCCTTGATGTGGGCTTACGGGTCCTCAGGGGGTGCATTTGTCGGGCCTCGCGTCCGCTCTACCCCATATCTCGATAGGCTTAAGAGCGGGACGCGATGGCCAAGTACGATAATATAACGTAAGGTTATGTATATAACCTAGTTATATGAGTACTGGCTGAGCGTCCCGCTCTTAACGGCCCTGAGTCCCCGTTTTGAGGAATCTTTTCCTGGAAACGGGTTTTTGGCGAGGAAGAGTGTTTGGTGACCATGCCTAGTGTCTTATAGGCTATGCCTCCATAGGGGCGGGACCCGGCAGGTGTGGGCGTATTTGTTTTTCGTTAGTGGAGTACAGTAGGTACATGAGATAAGGGATATCTCGATAGGCTTAAGAGCGGGACGCTCAGCCAGTACTCATATAACTAGGTTATATACATAACCTTACGGTATATGGTGTGGCTCTTTGTGGTACCACAGTAATTTTTGTGGCTCTTAGTCTCTGACTGGTTGGCCACCCCTGCACTATTGCATTATTTTATTCTATTTTACTAACTATTTTATTGCACTGCACTATTTTACTTTATCAGTGATAATCAAACCGTAAACAAAAACGCCTATTAACACTTTCAGCGCCAGATGGCGCTGGTTACTGTTACTGTTGAAAGGCCAGCGCCTTTTAACATGGGGATACGTGGCTGTGTTTGCAGGCCTAAAGCTATATTATATATTATAGCTATGGATCTAATAATATAGTCGATTGTCATTGAGTTTCTTCCGGTCAAGATGCAAAAAACAGATCATTTTTCCATCCATACATTTCCGTTTTATACCGTCGTGAATATGAGTGTAGTTTCAGGGTGGTCTGGTGTAATTTCCAAAATGCTTCGTAATGGCCGGCAACGTGTATTCTAGTAAACGCGTTATTGTTTCTTCCCTGGACTAGCTACTGTTCTCAAATCAAATTTAGATTATTGGTATTATGTTTCATCATGGATGCATGAGGGGGGGGGGGGTACGCCCCTCCGTGCTTTGATCACAACCAACAGAACATGCCACACACACTCCCCGATCAGCATGAAGGAATTTTTGGATCAACGCAATATTGATACCATATAGTCCTTACCTTGACCAGGATCTGTCCCGAAAAGAATATTCCAATTATCTGATCGCCATTCCAAGTACTGATGTCGATCAAGGTGCCAACGTAATCCAGCATTGAACATGAACCCGACCCTTGTCGATGCATGCGCTATAAGCGTCTGGCTTGACCGAGTAGTTAGACCCCGCCCGCAGCTCGGCCCAGACACCAAGCCACATCGTTTCAAATGGAGTGCAATAGCGGCCGCAAGGCGTTAGGTGGCGGTATTGGACTTTTGAGATCTCAGACCCATCCCCAGTGGCGCTCAACGTTCGGCGAGTTAACCCTAGATCTTAGATCCTAATATGAAAAACGATGTGATTTAATGTTCTATGTCTTACCTTGACTTTGTCTATTTTGCTGCTATTTATTTTATGCTTTATGTCTGCACTTTATGCATTGCTCTTGATCTGCCAATGTTGTGCTCATTTTATGCCTGTCTTTTTTTACTGTGCTATACAAATACAGTGTATTATTATTATTATTATTATTATTATTATTATTATTATTATTATTATTATTATTATTATTATTATTATTAATTATTATTATTGTTTGCTTCATTAATTAAAGGGTGTGCATTTAAGTGTTCTCTAGTGCCTTTTGTCCGCTTTAAGGTGGTGGTATAAGTTAAAGGTTGTGGTGTCGAAGTAAAATAAATTCTGGGCTAAGCCCCAGATCTCCTACAATCCTAAATCCGCCCCTGGTGTCATCGTGTTGCAGGTTGTCACTTGGTGGACACCTATCAAGGATCTGGTAAGTACACACACACACATGTAACCTATTATGATGACTCTGTCTATCACTCTGCTCTCAGATTCATCACTAATGATAGATATGACACTCATCACTGTTGTCACGACTAGGCATATTGAACCCAATATGCAGACAAAGAGAAAAGGCAGACAGGTCTTGTTAAAACCCGGTATGGGTATATTTAATATAATAGTAAAGACAGGTATCCAGGCAGAGGTCGATTTGCACGGGAGAATCTCGTACAGTCCAGGGGCGTGCACGGGACAGGGCAGTCTGACAGGCAGGGGTCGATAGCGTAACGGGTCACTCGTACAGTCCAGGGGCGTGCACGGGACAGGATAGTCAGATAGGCAGGGGCCGATACACAGGGACAGGGTAGTCAGCCAGGCAGGGGTCAAAATGAGTACAGGTCCTCATATATTCCGGGAAAAGGCAAGGAGAGTTGTCAAGCAGGCGGAGGTCAGAACACGTTTATCGAGAGCCAGAGATCAGGGTGAAGAGCCAGGTAGGACTGTGGGAAAGGAGGACAACAAAGAGTTAGGCACGGTCAGAGAACAACGGACTAGCACTATGGATTAGCACTTGCACTACCACCCCTGCAGGTTCTATACAACAAGAGGTGCAAATCCAGAGCCTGCAGAATAATGAAAGACCCACACCACCCCAACAACAGCCTGTTCAGGCTGCTGAGGTCAGGCAGACGCCTGCGAACCCCAGCTACTAGGACAGAGAGGCTTCGGCTCAGCTTCTTCCCCCAGGCCATCAGAGCCTTGAACACTGAACTCTACACACACAAGCACACATGAGCACACACACGACACACACACTGTACACGCTCACACACTAGCAGCCACTTTAACATGAGCAAGCACACACTCATGCTGCACACGCCCACACTTATGGCCACTAAGGAAAGGTCACTTTAAAAATAGTATAGCATAAACTGAGATTGTATAAAATATGTAAATAACTATGTACAAATACCGATATGCCCTACTATGTTACTTGTTTATTGCACAATGTTGTTTTATTGGATTCTATGTTGTTACTACTGTATTGCACATCGTTGCGGGCAAGACCACCCGCATTTCATTGTATACTTCTATGCCGTGACAAATAAAACTCTTGACTTGACTTGACTTGACTAGATAACTATATGAGAGCAGAATAACATGACTAACTGGGAAACACGAAGTTACGATCTGGCAGCATCATGACATCTGAGGCGGGGTTATATCACTGACATAGTCAATCAGCTGCTCCGCTGACAGCAGCACACTTGAACTCCATACCTGAGAGAGAGAGAGAGAGAGAGAGAGAGAGAGAGAGAGAGAGAGAGAGAGAGAGAGAGAGAGAGAGAGAGAGAGAGAGAGAGAGAGAGAGAGAGAGAGAGAGAGAGAGAAGCCAGACAGAGACTGTGACAACTGTGTCCTTTATGAGAAGGTTGGTTGGTCCTCACTGATGAAGAGGTGCAACAAACACTGTATTTGTTCATTTTAAGGCCCTTATTGGTAAGGTACCTCCTTATACTACATCATTATTGGAATGGAATTTTGGTACCTATGGAACCCATTCTAGTGACTGGCTAGTCCTTAACTCATTCAGCGCCAGCTATTAGACGGGGCCAGTCGTAAGCAATGCCACGCTTTAAAAGATATGAGTGCGTCACCTTGTTTGTAGAGCTATAACTGTATTCTATATTATAGCTATGGATACAATACTATGGCCCATTTGACATCAACTATCTATCGTTCAGTATGTGAAAAAGAATACATTTTTCATCCATACGTTCCTGTGTTATACCGTGGTGAATATAAGTATGGTTTTAGAGTGGTCTGGGGTCATTCCCGAAAGGCTGTTATGTGAATCATACGTGAATCCTACTATAAGCGTTGCCGTTTCTTGCCTGGACACGCTACTATTCCCAAATCAAATCTATATAATAGGTATTATGTTCCATCATGAATGCATGAAAGGGGGGAGGGTCATTTCTGATTATTTGATTGCCAGTAACGGCATTCGTATTGAACACTAAAAACGCTTATCAGCCCGATCGGTATAAAAGCATTGCACGATCAAGCTAAAATTTACGTCAGATAGTCCTTACCTGTGATCGGGAGTATTCCAAAAATAATATTTAAGTCAATAATGAAATAATAGGGGAAAGAAAACGTTAGGAACTTGTTACATTCACCCACACAAGGGCTGAGTACTCACCCCCCCCCTCTCTCTCTCACACACACACACACTCTCCCAGCTCTCTTTCTCTCTTGCCCCTTCCTCATCTCTCTCACCCCCCCTCTCTCTGTGTGTGTGTGTGTGTGTGTGTGTGTGTGTGTGTGTGTGTGTGTGTGTGTGTGTGTGTGTGTGTGTGTGTGTGTGTGTGTGTGTGTGTGTGTGTGTGTGTGTGTGTGTGTGTGTGTGTGTGTGTGTGTGTGTGTGTGTGTGTGTGGATGGCTACAACTGGGGGGTGGGGTGGTCACATCTTACACAATAATACAGAATGGAATGTTGAGAGAGCGTTGTGTGTGAGCAATGGGGGGACAGTGTGTGTGTCTGTGTGTTGATGGGGGGTGGGGTGGTCACTTATTTTGTGTTGATGGCCACAACTGGGGTGGGGTGGTAACTTATTTGTGTTGATCAGGACCAGGTAAGAAACTAAATGTAATGTGTGTACATGTCATTGTCTACAGCGATGACGAGATACCAGAACAACTTGGACCAACGACCGGAAGGACAAGGGGCAAAGGCCCAGCGAGGCGGGGCCCAGCCAGGTCAAATGACTCAGACAGGTGAGACAGACTTATTATGGAAGTTAGTGCTTTTGTTTATAAAACTGTTCATAAAAGTTGAAAATAATGTGTTTACATGTCTACAGCGATTTACCTGGAACATCGACCGGAAGGACCCAAGCCAGGTCCAGGTCACGCTCAGACAGGTGAGACAGACTTATTATCGCTGTTTATAGCTTTTTTTTTATTACTCAGTTTGCAGACTTTGCAATATATACAGAATGGAATGTTGAGAGCATACAGTGTGTGTGCACTGTGCAGAGTGTTGTAGTGTGATAAATGAGCAATGTTTTATATGTACAATGTGTGTGCCATTTATTTGCAGACGTGCGCAGCCTACAACCAAGGCCAGGCGAAGACCTCCAGCAGCCCAGGCAGATCTGACACCCTGGAACACTGAAAAGGATCCTGACCAAGCCCCGCCAGTCAGCCGTTTCATGCCTCGCAGGCCACCAGGACCCCAGCTTGATGCCCACGCAGCATACTCGCCTAAAGATCTGTTTATGTTGTTTTTCTCCCTAGGTTCAATGAAGACCGTGGCTGACAACACGAACAAGTATGCTGCGAGACGGAAAGCTCTGGGCCAGAAGCACAAGTGGGTGGATGTCAACGCGGATGAGATGTCCAAATTCATCGGCCTGCTGTTGTACACGGCGCTCCTCCATCTGCCTGCCATCCCGGACTACTGGAAAGTACAGCACGTACTATCTGTGGCATTTCCAAGGCTGGTCATGTTCCGGGACCGATTCAGGTATAATATATAGTCTTGTATAGTGTATGTACATCGTGTCCCATATGTTACTTATGTTTATAGTGTCCTATGTTATGAGAAGCGACAATAAAGCTGACTTTGACTTCAGGTCGATCCTATGGAACCTCCACATGAGCGAGCCAGAGGATGATGACACCAATGACGCCAAAAAGGGAACACCGCAGCATGACAAGCTGTCCCGGTACGTACTCTATTATTATCTTATTCTTAGGCCTATTTTATTCTTAGGCAATTTGTTTTGTTATTCTTATTCGTGACTTTGTTCTGTCCAGGATCAAGCCTCTGATGAACGAAATTCTTGATTCCTGCAAGGCCCATTACCACCCAAAGAAGGACCTGGCGGTGGATGAGCGAATGGTGGCAACAAAGGCGCATACTGGCATGACCCAGGTATTTTTTTCTTTTTATACCACACATCCTGACACTACAAACACCACGTCCACACACCAGTTCATAAATCCACGGACACCAATGATGAAGGACCGCAATGGAAACCTATACCTGATATGTATACCTGTTCATCTTGTGTTCAAATGTATATATGTTATTCCATTCTAAATCAATAAACTATTCTATCTATCTATCTATCTATCTATCTATCTATCTATCTATCTATCTATCTATCTATCTATCTATCTATCTATCTATCTATCTATCTATCTATCTATCTATCTATCTATCTATCTATCTATCTATCTATCTATCTATCTATCTATCTATCTATCTATCTATCTATCTATCTATCTATCTATCTATCTATCTATCTATCTATCTATCTATCTATCTATCTATCTATCTATCTATCTATCTATCTATCTATCTATCTATCTATCTATCTATCTATCTATCTATCTATCTATCTATCTATCTATCTATCTATCTATCTACCCACCCAGTACATGAAGGACAAGCCAACAAAACGGGGGATCAAGCTGTTTGTGCTGGCGGACTCCGATAACGGCTACACTCTAAAGTGTAGGAAGTCAGAGCATCTCCCTGTTCCCATTGCCGCACCTACAGAGGACGTCAGACAGAAAGCCACACATGGCTGCAGGATCTGCCAGCAGTGTCACAAAGGGGGGAAAAGGACCCTGACTCCCTGGAAATGCAAGCACTGTGATGTAGCCCTCTGTGTCGTCATTGGCAGAAACTGTTTCGAAGCGTGGCACAGTTGAGCACATACAGGACAGCACAGTACAGCACAGTACAATGTCGCACACACACACACACATATATGTGTGTAGTCTATATAGTGTATATATGTATATTGAATATTCCTCTTTACTTTTACCTTTTTTTTATTACAAGTATTTTTATTGCACATTACTTTAGTTACATTCCATAATGATGCACTATTTCTTTTACTTTTACTTACTTTTTTACTGACTCTTTCTAAAAAAGCATGGGTTTATTACCTGTGTATGGAGAAAATAATTTTTTTTTAATTGAATTCTGTCCTGTTCTCTTTTGTTTATGTAAATACAGTGTATGCTACCTGAGGGTGCATTTCCACTGTTTTATATGCTTGATTGAATATGTTTGCATTGGTTCAGAGAACACATTTTCTCAATCCGATTTTGTGTTTTGTGTTGTACATTATACAGTATATACAGTATTATACAGTATGAAAACTAACTGTCAGGTCATATATGTGAGGCTGTGCTGAAAAAAAGGATACCAAACATACCATGGTAAAACATTTTAAAATGGGAATTATACTATTTAAATCAAAATTAGCTAAAACATTGAAAATATCCCACAACTCCGAAGAGTTGGGATTCTCCCCTCTGTTGCAGAGTTTAAAACCTTGATCTCCTTTGTCAATCAAGTTGTACATGTTTTAATTGATTGTTATCCTTACTTGTCTTATTGTTATGATTTTATATTCTGTGTGATTTTATATGCCTCTTTTTCTTAACTCTGTATGTACACTCGACGTGACTGTAAATTAGGGAAACCTCAGTTGCCTTTCGAATTTAAATAAAGGTTTGAAATTAAATTAAATGTTTGAATCCCGAGTTTATGACTTCCTTCAGGGGTCATGAATGTTAACAGCAAATTGAATGGAATTTAATCTGGCCATAACTTTTCGAGATAGCTTGTTCACAGATAGACTAAAAAACAGACAGATGAAACAAACTTGGTGAAAGCATAACCTCCTTGGTGGATTACATGATTTATACCTGCTTTGGATCTTGGAAGTAACTGTTTTTTTTTTTTTTATCCACTTTTTCTCCCATTTTCTATATTTTCTCCCATCCCAATTTCGTATCATCCAATTCAACCCTCCCCTGTCACGAACGCTGTTTCTTGCCTCCCACAAGCCGGCTGCAATGTGGACTAAGTCATACATAGCACAAGTCCCCTCCGGTACTTGAGGTAACAGCAGTCGCATCTTTTCACCTGCGCAGCTCGATCTCTCAGTGGCGAGGAGTAACGCGTGGGAGGCTCACGCTGCCCCCGACACTTCCTGATTCTACTGCGCAGGCGCACCAACCGACCTGTAGGAGTCACTGTCCACAACGCCCGATCCCCACCCATCAGTTTCCCACCCCCTAATACGGCCAATGTGTATTAGTACGGACGGCCAGCTAAACTGAAAGCAATGTGGAGCGCTGGGCTCGAACAGGCAAGCCCAGCGTCTCCGTCATTCGTGGTGAGCGCCTTGCCCACTACGCCACGTAGCCGCCCTGATCTTGGAAGTAACTGTTATCAGATCACAGCACATCAGAAAATCGCTAAAGAAACAGAGGAAAAGTCTGTTCCAGGAGCTCCAGGGCCATTTCAGTTCATTAGACAGATATATAACTAAATAACTAAGATGTTTATCTTTCCAATTATATCAAGAACATTCACATTGTATGTTTATAAGGGCCCTGTAATCACGGTTAGTCAGTTTAGACATTGTCTTCTGTTGCAGCTCATAGTAAGACATTGCTGCATCTAAGTGGTGGGCCTGCTGGCCAGCAGGTGGCAATTGCTAACAGTAAGTGATGTCATGTATAGCACAAGCATCATTATTGACTATAATGACTAAGGTTAATGTTCCAAGGTAGTTGCTCTCTGTACTGGAGTGAACTCATGTCAACCTTTCTCTCAAATCAAATAGGACTCTAGCTATTCAAAGGTGGAGGAAATTAAATATGGAAATTAAAGATGAAAGATTATGATACAATTTTAATTAAATATTTTCTTTGGTTTAATAGATGGCAGTGATGTCGATCGAGATCATTTAAAAGCCTACTCTTGATTTAGACTAATAATAAGACTGACTTCAACAGACACCTTTTACTTTGTTACAAAATTCTCAATGTACCCTTTAGAAAGCAAATGTATATACCCTATAAACACTCTCACATCTTTAGGTTAGTGAACACATGATGTTGCAAAGTTCAAGAATAATGTTCTTCTGGTAGAAATACTAGTAAGCTTATACAGGAAATTAATGGCAAGGTGCAAATCCAGAGCCTGCAGAATAATGAAAGACCCCCACCACCCCAACAACAGCCTGTTCAAGCTGCTGTGGTCAGGAAAGCGCCTATGTAGACACGCAACGATGTAAACAAGACGAAAGTCTTTCTCTGGTCAACAAAACAGAGAGACTTCAGCTCAGCTTCTTCCCCCAGGCCATCAGAACACTGAACACTGAACTATCCACACACAAGTACACATGAGCACACACACACACACACACACACACACACACACACACACACACACACACACACACACACACACACCACACATGCTGCAATCGCTTTAAACAAAATGGAAGTCACTTTAAAGGAATGAGGAATATAAAAGTCACTTTAAGGAAAGAACAGATGTGGTTCTTGTATAGTTTAGATATAGTAAGTATAGCATAATGACGGAGTTAAAATTGTATATTGTATAGTAGTGTACATAGGAACCAGTGCCTTCTCAGGAATTTAGCATGTCTATTTTTATCATGCACATCTTATGTCTTATTACCTGTTTTTATTATTGTATTATTGCACAATCGATGCAGGCATAGCCACCCGCATTTCACTCATCTGCGTATTTAGACCACTATCACTGGATCAGCTGTGCCCCAGTGATCCAGTTGATCAGGACTGCTGTTAATACTTCGCTTTGAAATATTATAGTGAAATATTTTGCACTGTTGTCGCATTTATCTTGTTGAAATCCTCCAACAGGCTCTTTTTTGTAAGTTGACTGGTTTGCACACCCCTAACAGCTAATACATGGTACATCCAGGGATGCAGTGGCGGTACCACGGGGTACCACGCCGTCCTATTAGTACGCTGAGCAGAAGTACGCGCAATCGCGCACGGATGTGTACGCGCAGGATGCGCAGTTCACAGGTAAAATCACACAGTGCTGCGGTCGCATTCTGTCATGATGGCAACCCCGCCAGCTAAGAAAGTTAAAGCAAAAGAAATTCGGGCATTCCAGCCCTCGTGGACAGACTACTACGGGTTTGCGTGTCAGAAGGACCGCGCTGTGTGTATGTTGAAGGCTTGCCAAACAAAGAGACAATCAAATCAAGGATAAAAGATATCCCCATGTCAGCTCGAAGTGTCGAGCGACGGATCAACGAAATGTCAGAAAATATCAGAGAACAGCAAACAGCTGGATTAAAAGATGCTCCGGTGTGCAGCTTAAAGGGACCAAGTAAGCAAAACAGTGCCAGGGATCTCAGGTAGGCTGCGGCAGCTGTTTATTTTCCTACACATGGCGTGTTAACTTGAACGTATTTCTCTCTCTCTCCCTCTCTCCCTCTCTCTCTCTCCTCTCTCCTCTCTCTCCTCTCCTCTCCCTCTCTCTCCTCTCTCTCTCTCCTCTCCTCTCTCTCTCTCTCTCTCTCTCTCTCTCTCTCTCTCCCTCTCCTCTCCTCTCCTCTCCTCTCCTCTCCTCTCCTCTCTCTCTCTCTCTCTCTCCTCTCTCTCTCTCTCTCTCCTCCTCTCTCTCTCTCTGGCCTTGCTCCGGTGGAGGGATTGGAGGAGGGTGTGCCATCATGTTAACGCAGCCTCAGTTAAACCTTGCGACGACTGAGTTCTGGTCATGTGACACTACACATATTTAATTGAGACCCTTTATTATTTCAATTTAGCTGGAAATACATTGATACATCATTCAGTAACATTTTCAGAGCCTTATAACAAAAACATTATTACGGTCACCATTGTGACCAGTGGGATTCTTTTTACTCAAAATGTGAATATTACCAAGTCACCTTGTGTTCTTAAAACAATGACAATAAACAGTTGTATTAGGTTGAAATAATGCCGTTGTGTACTTATTTTTTCTGTTAACTTATTATGCATTGAAAACTGAAAACCAAACTAAATGTGCTATAGCCTACCGTCTGCGTCGAATATGAAATAAAGGCATCTAAATGATACATTTTTTCTTAAAAAAAAACAAGCTCAATCAAAAGATTCTACATGATTCCAAAATAGTGAAGAAAATGACTTTAGGAAGAACAAAGGCAGAGGCTCTGGTCCTTGCTCCAAAGGCAGTGGGTGATGTTCTCAAGGCCTTAACATCAGACAAACCCCTCCCATTCTCCATACAGATGGATGCATCTAACCTAACCCTAACCCTAAAACCGAAATAAAGTTAAAAATAAAACAGTTACAAAATCTGCCCATTTTCGCCCAAAAACCGGGCAAAATCGGCAAAAAGCACGCCCGCTTCACACCTTGGTGCCCCCCTGTGCCCCAGTATAGTGCTTGGTCTAGATACGCCCCTGATTTCACTGTATGCCCTGGTATGTATGTGACAAATAAACCTCTTGAATCTTGAATCTATCTCTCTCTCCTTCCACCTATCTCTCTCTCTCTCCTTCCCCCTCTATATCTCTCTTTCTCCCCCCCCTCTCTCTCCTTCCCCCCTATCTCTCTCTCCTTCCCTTCCTTCCCCCTAGCTCTCTCCCCCCCCTTCTCTCTCTAACCCCCCTCTCTCTCTCTCCCCCCTCTCTCTCTACCCCCCTCTCTCTCTATCTCTCTCTCTACCCCTGTCTCACCCCCACAGAGAACACTGATATGAATTGAGACATTACAGCTGGACTAGGCTGACAGGTCAGAGGTCAGAACACTATACAAGCTAGATGATGAGGATGAGGACCGTTAATACAGTAACAGTATAATACAGTAGGACTCCAATAACTAGTAGTCTAGTAGTGAAACATAGCAGACTGCCTCCAGCTCTATGACCCCAGCGAGACTGTGGAGAAAACACCCGATCACTCTTGCATTCCCCCCTGAGGGCCAGTGAGATCTTTCAAAACAACAATCACATGACACAAAAAACTACATTTCAAAAGGAGTCAGACGCGAGCTCTCCAGTGGGTCTGAACACAACAGACTGGGAAGTTAACCAACAGCCCCCCGGTGAGAAGGCCCGTCAATAAAGTCAATTTGACTCTCACGCTGTAATGAATTGCTGGTTGCTGTAATCACAAGGGACCTATTGTGACAATTGCCTCGTCCTGTGTTTTGCATTGTTTTCGCAGAATGAGGGGACACCTTGTTAGAAACTGTTAAATATGTGCATTGTGCCGTTTCCAGAGTTCAGCTGTGACAAGAACCCTCCCTCTTGAAACCAGCCGTTCAGAACTGCAGCCACAATGGTGTAGCCTACTTAATAATGTGTGTGTATGTGCTTATCTTGATGTCTTCATAAAATGTGTATAATACAAGCTGGTGAATGTGCTTATCTTGATATCTTCATAAAATATATGTATACAAGATGGTGTATGTGCTTATCTTGATATCTTGATAAAATGTGTATACATTACAAGATGGTGTATGTGCTTATCTTGATATCTTGATAAAATGTGTATACATGATGGTGTATGTGCTTATCTTGATATCTTGATAAATACATGATGGTGTATGTGCTTATCTTGATATCTTGATAAAATGTGTATATACAAGATGGTGTATGTGCTTATCTTGATATCTTCATAAAATGTGTATACAAGATGGCGGCTTGCGTGTAAATCGTCTCTTTTCTACCTAGAGTTGAACCTAAAACATGTTTAACGATTTTAACGACAAGACTGCGATGCTATTGCTGTATCTTGAGTTATATTTGATCTGCAATGTCTAGTGTGAAAGTTGGATCTGAATTTTGTTCAACAGGGTCACGCACCACTGCTACTGTAGATGTAAGATATTTATGGTACAGGCTTGCACACCACTGCTAGATGTAAGATAATTATGGTACAGGCTCGCACACCACTTCTACCTAGATCAGGGGTGTCAAACTCATTCTCACAGAGGGCCACATCAGCATTATGGTTGCCCTCAAAGGGCCAAAGACCGTATAAATGTTAATGTAATGTAAAATAAATGTAGCTACACATTTACATATTGTTAAACATGGTGTTTCTGTATTTATTACTTATTCAAGTTATACATATTGGATATTAATTTGCATAAATGTAAAAATATATGTTAGCTTATGTTATTTTAACAAATAATTTTAGTTTATCAGAACCCCATATTACTCCACCAATCAATGATCAAACCATTCAAGTAAAGAACAAAGAAGAATATCATCAAATACAAGCTATGACATTAAGTTTGTTCAAAACCTTTTTGTCACAGTCAAGAGGGGCAGAACTAACAACTGTGAGCTGCAAAGAACACGTGGGACAGATGTAGCAGATGTTACAAAAACAAATGGCTGCACACAACCTTGCAGAGGCCATACATCCAACTAATGGAAGATAGTTTAATTAACTTTAATTAACAGATTGCAGAATGGGTACAGTACAGTACAGCTCAATACACACAATTGTTAAGGGGATGCAGACCAGAGAAAGACTTTCGACTTGTTTACATCAGGGTCCCCCATTTTCAATTCGTAATGAAATTGCTATTATGTGTCTGCATGAACACACAACTGTAACTGTACTCAAAAATAACAAAATAAGGGTTGTCTCAGTTCACAACTATATTGGTCAAATTTTGGGTGGGATTTGTTTGCGTCCCTACAGCTTCTTATTCAATTGAGCGAGATGCTCGGTTATGTCACACAGCCAGTTTGCATCTGACAGTTCAGACAATATTTCTTCAACCCTTTGTTACCTATTCCGCCTGGATCTTTTTTGTATTTTGGGCTGTAAAATTGTCAAAGAATGTCTGAGGAGTAAGTGCTTTTGGCTTTTTTCCTTTGTTACCTCAGATGTTCAACATACATGTATGTGTAAGAATGTGTAATAACTAAGGCTGTCAAAGTTAAAGCTTTATTAACGCATTAACCCACAATTATTTTAACACTGCTATTTTTTAACCCAATATTAATGTAAAAAAAAAAAAAAAAAAAAAAAACATTTTTTTTTTTTTTTTTTTTTTTTTTACCTGAGCTCTTGGGGGGCCACATCAAATGACGTGGCGGGCCGGATTTGGCCCGCGGGCCGTGAGTTTGACACCTATGACCTAGATGTATGATAATTATGGTACAGGCTCGCCCACCACTGCTAGATGTAAGATAATTATGGTACAGGCTCGCGCACCACTTCTAGATGTATGATAATTATGGTACAAGCTCGCGCACCACTTCTAGATGTAAGATAATTATGGTACAGGCTC
Source organism: Notolepis coatsorum (assembly GCF_963971535.1). Classification (NCBI taxonomy): domain Eukaryota; kingdom Metazoa; phylum Chordata; class Actinopteri; order Aulopiformes; family Paralepididae; genus Notolepis; species Notolepis coatsorum. The sequence continues at coordinate 53,961,933 of NC_140167.1, forward strand.
GCGCACCACTTCTAGATGTAAGATAATTATCGTATTTGCAGCTCACTTGATACAGGCACAGAAACAGCCCATTGAGAACACTAAGGACTGAATCAGAGAGGTTTAGAGGCTGCTTGAATGCGGGGGTTTTCAGCATTTTCAGTTTAGAGGACCACTACGGTGCAACACGGCCGACCCGGGTTCGACTCCCGGACCCGGTGATCTTTGCTGAATGTCTTCCCCGGTCTGTCTCCCATTCCTCTTCTCTCTCTCTACCGGACTGCCTGGTGGCAAAAATCAATAAAAACCTAAAAAAATACATAACTTGTCCGAAAGGACAAGTAACATTAAATAAGACACCAACACATCACCATGGTAACAAGACACCATCACATCACCATGGTATAGGAGTCAAGACACCAACACATCACCATGGTAACAAGACACCAACACATCACTATGGTAACAAGACAACAACACATCACTATGGTAACAAGACAACAACACATCACTATGGTAAGAGACAAGTACTTGTCATTATGTATTGCATGATGGTGCCTCCTTACCGTTATGTATTGCATGATCAAATACAAATAACACACGTTAATGTCCCCATGGGCTGGACACGTCTTCTTTAAACAAATCAAGAAGAAACATCACAATAAGTCAAGAACAAAACAAAAACACCATAAAGTCCAATTTTTTTTAAATAAATGCTAAATAAATGCTACACTCCCAGACACTAGCGGACTGGCCATCGGGACCACCGGGAGTGGCATGGCCTGGCTGCCCTGGCAGACTGGCAAATGCTTCTTTTTATTTTTAAATTTGTTTATTTGTGCCCGCAGCCAGGCCACTGAACTCCGAAGCAGGCCAGGTCGGTATACATGTTTCTATTTGTGCATATATAAGTTCAGGCAAGCAGGCAGGAATGCGTGATTTTTTTCCGTAGATGCAGTTTGCGAAGACGCTCTCTGATTGGCTAGCCCACGTACAGCGAAGATGCTCTCTGATTGGCTAGCCCACGTACAGCGAAGACCCTCTCTGATTGGTTTAGCTCCGAAGGGCTCTTCCGCCTTGTACATAATATTCTCTGCTTCGAAGTGGTTATGCTTTGGCCTCTGCTGAAACCCGGGAGATATGAAAGTTTTGGATCGCTCTAGAATGGGTGAAGACGAACGTCGGACTAAAATTGAAAGAATGAGACGAAAGCGGGGCGCAATCAGAGGTGTTACTACACAAGTTTTGAATCAGATGAACATTGAAATTGACGGGGGAAAGACCCACTGGTCCCACACCTTTATATGTTTTTTTTCTTTTTTTTCTACTTTTTCTCCCATTTTCTATTTTTCTCCCATCCCAATTTCGTATCGTCCAATTCTACCCTCCCCTGTCTTGAACGTTGTTAGGCCATGCCTCCCACAAGCCGGCTGCAATGTGGACTAAGCCTTACATCACGTGTCTCCTCCGGTACTCAAGGAAGCAGCAGTCGCATCTTTTCACCTGCACAGCGCGATCTCTCAGCGTCGGGGGTCTGCGTTTGGAGGGCACGTCGCCCCCGTCGCTTCCTGATTCTGCTGCGCAGGCGCACACCAAAACTATTAATAAAGAGTTTGCCTCTTTCTATGCCCAACTCTATAGGACTGAACGACCCGGTGGTGCTCTCTCTGACATGCAAGCTTTTTTCGCTGACTTGCACGTCCCTAAGGTATCGAAAGATCATCACTTGCTCCTTAACGCCCCAATTACGAAGGAAGAAGCTCTGTGCGCCCTTAAGGGTATGCCATCTGGTAAGGCTCCGGGCCCGGACGTTTCGGATGCGAATTCTATAAGGAATTCGGTCATATTATCTTGGATCCCCTGCTGGCAATGCTTAATCACTCCTCTGAGGTTGGGATATTACCCCAGTCCCTACGGGAGGCTAATATTTGCCTTCTCCTTAAAAAGGGTAAATGCCCTGAAAAGTGCGCCTCCTATAGGCCTATAGCCCTACTTAATTCGGACCAAAAATTGCTCTCCAAGATCCTGTCCATGAGCCTAGAAAAAGTGCTCCCTTTCATTATTAACAAAGATCAGACTGGTTTTTATTAAGAGTAGGAACTCTACCGACAACATGAGACGGCTCCTTAATATCATCCAAATGACTTGTGAGATAGACCACCCCGCAACAACGTTCCTCTACAACGGGGGAACCCCCAAGGGGACCCTCTTAGCCCTTTACTATTTGACATGGCCATAGAACCACTCGCTCAGGCCATTAGGCAGTCAGCCGCAATCTCAGGTATTAGAGTGGGCGAGAGGGAGCACAAAATCACTCTTTACGCGGACGACGTACTGATCTTTTTTTTTTATCCACTTTTTCTCCCATTTTCTATATTTTCTTCCATCCCAATTTCGTATCATCCAATTCAACCCTCCCCTGTCACGAACGCTGTTTCTTGCCTCCCACAAGCCGGCTGCAATCTGGACTAAGTCATACATAACACAAGTCCCCTCCGGTACTTGAGGTAACAGCAGTCGCATCTTTTCACCTGCGCAGCTCGATCTCTCAGTGGCGAGGAGTAACGCATGGGAGGCTCACGCTGCCCCTGACACTTCCTGATTCTACTGCGCAGGCGCACCAACCGACCTGTAGGAGTCGCTGTCCACAACGCCCGATCCCCACTCATCAGTTTCCCACCCCCTAATACGGCCAATGTGTATCAGTATGAACGACCAGCTAAACTGAAAGCAATGTGGAGCGCTGGGCTCGAACAGGCGAGCCCAGCGTCTCCGCATTTGTGGCGAGCGCCTTGCCCACTACGCCACGTAGCCGCCCTACGACGTACTGATCTTTATATCTAAACCTGACTCTTCCATTCCATGTCTAACCCGCATGATTTCCACATTTGGAACCTTCTCTGGGTACAAAATTAACTTTTCCAAATCCGAAGCAATGCCACTTGGGACACATCCATTCCGATCCTGCCCTAGCCCTTCCCATTTCGCTGGTCGCCCTCCGGCTTTGTTTACTTAGGAGTATTTGTGACACCCACCTATGATACATTGTTTAAGGCCAACTTTCCCCCCCTTTTAGACCCCATAAGGGCAGACGTAGTTAGATGGGCCCCTTTACCAATCTCCTGGCTGGGTAGGATAGCCCTCGTCAAAATGAACGTACTCCCCAGACTATTATACCCTCTCCAAATGATCCCAGTGCTGCTGACAAACAAGGTTATCAAGGTGCTAGAAGGCTGGCTAAGCTCATTCATTTGGAATGGGAAGAAACCGCGTCTGAAAATTGCCAAATTACAGATGGATAGTGAAGATGGGGGTCTAGACCTACCTAATATTAGACATTACCAACTAGCAGCACACCTTAGGGTACTTGTCGGCTGGTTCAGATCAGACCCACTATCAATCTGGCTAGACATTGAATCCTCGCAATCTAAGTCCCCCCTATGGAACCTACTATTTATCAAAGACTTTAAGTCTGTTAGGAAAATATGCTCCAACCCCATCACACTATGCTCCGTCAAGGCCTGGAAGACTGTCCGTAAGGTGGAGGGCCGAGCTAAGCTGACCTCTCCTCTTACCCCGATCGTAGGCAATCCTGACTTTAAGCCAGACCAAATTGGCGGCAGCTTCAAGACCTGGCATATGCAGGGCATAACTGATCTTGGCCACTTGTTTGATGGCCAGATCCTAATGTCCTTTCTACAGCTGCAGCAGCGATATGGTCTATTGGAAACGGAATTTTTTAGATACTTACAAATTAGGCAGTTTATCACCAAGGACACCTCACTGTTAATTAACAGTTCCACCTCGCAGGTGGAGAAAGCCCTCCCTGCAGATTCCTAAAAAACAAATATCTATCTTCTATAGTACTCTAAACCTTAATTCATCTTTATCTTCCCTTGTCACTAAACAGTCCTGGGAAAAAGACTTGGACATAGAGATCACGGATGTAGACTGGCAGGATGCATGGACCTACACAAAAAAAATCTCTGTTTGCAACCGCACCAAGTCTATCCAAGTTAGAATCTTGCACCGCATTCATATTACCCCTGCCCTTAAGAGTAAATGGATCCCAATACATCCCCACTCTGCTTTAAATGCAAGATAGAGACTGGAAACCACATCCACTGCTTTTGGTCCTGTGTAAAGCTCCAGAGCTATTGGTTCAACATCGTAGAGGAACTATCTGATATATTCCAGACCCCCATCGAACTGGATCCCCTCTGCCTCTTACTAGGCCTCCCAGATATTTATATTGCCAATTTCAAACATAAGAGACTGTTCAATCTGTTGACATTTGCTGCTAGGAAAAACATTCTGTTGTTCTGGATCAAGGACGAGGTCCCATCAAACAGGTCATGGCACAATATTATAATGGAATGCATTCCCTGTGAATACATCACGTGCACTTTCTATGAAATATGGGACCCATATCTGTCTCATATCGGGCCTGCACTGTCTGCCACTGTACTTAATGGGTTTCCCCATTACCCATAACCCCCCTATAGACCAAGGCTGCCTTGTTTTTGTCTGATTGTGCTGGTATCGTTGCCGAGGGAACCGTAATAACTGTAAAGGTGCTTACATATACACGCACACATACACACGCTCACACCACACATATACGCATGCACACACATAGAACACACATCCCCCACACACATGCAACATGCACGCGTAAATTACACAGGCATATTAAACATTCACACATAAAACACGCACATAGGTAATGCACGCACACACATGGGTAGGTAGAACACACATATATAAAGCACACATAGGTAATACACACACATAGGTAAAACACGCATTTACAAAGTACACACACTCATACACTCCGTACACACACAGTCTATCTTTGTCTAATGGTCCTAACACTGGCTGGGAGCCGACTCCTTAAAGGCCACTCCCATTATACTTGTTTTTGACCACTAGTGCCTGAGCCACATTTATTTTAAATTTTATTTTTATTATTTTACATTTTCTTGTTTGCCTGTCTCTTGTACTGTTATTATTGTTGTTGTCGCTGTTGTTGTTATTATTATTAGTGTGGGTGACCTGGCGAAGCCAGGTTGCCACCCACACTGTTGTTCTTGTTACTCTTTTTATTATTCTTTATTCCACCGATTTTGCAAACACCGCTCGTGCCAGAGCGTTCGCGCCCCATACACGTGAAAGGTATCAAAACGAGCGGCTTGCCTATGGCAACAGCGGTCTCCGAACTCGTAAAGTTTCACCGCACCGTCTGGCTACGAATCGACTTTAAACAGTAAAATTTCGGAAATGCATTGCAATTTAGAGTGCGAGATCCACCGATTTTGCAAACACTGCTCGTGCCAGAGCGTTCGCGCCCCATACACGTGAAAGGTATCAAAACGACCGGCTTGCCTATGGCAACAGCGGTCTCCGAACTCGTAAAAGTTTCACCGCACCGTCTGGCTACGAATCGACTTTAAACGGTAAAATTTCGGAAATGCATTGCAATTTAGAGTGCGAGATCCACCGAATTTTTCAAACACCGCTCGTGCCAGAGCGTTCGCGCACCATACACGTGAAAGGTATCAAAACGAGCGGCTTGCCTATGGCAACAGCGGTCAACGAACTCGTAAAAGTTTCACCGCACCGTCTGGCTACGAATCGACTTTAAACGGTAAAATTTCGGTCCCATTGGAAATGCATTGCAATTTAGAGTGTAGCAGCTGAAATAATCTTTTTTCCCCTACCTTGGGTGAATTGCGAGTGTGATCTCAATTTTGGATGTAGAAATAAAACAAACACATCAAAACGATGACACGGCTGTCAGTCCGCTCACAAAAGAAAAATAAATGGAATTGGACATTTCTATCTCAACTGACGACCATTTGTTTGAAGGTTCTCCTCTCCATTGACCGCCATGCAAACGCACTCTAGAAATCACATTTTTCACACTATTTTTTAGCCTTCTGTTCCGATCGCCGAAGGAGTGCCACAATATCGCACGAATGCCACAATATCGGAAATAAGCCTTCGCCTACTCATTGTAGTGCTCTTGTGCGAGTCACAACGCTTCATCTCTTATAGTTTTCTTTTAATCAACGTGACAATGCAGTCATGTAAAGAAAATTCAGAATATGCAAGTCATTGTGCTCATGGCTGATTGGTTCAGGCTTAACAGCTGTGAGGCTCAGGGCTCATGGCTCAGCTGACCTGCCAATGACATCATCCACTTAACCCATCATTGCCCATCACTGTGTTGCAGTACTGAATTGCTGGACAGCGCCCTCTGTCTTGCGGGTTGTGTCTTGCGGGTTGTGTCATTGTACTCAGTAGGGATATCCTCTTTCATTTTTCATTGGTTGATGTTGACCACCTTTCATTGGTCGATGTTGACCACTCCCCCGATCCTTAGACCACGCCCCCTTAGGCCACACCCCCTCAGTGTATCTCTTGAACCGTTTGTCGTAGAGACTTGCGGATTGTGCCATTGGTCGATGTTGACCACCTTTCATTGGTCGATGTTGACCACTCCCCCGATCCTTAGACCACGCCCCCTTAGGCCACACCCCCTCAGTGTATCTCTTGAACCGTTTGTCGTAGAGACTTGCGGATTGTGCCATTGGTCGATGTTGACCACCTTTCATTGGTCGATGTTGACCACTCCCCCGATCCTTAGACCACGCCCCCTTAGGCCACACCCCCTCAGTGTATCTCTTGAACCGTTTGTCGTAGAGACTTGCGGATTGTGCCATTGTACTCAGTGTAATAGTGTAATAGTGTGTAATAGTGTAATAGTGTAATAGTGTGTAATAGTGTAATAGTGTGTAATAGTGTAATAGTGTAATAGTGTGTAATAGTGTGTAATAGTGTAATAGTGTGTAATAGTGTAATAGTGTGTAATAGTGTAATAGTGTGTAATAGTGTAATAGTGTGTAATAGTGTAATAGTGTAATAGTGTGTAATAGTGTGTAATAGTGTAATAGTGTGTAGTAGTGTAATAGTGTGTAGTAGTGTAATAGTGTAATAGTGTGTAATAGTGTGTAATAGTGTAATAGTGTGTAATAGTGTAATAGTGTAATAGTGTGTAATAGTGTGTAATAGTGTAAGTGTGTAATAGTGTAATAGTGTAATAGTGTAATAGTGTGTAATAGTGTAATAGTGTGTAATAGTGTAATAGTGTAATAGTGTGTAATAGTGTAATAGTGTGTAATAGTATAATAGTGTAATAGTGTGTAATAGTGTAATAGTGTGTAATAGTGTAATAGTGTGTAATAGTGTAATAGTGTAATAGTGTGTAATAGTGTAAATCAAATCAAATCAAAATCAAATTTATTTATAGGGCCCAACAACACACGTTAATGTCCCCATGGGCCGTACAGATCTTCTTTAAACAAGTCAAGAAGAAAACATAACAATAAGTCAAGAACAGAACAAGAACACCATAAGGTGCAAACATTTTTAGATGGATGCAAATAAATGAAAGAATGCAAGCACTCCCAGACATACCCCACGCGAAGGTAAGGAAAAACTCACTAAAACCTAACAATAGGGAAAAAAAGCTCCACAGGAAGTGTGGAGGAGAGAAACCTTAGAAGGGCCATTCAAGGGGGGATCTCCCTTCTTAGATGTTGGTGATAGTAGTGTTGCAGACGGACAGTTGGTAAGCATGCACTCATGTGTGTAGTGGAACACAGATGAGTGCATGCAATAGCAACTGTACATTTTGAAAAATTAAAGATAGAGCTAATAGCGATTGTTGTGAAGGGCCAGATTAAACCGAATATATATATTTATTTATATATATATATTTAATTGTATTTGTATATTCTCTAATATTCCCTGATATCCCTTGTATATTCCTTGTACAATATGCATTGAATATCCATTCTAGCCTACTGAACATCCCATAATAGTCTCCATTCTACTATTGGTCGAGACCTTGGTGCCAGGCTGCCATACCCCTCAGACCCAGTTCAAACGTACCGCTCCACATGTACGAACAAGTCCTAGTTCCGCGTAGGAATCTGGCTACCGCACCACTAATGGGACTATTTGTTCATAGTGCGTATATATACTGCGCTACTAAAGTAGGACTTTCTTTTCAGTCCAGTTTCTTACCCTCCAATAGAGTCACAGACGTAAAGCCTCCCCGCGACGCCACGTGTGGGAGTAAGGCCAAGTTCGCCTACCATCGGTATTGAGACATCGTGTATATTAATATTTGAATAGTCATATTTGGCACTATATCGTCGAGTTGGACGTAGTCTATTAAGCTAATAATAGTCTGTTAATATATAGTGCTTCGTGCGGTGAGAATACTACCGTAGTCAGTACCCCATCGTTTCGGGCAGAGAACTGGCTGCTTACCCAGGGTGGTTGACCCCATGTGAAGCTGCACCCGAGGAGCCCCAGAGCCGACGAGCGAGTGGACCTGTATACCGGATTATTCTACCGACGACAGCCCGCCTTCCCAGGCACGGATTATGCTTTGTATACTTTGATTATTCCATGGATAAAGACCCCCGACACTGCCGTGTGTTGGAACCCCCCCCCCTGGAGAGGACGCAAGGTGAGGAGACGCTCTGCAAGACGAGGTCGCTTCACGTCTCTCCCCCGTGGACCGGAGAGAGCCGGCCCACAAAGAGTCCACCTGCTTTCATCTGTGGTCCAAGGATCGCCGGCGCATTGAACGGCACTACAGTGGGTTCACCTGGGATACCCTTGGCCGGACGAGGCAGCCGGATTCTACCCCCCCCCCCCCTCCTACTCCTGTCGGCTTACAAGCGACCGGATTAACCCCCTCTAGTGTATCTAGTATATAATCATTAAAGTATCATTGCTGTTATTCCTTAACTATTCCAGGTCGTATATTTACCACCTGCGCCTTCAGAGATTGGACATTCTCTATTGATATACCGACGAATACTCTTTGCCATAAAAGTGCATACTATTTCAATTCATAAATGTAATTAAGTGATTAAGTGCTTGTTCTACACACCATCGCTGTGTAGAAATAAAGACCTGTTTCGACTTCGTACATTTGTGTTGGATCCGTTTCATCTACGTGAGAGTGTTTATGATAATATATTTATGCCGTGTACTGGGTGGCCGAATATTAAGTACAAAGGTAGTGGTAGTAAGTATCATATCTAGTAATACAGTCAGGGAATTGTACTCCTCAGTTACAATTGGTCCTTCGAGCCGGAGGGTAATTAGTGTAATATTAATATAGTGTTATTAATATTGAAATGGCCTATGATGAACACTCCACGAAACGATCCTCCTAACCAACGCCCGCAGCGCGAACGACGGCTCCCTCAGTACTTAGAGGCTTACGCTGTCAGTCAACAACCTAGTCTTCTACTAACAGTAAATGCGGTAAAACTAGAAAGTAAAAGTATGTCTAACCCCAACGCCCAGACTACCCCGACCATAGAGGCCCCTACGGGCTCTAATGTAACTGACCAAGTTCACGGTGGGGACCAGTGGGAACCAGACATGACTTCACACCCCGCCAGTACTGAAGAAGTAGTCCCCGATGAGTCCCGGGAGGAATACAACGCTACCGAGAGAGAACTCGGCACGGAAGAAGACGGGGAGAGCACCGTGGAGATAGAACTCCAAGGCTCCGCAAGGAGTACCCCGAGGGAAGGCTCCCCTATACAACCGCCTTCTCCCAGCGAGGCAGAGAGGACCCTACAGCAGGCCTTCCTCATCAGCCTGAACGCCGCTGCTGAACGCGACCGACTGCAGATCCAGCAGCGAAGCGAACACGAGCAGATACGTCTAGAAATAAGACGCATTCAGATGGAAGAGAATGTGGCCCGAGAACGAGCCGGTGCTCAACGGGACGCAGCGCGCGACAGACAGCAGTCGCAACTAATAGAACAGCTGATCAGACGGACAACACCCTCTCCCTCCGCCAGAGGCTCCAGGAACTCGTCTAGACACACCTCCAGGGCGGCATCCCCTAGCCGAGTAAACAACCCTGAACTTGACCAACAGACGAGGTCTATACCCCCCACAGACCACCTCCCCCCACCGGTCCAAGCGAGACCTAGCAACCGGGAAGGAGCAGCATATCCTGTGGAGAGGCTAAACCAGAGACTACAAGCACTGGATGACCTAACTGAAGACGAAGAGGAAGAGGAGGAGAACCACGCCCGAAGACAGCACAGTACTCTACCGGACCAGGAGGCCCGGTACAGCCCAGGCTATACTCCCGCGGAGCTGCGCTACAGACCCCCGACTCTATACCCGGGTGAGCACGACGCACGACCCGCACCGAGGAACAGCACCTGGACAAGCGGGCCATGGTACACTGCCGGTACCAGCCCATACCAAGGAGCGGGAGGAGACTCGCCTAGGAGGCCTCTCCCCCAACGCTCGCCGATGTATCCACAGTCAGCGTCATACATTGGCACGCCTATGGTACCCGACTTCACCCAAGAGAACCGGGCCCAGTATACAGAACTCCGCATGTGTCTGGAGACCATGTTGGTGGATGTATTGGATGAACGCCACAAATACGCCATCCTACTGAAGCACTTAAAGGTACCCCGCGCACATAATATAGCGCTCGCCTACGCGACTTCCACCACCCCATACACAGCAGCGCTGGTAGCATTGGACCAGAGGTATGGGCGCATATGGGATTACGTGATCCAGGAGATCCGACACATCGACCGCTTACCCCCAGCAATAGACAATCGAGCACTGGACGACCTGTCCATCAGAGTGCAGTCCCTGGTAGGGATGTTGGGAGCGCAAAGAGAGAAGGGGAGGCATGAACTTTACGCCAACTCAAATGTGGAAAGGATCCTGGAGAAGCTGCCGCCCGCTCGTCAGGAGCGCTTTAGGCGGCAGAGGGACCACAGAGACCCGAATGGCCCCGAACCGAACCTCCTCGATCTAGCAGACTTCCTGGCGAGAGAAGTCAGCAGCCTACGGCTAGATACATTCGGACGGAGCACCCCTGGCTCCAGAGAAGGAACCAGACGACTAAATGATGGAAGAAGATCGGTGACTGTGATGCACCAATCGGAGTCAGTACCGAGCAGCAGGAGCCACAGTACCCCCTCCAGAACGGAGAAGTGGAAGATAGTGTGCCCCTACTGTGAGAAAGAACACTGGCTAGCGCAATGTGACTCCTTCCCCAAGCTGAACGCGGAGGAAGCAGGTCAATGGATAAAGTCCAACAAGCGCTGTTTTCGCTGTGCGCGCTCACACATGGCAGCCGAATGCCGCTTAAAGAAAAGGTGCACCAAGTGCGATGGAGCCCATCTGGACATACTTCACGACAGTAACAGACGGCGCCCTTCACCTGCACCATCCAGCCGCAAAGCGAGCGTCATGTACATCGATCCCGCCAGCAGCAGTGGAGCCCGAGTACTCCTAAAAGTAGTGCGTGTGACACTAAGCTACCAGAATAAAGTCCTGGACACTTACGCCGTCCTCGATGACGGGTCAGAGAAGACCCTGCTGCTCGCCTCCGCTGCGGCCCAGCTAGGGCTGCGGGGAAGCGAAACCCAAATGACAATTCGGACAATAAGACGAGATTTGAAGACGATAAAGGGCGAGAATGTCTCATTCTCTATCGCAGCAAGCGGCCAGCCTGAGCGACGGTACCAGATTGCAGACGCTTTCACCAGCCAAGAAATAGGACTGTCGCGGTACACATACCCCGTCGCCAAGCTGATGGAGAAATATACACATCTGCGCAAGTTACCGATCCCGCTCATAGACAATGCTATGCCGACCCTGTTGATAGGCTCCGACCATGCAGACCTCATTGTCCCGATAGACCGGGTTCATACCGGACCCCGAGGCTGTCCTGCAGCAGTCGAGACCCGTTTGGGATGGACTCTCCAAGGCCCGCTCGCCAAATCTCTCAACCGAAGTACAGCCACTAGATGTCTCCACTCCCGAGTCACAGAGGGAGAAACCGCACTCCTGCAACACGTAGAGCGGTTATGGACCTTGGAACAAATGCCCTTTAAGAACGGAAAGAAAGACATTCGCTCTAAAGATGACATTTACGCCATTCACCTCCTCGAGACAGGGACCAAGAGAGTCCCGGTCAACGGCGTGTTGAGATACGCCACGCCACTCCTGCGGCGAGAAGGAATGCCTACTTTCCACGCCAAGACAGACGCCACAGAACGGTACCTGCTGAACACGGAGCGGCGCTTAGCCAAGAACCCCGCCCAAGAGAGTGTATACCGCGCTGAGATTGAGAAGCTCATCACAGCGGGACACGTCACAAAGATGGACATTAAAGAGGCTGACCAGACCACTGAATCGTGGTACGTGCCCCACCACAAGGTCCATCACAACGGTAAAGACCGCATAGTATTTAACTGCAGCTACCAGATCGGATCCCAAAATCTAAATAAAGAGTTACTGCCCGGTCCCACACTCGGCCCCTCCCTACTCGGCGTTCTACTCCGCTTCCGCCAGGAAAAGGTGGCCATCAGCGGGGACATTAAAGGAATGTTCCTGCAGGTGAGATTAGTAGAGGCGGACAAGCCCCTGTTACGGTTCCTATGGAGAGAGAAGCCAGGAGATGAGCACCCAGCCATCTACCAATGGGAAGTCCTCCCCTTCGGAACGACGTGCAGCCCCTGCTGTGCGACATTTGCACTACAGAAACATGTAGCAGAGGACCCAGCAGCGGACGAAGAGGTCCGACACAGCGTAAAGAACAGCTTCTACGTAGACAACTGTCTACAAAGCCTTTCAACCCAGGAAGAAGCCGAGGCTCTCCTGATTAAACTCCGCGCCTCATTGATCAAAGGCGGCTTTGATCTCAGGCAGTGGGCCAGCAGCGATCCGCAAGTACTGCGCAGCCTCTCCTCCGAGGACAAGGCAGCCAGCAGCGAGACCTGGATGGCTACAATCCCGGGAGAAGCCCAGGAGATGACCCTGGGATTGGTGTGGCGATTCAAAACAGATTCGCTTCACTACAGACACAAGCCCCTGACTACGGAGCAGGGAAGGCCGGCGGCGGCGCCGACCACCAGACAGAGTGTGTACACAACACTCGCCCGACAATATGACCCGCTAGGATGTATTCTACCGTACACCACCAGGGCAAAAATGATTGTACGAGCATTGTGGGACAAGGACCAGGGCTGGGACGACCCCATTCCCGCACACCTTGAATCCACCTGGAGAGAGTGGGAGATGGAGCTCCACTCACTCCCAGGCGTTAATATGCGCCGAAGCTACTTCCCACCCACGGTGAGGCCAGAGACATGTAAAATGGACTTACACGTCTTCAGTGACGCCTCAGAGGTCGCATACGGATCAGTAGCCTACTTGCGGGCCCAAGACCAGGGGGGAGAGATCTACACAGCATTTGTCCTCGCCCGCTCGAGAATAGCCCCACGCAAGCAACAATCTATCCCACGTCTAGAGCTCTGCGCAGCCCTAGCCGGAGCGCACCTAGCCACGCTCATCCAACGTGAGCTCACCATACCGGTGTCTAGAACAATCCTGTGGTCAGATTCCACGACGGTACTCGCCTGGATCAAATCGGACTCATGCAAGTACAAAGTCTTCGTGGGAGTCAGAGTCACCGAGATTCAAGACTTAACCGAAGAGTTAACCGGAGAAACAGAGTGGCGCTACATTGATACAAAACAGAACCCAGCTGACGTCATCACCCGGGGGATGCCCCTGGATGACCTCACCCGTCGCAATGTCTACAGTGACGGCCCCGCATTCCTAAGACTCCCGGAAGGACAGTGGCCCACGCCTATCCCGAGGGAAGCAAGTCCAGAGGAGGTGGAAAATAAGAAGTCTGTGTTCTGTGGATTGAGCACCGTAGCCTCCACCGACCCTAACATAGACGATTGCACGTCCATAGAGAGTGCACAACAAAGAACATTCCTGCGGTACCACCCGGAGTGCAAGTCCCCCGCTGATATGTCAGCAGCTAACTACGAGGAAGCAGAATTGCTTCTACTGCAGCGAGCCCAGAGAGACTCGTTCCCCGATGAATTGGCCTGTCTACAGGGAGGAAAGCCCGTCCCATCCGACAGCAGATTAATTCACCTGGCCCCCGAGAGCGACGCTCATACCCTCATCAGAGTGGGTGGTCGCCTACGCAGAGCCCCCAATCTACCGGATGACATTAAATACCCGATCGTATTGAACAGCCGACACAAGGTCACAGAGCTGATTATAAAGAAATACGATGAGGATGTACATCACGCAGGAGCAGAAAGAGTCTTCACGGAGATTGAGGGAGCATTGAACTCTAAGCCCCTCGGCTACGTCTCCAGCGATGTGGCGGATATCGACCCAGTTACCCCCAACACACTCCTGATGGGGCGGCTAGATCCTGCATTACCCCAGACAATGTACCGGCCTGAAGAAGCGAACGGCCGACGAATGTGGAGGTACAGCCAAGTATTAGCCGACAAGTTTTGGAACAGTTTCCTACTGCACTACCTACCGTCTCTACAGACCCGCCAGAAGTGGGTAAAGGAGAGAGACAATTTGACAGAAGGAACAGTCGTCATGATTATTGATCAATCACTGCCCAGAGCTATGTGGCCGGCCGGCCGCGTAAGCAAAGTGATCACCGGTGCCGACGGCAAGGTCCGAGCAGCTGAAGTGCTCGTCCAGGGTCGCACTTACACCCGTCCCGTGGCAAGGCTCATAGAACTGCCTCGACTCCCAGACACAATCGATGATGACCATGACCCTACAACCCTATGACTTTGTGAAGTTGACTGACCCCTACAGCAAACCCTTATGTGTAAATAGACAACGCGATTAATCTGTCTCTGTTTAACTGATTAGGTCTGGGACCTATTCAGGGGGTGGCTGTTGTGAAGGGCCAGATTAAACCGAATATATATATTTATTTATATATATATATTTAATTGTATTTGTATATTCTCTAATATTCCCTGATATCCCTTGTATATTCCTTGTACAATATGCATTGAATATCCATTCTAGCCTACTGAACATCCCATAATAGTCTCCATTCTACTATTGGTCGAGACCTTGGTGCCAGGCTGCCATACCCCTCAGACCCAGTTCAAACGTACCGCTCCACATGTACGAACAAGTCCTAGTTCCGCGTAGGAATCTGGCTACCGCACCACTAATGGGACTATTTGTTCATAGTGCGTATATATACTGCGCTACTAAAGTAGGACTTTCTTTTCAGTCCAGTTTCTTACCCTCCAATAGAGTCACAGACGTAAAGCCTCCCCGCGACGCCACGTGTGGGAGTAAGGCCAAGTTCGCCTACCATCGGTATTGAGACATCGTGTATATTAATATTTGAATAGTCATATTTGGCACTATATCGTCGAGTTGGACGTAGTCTATTAAGCTAATAATAGTCTGTTAATATATAGTGCTTCGTGCGGTGAGAATACTACCGTAGTCAGTACCCCATCGTTTCGGGCAGAGAACTGGCTGCTTACCCAGGGTGGTTGACCCCATGTGAAGCTGCACCCGAGGAGCCCCAGAGCCGACGAGCGAGTGGACCTGTATACCGGATTATTCTACCGACGACAGCCCGCCTTCCCAGGCACGGATTATGCTTTGTATACTTTGATTATTCCATGGATAAAGACCCCCGACACTGCCGTGTGTTGGAACCCCCCCCCCCTGGAGAGGACGCAAGGTGAGGAGACGCTCTGCAAGACGAGGTCGCTTCACGTCTCTCCCCCGTGGACCGGAGAGAGCCGGCCCACAAAGAGTCCACCTGCTTTCATCTGTGGTCCAAGGATCGCCGGCGCATTGAACGGCACTACAGTGGGTTCACCTGGGATACCCTTGGCCGGACGAGGCAGCCGGATTCTACCCCCCCCCCCCCTCCTACTCCTGTCGGCTTACAAGCGACCGGATTAACCCCCTCTAGTGTATCTAGTATATAATCATTAAAGTATCATTGCTGTTATTCCTTAACTATTCCAGGTCGTATATTTACCACCTGCGCCTTCAGAGATTGGACATTCTCTATTGATATACCGACGAATACTCTTTGCCATAAAAGTGCATACTATTTCAATTCATAAATGTAATTAAGTGATTAAGTGCTTGTTCTACACACCATCGCTGTGTAGAAATAAAGACCTGTTTCGACTTCGTACATTTGTGTTGGATCCGTTTCATCTACGTGAGAGTGTTTATGATAATATATTTATGCCGTGTACTGGGTGGCCGAATATTAAGTACAAAGGTAGTGGTAGTAAGTATCATATCTAGTAATACAGTCAGGGAATTGTACCCCTCAGTTACAATTGGTCCTTCGAGCCGGAGGGTAATTAGTGTAATATTAATATAGTGTTATTAATATTGAAATGGCCTATGATGAACACTCCACGAAACGATCCTCCTAACCAACGCCCGCAGCGCGAACGACGGCTCCCTCAGTACTTAGAGGCTTACGCTGTCAGTCAACAACCTAGTCTTCTACTAACAGTAAACGCGGTAAAACTAGAAAGTAAAAGTATGTCTAACCCCAACGCCCAGACTACCCCGACCATAGAGGCCCCTACGGGCTCTAATGTAACTGACCAAGTTCACGGTGGGGACCAGTGGGAACCAGACATGACTTCACACCCCGCCAGTACTGAAGAAGTAGTCCCCGATGAGTCCCGGGAGGAATACAACGCTACCGAGAGAGAACTCGGCACGGAAGAAGACGGGGAGAGCACCGTGGAGATAGAACTCCAAGGCTCCGCAAGGAGTACCCCGAGGGAAGGCTCCCCTATACAACCGCCTTCTCCCAGCGAGGCAGAGAGGACCCTACAGCAGGCCTTCCTCATCAGCCTGAACGCCGCTGCTGAACGCGACCGACTGCAGATCCAGCAGCGAAGCGAACACGAGCAGATACGTCTAGAAATAAGACGCATTCAGATGGAAGAGAATGTGGCCCGAGAACGAGCCGGTGCTCAACGGGACGCAGCGCGCGACAGACAGCAGTCGCAACTAATAGAACAGCTGATCAGACGGACAACACCCTCTCCCTCCGCCAGAGGCTCCAGGAACTCGTCTAGACACACCTCCAGGGCGGCATCCCCTAGCCGAGTAAACAACCCTGAACTTGACCAACAGACGAGGTCTATACCCCCCACAGACCACCTCCCCCCACCGGTCCAAGCGAGACCTAGCAACCGGGAAGGAGCAGCATATCCTGTGGAGAGGCTAAACCAGAGACTACAAGCACTGGATGACCTAACTGAAGACGAAGAGGAAGAGGAGGAGAACCACGCCCGAAGACAGCACAGTACTCTACCGGACCAGGAGGCCCGGTACAGCCCAGGCTATACTCCCGCGGAGCTGCGCTACAGACCCCCGACTCTATACCCGGGTGAGCACGACGCACGACCCGCACCGAGGAACAGCACCTGGACAAGCGGGCCATGGTACACTGCCGGTACCAGCCCATACCAAGGAGCGGGAGGAGACTCGCCTAGGAGGCCTCTCCCCCAACGCTCGCCGATGTATCCACAGTCAGCGTCATACATTGGCACGCCTATGGTACCCGACTTCACCCAAGAGAACCGGGCCCAGTATACAGAACTCCGCATGTGTCTGGAGACCATGTTGGTGGATGTATTGGATGAACGCCACAAATACGCCATCCTACTGAAGCACTTAAAGGTACCCCGCGCACATAATATAGCGCTCGCCTACGCGACTTCCACCACCCCATACACAGCAGCGCTGGTAGCATTGGACCAGAGGTATGGGCGCATATGGGATTACGTGATCCAGGAGATCCGACACATCGACCGCTTACCCCCAGCAATAGACAATCGAGCACTGGACGACCTGTCCATCAGAGTGCAGTCCCTGGTAGGGATGTTGGGAGCGCAAAGAGAGAAGGGGAGGCATGAACTTTACGCCAACTCAAATGTGGAAAGGATCCTGGAGAAGCTGCCGCCCGCTCGTCAGGAGCGCTTTAGGCGGCAGAGGGACCACAGAGACCCGAATGGCCCCGAACCGAACCTCCTCGATCTAGCAGACTTCCTGGCGAGAGAAGTCAGCAGCCTACGGCTAGATACATTCGGACGGAGCACCCCTGGCTCCAGAGAAGGAACCAGACGACTAAATGATGGAAGAAGATCGGTGACTGTGATGCACCAATCGGAGTCAGTACCGAGCAGCAGGAGCCACAGTACCCCCTCCAGAACGGAGAAGTGGAAGATAGTGTGCCCCTACTGTGAGAAAGAACACTGGCTAGCGCAATGTGACTCCTTCCCCAAGCTGAACGCGGAGGAAGCAGGTCAATGGATAAAGTCCAACAAGCGCTGTTTTCGCTGTGCGCGCTCACACATGGCAGCCGAATGCCGCTTAAAGAAAAGGTGCACCAAGTGCGATGGAGCCCATCTGGACATACTTCACGACAGTAACAGACGGCGCCCTTCACCTGCACCATCCAGCCGCAAAGCGAGCGTCATGTACATCGATCCCGCCAGCAGCAGTGGAGCCCGAGTACTCCTAAAAGTAGTGCGTGTGACACTAAGCTACCAGAATAAAGTCCTGGACACTTACGCCGTCCTCGATGACGGGTCAGAGAAGACCCTGCTGCTCGCCTCCGCTGCGGCCCAGCTAGGGCTGCGGGGAAGCGAAACCCAAATGACAATTCGGACAATAAGACGAGATTTGAAGACGATAAAGGGCGAGAATGTCTCATTCTCTATCGCAGCAAGCGGCCAGCCTGAGCGACGGTACCAGATTGCAGACGCTTTCACCAGCCAAGAAATAGGACTGTCGCGGTACACATACCCCGTCGCCAAGCTGATGGAGAAATATGCACATCTGCGCAAGTTACCGATCCCGCTCATAGACAATGCTATGCCGACCCTGTTGATAGGCTCCGACCATGCAGACCTCATTGTCCCGATAGACCGGGTTCATACCGGACCCCGAGGCTGTCCTGCAGCAGTCGAGACCCGTTTGGGATGGACTCTCCAAGGCCCGCTCGCCAAATCTCTCAACCGAAGTACAGCCACTAGATGTCTCCACTCCCGAGTCACAGAGGGAGAAACCGCACTCCTGCAACACGTAGAGCGGTTATGGACCTTGGAACAAATGCCCTTTAAGAACGGAAAGAAAGACATTCGCTCTAAAGATGACATTTACGCCATTCACCTCCTCGAGACAGGGACCAAGAGAGTCCCGGTCAACGGCGCGTTGAGATACGCCACGCCACTCCTGCGGCGAGAAGGAATGCCTACTTTCCACGCCAAGACAGACGCCACAGAACGGTACCTGCTGAACACGGAGCGGCGCTTAGCCAAGAACCCCGCCCAAGAGAGTGTATACCGCGCTGAGATTGAGAAGCTCATCACAGCGGGACACGTCACAAAGATGGACATTAAAGAGGCTGACCAGACCACTGAATCGTGGTACGTGCCCCACCACAAGGTCCATCACAACGGTAAAGACCGCATAGTATTTAACTGCAGCTACCAGATCGGATCCCAAAATCTAAATAAAGAGTTACTGCCCGGTCCCACACTCGGCCCCTCCCTACTCGGCGTTCTACTCCGCTTCCGCCAGGAAAAGGTGGCCATCAGCGGGGACATTAAAGGAATGTTCCTGCAGGTGAGATTAGTAGAGGCGGACAAGCCCCTGTTACGGTTCCTATGGAGAGAGAAGCCAGGAGATGAGCACCCAGCCATCTACCAATGGGAAGTCCTCCCCTTCGGAACGACGTGCAGCCCCTGCTGTGCGACATTTGCACTACAGAAACATGTAGCAGAGGACCCAGCAGCGGACGAAGAGGTCCGACACAGCGTAAAGAACAGCTTCTACGTAGACAACTGTCTACAAAGCCTTTCAACCCAGGAAGAAGCCGAGGCTCTCCTGATTAAACTCCGCGCCTCATTGATCAAAGACGGCTTTGATCTCAGGCAGTGGGCCAGCAGCGATCCGCAAGTACTGCGCAGCCTCTCCTCCGAGGACAAGGCAGCCAGCAGCGAGACCTGGATGGCTACAATCCCGGGAGAAGCCCAGGAGATGACCCTGGGATTGGTGTGGCGATTCAAAACAGATTCGCTTCACTACAGACACAAGCCCCTGACTACGGAGCAGGGAAGGCCGGCGGCGGCGCCGACCACCAGACGGAGTGTGTACACAACACTCGCCCGACAATATGACCCGCTAGGATGTATTCTACCGTACACCACCAGGGCAAAAATGATTGTACGAGCATTGTGGGACAAGGACCAGGGCTGGGACGACCCCATTCCCGCACACCTTGAATCCACCTGGAGAGAGTGGGAGATGGAGCTCCACTCACTCCCAGGCGTTAATATGCGCCGAAGCTACTTCCCACCCACGGTGAGGCCAGAGACATGTAAAATGGACTTACACGTCTTCAGTGACGCCTCAGAGGTCGCATACGGATCAGTAGCCTACTTGCGGGCCCAAGACCAGGGGGGAGAGATCTACACAGCATTTGTCCTCGCCCGCTCGAGAATAGCCCCACGCAAGCAACAATCTATCCCACGTCTAGAGCTCTGCGCAGCCCTAGCCGGAGCGCACCTAGCCACGCTCATCCAACGTGAGCTCACCATACCGGTGTCTAGAACAATCCTGTGGTCAGATTCCACGACGGTACTCGCCTGGATCAAATCGGACTCATGCAAGTACAAAGTCTTCGTGGGAGTCAGAGTCACCGAGATTCAAGACTTAACCGAAGAGTTAACCGGAGAAACAGAGTGGCGCTACGTTGATACAAAACAGAACCCAGCTGACGTCATCACCCGGGGGATGCCCCTGGATGACCTCACCCGTCGCAATGTCTACAGTGACGGCCCCGCATTCCTAAGACTCCCGGAAGGACAGTGGCCCACGCCTATCCCGAGGGAAGCAAGTCCAGAGGAGGTGGAAAATAAGAAGTCTGTGTTCTGTGGATTGAGCACCGTAGCCTCCACCGACCCTAACATAGACGATTGCACGTCCATAGAGAGTGCACAACAAAGAACATTCCTGCGGTACCACCCGGAGTGCAAGTCCCCCGCTGATATGTCAGCAGCTAACTACGAGGAAGCAGAATTGCTTCTACTGCAGCGAGCCCAGAGAGACTCGTTCCCCGATGAATTGGCCTGTCTACAGGGAGGAAAGCCCGTCCCATCCGACAGCAGATTAATTCACCTGGCCCCCGAGAGCGACGCTCATACCCTCATCAGAGTGGGTGGTCGCCTACGCAGAGCCCCCAATCTACCGGATGACATTAAATACCCGATCGTATTGAACAGCCGACACAAGGTCACAGAGCTGATTATAAAGAAATACGATGAGGATGTACATCACGCAGGAGCAGAAAGAGTCTTCACGGAGATTGAGGGAGCATTGAACTCTAAGCCCCTCGGCTACGTCTCCAGCGATGTGGCGGATATCGACCCAGTTACCCCCAACACACTCCTGATGGGGCGGCTAGATCCTGCATTACCCCAGACAATGTACCGGCCTGAAGAAGCGAACGACCGACGAATGTGGAGGTACAGCCAAGTATTAGCCGACAAGTTTTGGAACAGTTTCCTACTGCACTACCTACCGTCTCTACAGACCCGCCAGAAGTGGGTAAAGGAGAGAGACAATTTGACAGAAGGAACAGTCGTCATGATTATTGATCAATCACTGCCCAGAGCTATGTGGCCGGCCGGCCGCGTAAGCAAAGTGATCACCGGTGCCGACGGCAAGGTCCGAGCAGCTGAAGTGCTCGTCCAGGGTCGCACTTACACCCGTCCCGTGGCAAGGCTCATAGAACTGCCTCGACTCCCAGACACAATCGATGATGACCATGACCCTACAACCCTATGACTTTGTGAAGTTGACTGACCCCTACAGCAAACCCTTATGTGTAAATAGACAACGCGATTAATCTGTCTCTGTTTAACTGATTAGGTCTGGGACCTATTCAGGGGGTGGCTGTTGTGAAGGGCCAGATTAAACCGAATATATATATTTATTTATATATATATATTTAATTGTATTTGTATATTCTCTAATATTCCCTGATATCCCTTGTATATTCCTTGTACAATATGCATTGAATATCCATTCTAGCCTACTGAACATCCCATAATAGTCTCCATTCTACTATTGGTCGAGACCTTGGTGCCAGGCTGCCATACCCCTCAGACCCAGTTCAAACGTACCGCTCCACATGTACGAACAAGTCCTAGTTCCGCGTAGGAATCTGGCTACCGCACCACTAATGGGACTATTTGTTCATAGTGCGTATATATACTGCGCTACTAAAGTAGGACTTTCTTTTCAGTCCAGTTTCTTACCCTCCAATAGAGTCACAGACGTAAAGCCTCCCCGCGACGCCACGTGTGGGAGTAAGGCCAAGTTCGCCTACCATCGGAATTGAGACATCGTGTATATTAATATTTGAATAGTCATATTTGGCACTATATCGTCGAGTTGGACGTAGTCTATTAAGCTAATAATAGTCTGTTAATATATAGTGCTTCGTGCGGTGAGAATACTACCGTAGTCAGTACCCCATCGTTTCGGGCAGAGAACTGGCTGCTTACCCAGGGTGGTTGACCCCATGTGAAGCTGCACCCGAGGAGCCCCAGAGCCGACGAGCGAGTGGACCTGTATACCGGATTATTCTACCGACGACAGCCCGCCTTCCCAGGCACGGATTATGCTTTGTATACTTTGATTATTCCATGGATAAAGACCCCCGACACTGCCGTGTGTTGGAACCCCCCCCCCTGGAGAGGACGCAAGGTGAGGAGACGCTCTGCAAGACGAGGTCGCTTCACGTCTCTCCCCCGTGGACCGGAGAGAGCCGGCCCACAAAGAGTCCACCTGCTTTCATCTGTGGTCCAAGGATCGCCGGCGCATTGAACGGCACTACAGTGGGTTCACCTGGGATACCCTTGGCCGGACGAGGCAGCCGGATTCTACCCCCCCCCCCCTCCTACTCCTGTCGGCTTACAAGCGACCGGATTAACCCCCTCTAGTGTATCTAGTATATAATCATTAAAGTATCATTGCTGTTATTCCTTAACTATTCCAGGTCGTATATTTACCACCTGCGCCTTCAGAGATTGGACATTCTCTATTGATATACTGACGAATACTCTTTGCCATAAAAGTGCATACTATTTCAATTCATAAATGTAATTAAGTGATTAAGTGCTTGTTCTACACACCATCGCTGTGTAGAAATAAAGACCTGTTTCGACTTCGTACATTTGTGTTGGATCCGTTTCATCTACGTGAGAGTGTTTATGATAATATATTTATGCCGTGTACTGGGTGGCCGAATATTAAGTACAAAGGTAGTGGTAGTAAGTATCATATCTAGTAATACAGTCAGGGAATTGTACCCCTCAGTTACAGCGATAGCAACTGAACATTTTGAAAGATTAAAGATAGAGCTGATAGCAATCTATTTGAGGCACAGGGGCGGCGCAAAGAGGGTCACGTCCTCCCCGTCTTAGTCAAGGGACATTTAACACTCCGGTCGTTGCTCAGGGACAGCCGGAGACAGGGAGATAGGGGCGGCGCAGAGAGGGTCACGAACTCCCCGACATCATCGCGGGACATCCGGCACTCCGGTCACCACTACGAGACCTCCGGAGACAGGGGGGCACGCAGAGGGGGTCGCAACCTCCCGGCCTTCGTCACGGGACGTCCAACACTCCGGTCAACACTCCAGGACAGCAAGTCATAGGGAGACAGGGAGACGGGACAGGCGTTAGACGGCTCATGAGATTGTAGTAGGCGGACATAGCAATAGATACAAGTGGTAGGCATATATGTGAAAGGAGTAGATATATGAAGTAGGCGTATTATGTGAATAGAAATGGAAGTACTTAACCCAGCAATGAAACCGCATTGACTGTTAATCTGTTAACAGTCTGTTAATACTGTTAATCAGTTGACAGGACCACGGACAGACGGCGGTGAATAACTGATCCAAGGCCTCGGAGGTGCATGTAGAGCAGTCACTACAATCTTGGCCAAGACCCCGAGGCATCCATCACCTTAGTCAGCGCCAGGAGACGGGCACTCAGAGAGAAGGGGGGGGGGGGGGGGGGGGGAAGGGGGGGGGGGGGGGAGAGGGGGGGGGGAAGAGTTAGAGAGTTCCCATGTTTGTGGTGCTGCAAAGGAGCAGACATGTAGTACCCTGTAGTGCCATGTAGTACCATGTAGTACCCCGTAGTGCCATGTAGTACCCTATAGTACCCTGTAGTGCCATGTAGTGCCATGTAGTACCATGTAGTACCCTGTAGTACCCTGTAGTACCCTGTAGTGTCATGTAGTACCCTGTAGTGCCCTGTGGTACCCTGTAGTGCCACGTAGAGCCATGTAGAGCCATGTAGAACCCTGTAGTGCCATGTAGTACCATGTAGTACCATGTAGTACCATGTAGTACCCTGTACCCTAACTAAACTACCCTGTAGTAAACTACCCAGTGGTACCATGTAGTACCCTGTACCATAACTAAACTACACAGATTAATCTAAAGGTCAGTCCCCGACCAGGTGAGATCAGGGTAGGTTGAAGGAGAGAGAGAAAAGATGAGTCTTAAGCAGGGATTTAAAAGCTTCGACAGAGCAGGCGCCCCTGATGACGGCAGGTAATTTGTTCCACAGGTAGGGAGCGCGGTAGACAAAGGCTCTGTGGCCGGCGGATTTCTTTTTAACCCTAGGGGTAGGGATGGGAATTGATAGGATTTTATCGATACGATTCCATTATCGATTCTGCTTATCGATTCGATTCTTTATCGATTCCCTTATCGATACCTGATCATTTTATAATTTAAATAAATAAATTGGAAATGCAATACAAGTTCTGTACGACAAGCCATCAGGAAGGGCACAACTCTATCAGCTGAGCAACAATGTTCATCAAAGTGTTGAGTGCTACAGTGTAGGTTAGTTTATTAGGACAAGTGCATGACAGTACGGTTAGTTAGGGTTAGATTTTTTTTTTTTATTCAGATAATGGTTGAAGAAGTGCGTCTTTAGTCGACGGCGAAAGATTGGACGTGATTCGGCTGTCCTAACTGGGGTGGGTAGTTCATTCCACCATTGTGGGGCAAGGACTGAGAATAGGCGACTTCTCTTTGATGACCCTCCCGGAGCTCGGATAGGAGTAGGTCTGAGGCGGCCAGAAGATGCAGAGCGTCGGGGTCTAAGCTGGTTAGAATAACAACATGCAACTTGACATTTCTGATTGTCATTTATTGTTGAGCCCCCATGTCAGAAAAATACAAAAACTGTAAAAAATAAAACATTAACTATAGCCTACACTTAAATAAAATAATGTATTTGAGATTCTCTTAAAATGTATTTATTTTTTTATTATTATTATTACGAATTTAATCTATTGAATAACAGGTTGTTATTCCTCTGACTTCTGTCTCTCACTCACACTCTCTCTCACACACACACACACACACACACAGAGAGAGAGAGAGCTCCCTCCCCGGGCCCCTGTCCTTTAAAGTATTGGCTTGTGTTGCTACACGGACACATTTGTATGTTGCACCACTCTTCCTGGCTTACAGAGACTAGTAAACAAGCACTCACGTCTCTCATTATATGTGAACTAAAGAGTACAAGGTTTACACAACAGCCCCCACCTGCTGTTGTATTGTATTTGTACCTGTACTATCCGCTGTCAGCTGTTTATCTCTCTTTGTGAGCTTGATTAAATAGCGTTAGCTCACGTTAGCTCCGCGGCTAATTTTAGCTCACCCTGATCTAAATCAATGACTAGATTCTAAAGCATTCAAGTAGTTTTCACTGCACATAGAAGTAGCCAAACAGCGGGAGCATTTCGGGAGCATATTACCAAAACCCAGGCAATTTCGAGCCCTTAAGGAATCAAATAGAGTCTGCCATGGCTACATGCTAACGTAACGTTATTGCGCAACTGTAGGCAGCGATAAGGGAATCGAAAGTCACAGGAGCCACACGGTTCCAGGCATCGGCCAATTAGGAACCGGTTCCCAATGGGAACCGGTTTTCGATTCCCATCCCTACCTAGGGGTCGATAGAAGCCCCGCATTTTGTGAGCGCAGAGCACGAGCGGGCGAGTATCGGGAGATGAGATCGGATAGATAGAGCGGTGCAAGCCCATTTAAAATTTTGTAGGTGAGGAGTAGCACTTTAAAGTCAGAACGGGCTTGGATAGGAAGCCAGTGTAGGGCGGACAAAACTGGTGTGATGTGATCAAATTTTCTAGTTCTAGTTAGTATCCGTGCAGCCGCATTTTGCACGAGTTGAAGATTTTTGATGCTTGAATTAGGTAGGCCTGAAAAAAGTGCATTACAGTAGTCCAGACGTGATGAGACAAAAGCATGAATCAGGGTTTCAGCATCAGCCAGAGTTAAAATGGGGCGTATTTTTGCGATATTACGAAGATGGAAGAATGCAATTTTGGTGACATTTTTTATATGTGCATTAAATGAGAGGGAGGAATCAAAAATGACTCAGAGGTTTTTTATGGTGGAGCTCTGGGATACATGACAGGTATCAAAGTTGAGGGAGATGTCCTGAAACAGGCCTCTGTGGTTTGGGGGGCCAACAATTAACATCTCAGTTTTATCTGCATTAAGGAGTAGAAAGTTTTGCGACATCCATTTTTTGACGGCAAGCAAGCAGGCCTCAAGGTTTTGAAGTTGGGAGGAATCATTTGGCTTAATAGGTATATATAATTGGGTGTCATCAGCGTAAAAGTGAAAGTTTATGCCAAATTTGCGTATGATATCGCCGAGGGGTAGCATGTAAATCGAAAATAGCAAAGGGCCCAGGACAGAGCCTTGTGGGACACCACATTGCACTGGGAGGGTCTCAGATGTTAAATCATTATAGACCACGCAGTGTGTTCTATCAGTTAAATAGGATTTAAACCAAGCTAGTGCGAGACCCCGAATGCCAACATGATTCTCAAGCCGACCTAGAAGAATCGAGTGATCGATAGTGTCAAAGGCTGCACTGAGATCAAGCAATAAGAGCACAGAAGTGAGGTTTGAGTCAAGAGAGAGCAGTAAGTCATTTGTGACTTTGGTAACCGCCGTTTCGGTGGAGTGTAAGGCTCTAAAGCCAGATTGAAATGATTCATTAAGATTATTGTTTGATAAATGGTCAGTAAGTTGCGTTGCGACGATCCGTTCTAACACTTTGGATAGGAATGGAAGATTGGAGATAGGTCTGTAATTTTTCAAGATTAGAGGGTCGAGGTTCGGTTTTTTAAGTAGTGGTTTAATGACGGCTGATTTAAAGGCCAGGGGCACCACGCCAGTAGACAAAGAGGTGTTGAAGATATTGAGTAGGGCAGGGCCTAGAGTTGGGAAGAGTTTTTTGATGAGAGTTGCTGGGAGAGGGTCAAACAGACAGGTTGAAGGTTTAGCCGCGCCAACCAGTTTAGAGAGGGCACTAAGTGAGACGTTTTCAAGGCAGCATAGCGTATGACTGGAATCAAAGTCAGGGGGAATGCCCATCAAAGGTTGGGAAGGACTCTGATTGTTGAGTAAAGCAACAATTTCATCTCTAATGAGGTCAATTTTCTTGGTAAAAAATTTCATGAATTCGTTAGCCGAGAACGCATGGTTTAGGGCACTTGGTTGTTCCTGCGTAAGTTTTGCAACTGTGTCAAACAGAAACTTTGAGTTGTTTTTGTTTTCATTTATGAGCCTGGAAAAATAAGAGGTTTTGGCAAGTGAGAGTGCCTTTTTGTAGTTACGTAAACTATCATTCCAGGCGAGGCGGAATACTTCGAGTTTGGTCGAACGCCATTTATGTTCAAGTTTGCGACAAGCCTTTTTAAAGGAGCGTGTTTCCTCCGTAAACCAGGGAGTTTTGCGGAGCACGTTTAATTTTAGGTTTAAGGGGAGCGACAGTGTCGAGCGTGCTACGAAGGGCGGCATTAAGTTTGTCTGTAAAGAGATCAAGGGGGCCAGAGTAAGAGAGGAAGGGAGAGAGGGTGTCTGGTAGGCAGTTAACTAGAATTGGGACAGTTGAGGCGTTAATACGACGGCTCATGTAGGATTCTACACTGTCTGGTCGAGAAACCGTCAGATCAATTTGAAATTTGATGAGGTAGTGGTCTGAGAGAGCAGGAACATAGGGGGAGACGGTCAAATTTGACACAGTGAGACCGCGGGCTAGGACTAGGTCAAGGGTGTTCCCACCACTGTGAGTGGGTTGGTCAACGATTTGAATGAGACCGACAGAGTCAATGATGTCGGTAAAAGCCTTATTTAGGGGATCTAGAGTTTTATTGGAATGAATGTTAAAATCACCAACAATTAAAATGTTATCTGAGCGCATAACAAGCTCAGAGATGAAAGTTGAAAATTCATCTAGGAAGAGGGTGTAAGGGCCTGGGGGGCGGTATAGGACAGCCATTACAAAGGATGCAGTGGAGGTAGGAGTCAGACCGCCACACTTTCTGTTGGGTGGAGAGGGATGCAACAGGAGCACCTCAAACGAGGAAAACTTACAGTTTGCGTCGGATGTAAAGTTGTGCTTAGAGTCATAAATTAGAGCAACTCCGCCTCCTTTCTTGGAGGTGCGTGCGATGTGGGAGCTACTAAAATTAGGGGGTGAGGCCTCGTTTAAGGGCAGAAAGTCATTAGGTTTAAGCCATGTCTCAGTGAGGCCCAATAGGTCGAGACTATGGTCTGTTATCAGTTCATTTACCAAAAGAGCTTTGGTTGGCAGAGAGCGGATGTTGATAAGGCCAACCTTCACACACTCTGTATAGTTAGCAGCGCGGTTTTCAGCCATGCGGGTAGGTTTAATCGCAATTAAGTTGGCATGGTTTATCGCACAAGGACGAGCTGGGTAAAGCGGAGCGTAACGGGATATTCTAGTTTTGATTGGGTATACGGGTTTAGGGGTAGAGATAGAAAGAGAGGAGTGGGGAGCCTGGTGGAGGAGGGGCCGAGCAAGAAAGGTATAAGGATTGGCAGGGTCCATCAGTTTAGCATGACTAGCAGGCTCGCTAAGAGCCTGCACCCTGGCATGCTTGTGGGGTGGCTGTCAGCCCGAAGCTATAATCTTGTCTATGTTGCGAGATAAGAGAGAGGCGCCTTGCATGTTACGATGCACGCCGTCCTTTCTCAGCAAGCCAGGGTGCCCCCAGAAAGAGGACCAATTATCCACGAACCCTAAGCCCTGTTCTTTACAGTATTTTTCCAGCCATCGGTGTAGAGAAGCTGTCCTACTCACAAACTCATCATCATGCCGGTTTACAGGCAGGGGGCCAGAGAAGATTACTCGATGCCGACTCATCTTTCTGGCGAGGTCAGAAAGCCTAACTATGTTGATCTTTGTGACCTCAGAGACTTTCATCCTACAGTCATTATTTCCGACGTGTATAACAATATGATCGAATTTATCTTCAGTGGGTGGGATATGTGGGTTACCTTTTGCCTTGACTATGCTATTCGCCAGAAATCTCAGGTTGGCTTCAATGTCGGTAGCTCTGGCTCCCCCATAACATTTGATCTCGGCTGGCTTCTCTAGCATAATATGCCGGGTGATGGAGTCGCCAATCACAAGGACGGGACGACGGGGTTGCAGTGGAACCGGCTGCGTACTGGGACCGGAACCCGCAACACGTGTAAAATCATGTTGCGGAGCAGGTGCTGTTGAGGCCGAGGCCGAGCGGTTACACTGCCGCTCCGTAATGGGCGCAAAGGCCTTGTCCTGAGCACTATGTCTGGGACTCTCCAGACGAGAAGACCTCGCTAGAGGCTCCTCAGAACAGCCTATAGTGTCCGAGACGTCTAAAGCTAACTGTTTTCCTGACTCAAGTTCAAGGACACGGCTCTCTAACAGAGTTAACCTTTCTAGGAGAGAGGGACAGACAGGACAGACAGAACAGACAGAACACATAGCCAAGCTTACACCAGGTAGAGCAGGAACAAATAAAGATACGAAGTACTATGGATCAACTGCTAAAGGCTATGTGTATGAAGCCGATTGAATGTTTAGCTAATGAGCTAAAACCAGTGGGTCGAGTAAGTTGACAAGCTAACAAGGCAAGACCAGAAAATGCAGGTACAAAGGAGTGGCCTGCTAGAGGAGGGCAGGTGAGGGGCAGTAGATACTCTGATGCACTCGGTTGCCTCCTCGGATAACTCCAGCAGGAAAACTCCAAGTCTTTGTCTGTCTTAGTCGGTCGCCGGCGCTCTGCTGGCGCTTGGATAGACTACACTTAAATCCCTATTGAATATTGTCCCACACCTGTAGGGGGCTAGTCTCTGACTGATTGGACTAATTAGCACAGGCTGCTCACGTCAAACCCAATGGGGTGAAGAGAGCCTGATTGATTGAGAACAAACAATTATCAAAATATACAATGGATTGAGTACTAACTTACATTACTCAGCAAGAACACAGTGAAGTCAGCTCAGGTTTTAGAGAAATGTGTGCAAAGGCAACTGTATTTAAACAAGCCTTGCCTCTAAGTGATTGGAC
Source organism: Notolepis coatsorum (assembly GCF_963971535.1). NCBI lineage: Eukaryota > Metazoa > Chordata > Actinopteri > Aulopiformes > Paralepididae > Notolepis > Notolepis coatsorum. The sequence continues at coordinate 53,992,337 of NC_140167.1, forward strand.
TAATTACCACAGGCTGCTCACGTCAAACCCAATGGGGTGAAGAGAGCCTGATTGATTGAGAACAAACAATTATCAAAATATACAATGGATTAAGTACTAACTTACATTACTCAGCAAGAACACAGTGAAGTCAGCTCAGGTTTTTTTTTGTAATAGTGTAATAGTGTGTAATAGTGTAATAGTGTGTAATAGTGTAATAGTGTGTAATAGTGTAATAGTGTAATAGTGTAATAGTGTGTAATAGTGTAATAGTGTGTAATAGTGTAATAGTGTAATAGTGTGTAATAGTGTAATAGTGTAATAGTGTAATAGTGTAATAGTGTGTAATAGTGTGTAATAGTGTAATAGTGTAATAATGTAATAGTGTGTAATAGTGTAATAGTGTAATAGTGTAATAGTGTGTAATAGTGTAATAGTGTAATAGTGTGTAATAGTGTAATAGTGTGTAATAGTGTAATAGTGTAATAGTGTGTAATAGTGTAATAGTGTGTAATAGTGTAATAGTGTAATAGTGTGTAATAGTGTAATAGTGTGTAATAGTGTAATAGTGTGTAATAGTGTGTAATAGTGTAATATTGTGTAATAGTGTAATAGTGTAATAGTGTGTAATAGTGTAATAGTGTGTAATAGTGTAATAGTTTAATAGTGTGTAATAGTGTAATAGTGTAATAGTGTGTAATAGTGTAATAGTGTGTAATAGTATAATAGTGTAATAGTGTGTAATAGTGTAATAGTGTGTAATAGTGTAATAGTGTAATAGTGTGTAATAGTGTAATAGTGTAATAGTGTGTAATAGTGTAATAGTGTAATAGTGTGTAATAGTGTGTAATAGTGTAATAGTGTATTAGTGTGTAATAGTGTGTAATAGTGTGTAATAGTGTGTAATAGTGTAATATTGTGTAATAGTGTAATAGTGTAATAGTGTAATAGTGTAATAGTGTGTAATAGTGTAATAGTGTGTAATAGTGTAATAGTGTAATAGTGTGTAATAGTGTAATAGTGTGTAATAGTGTAATAGTGTAATAGTGTGTAATAGTGTAATAGTGTAATAGAGTGTAATAGTGTAATAGTGTGCTATGCGACTTGCGGGTTGTGTCGTTGCACTCAGTAGGGATATCCTCTTTCATTGGTCTATGTTGACCACTCCCCCGATCCTTAGGCCGCGCCCCCTTTTTGTATCCTTTGAACCGTTTGTCATAGAGACTCGCGAGAGACCCTCTCCCCCGTCGGCCGGCGGTGCACAGGCGTCACCCACACTTTCACAATTTCCCCCGCGCGGAATTGTCTAGTTATTATTATTATTATTATTATTATTATTATTATTATTATTATTATTATTATTATTATTATTGTTATTGTTAATGTTATTGTATTGTGATGTCTTGTTCTGTGTATGAAAAAAAAATAAAAAAAACATTTATAAAAATAAATAAAAACATATACTGGATCAAAAGGTCAAGCTCAATAATGCATACAGATCTCATACTAGAGAACCAATGCTCTTCAGTAACACAAACCAAGTGAGGCAAAACCTCTTGTGTTACACTCAAGAAACAACAAACAAATTCAAACAGGTGCTCCTTATAATCTGATATGACCACAAATATCTTCTAACAACCATGGCCGCCTAGTTATAGTTGAAAGTGGGGGTGCAAGATTATAAAGTGACAGGCAGATTTTTTTATTTATTTAATGAACACCTGTATGTGCAATTTCCTGCAATATAGAGCCTTCAATCTTGACCAATAAAGCTGCTCTTTTCACTATAAAACTCAGTTTATATTGCAGTATGATAGCCAATTACTATAATAATAATAATAATAATAATAATAATAATAATAATAATAATAATAATAATAATAATAATAATAATAATAATAATAAATTAATTAGGGATGTCCCGATCGCGTTTCTTTTATTTTTTTTGAGTATCTGCCGATACCGATCTTTCCCGATCCGATCTTTCACATTAGTAACCAATTTGACGCATTTTTGTCAGAAACTGGCGGAGCTAGACAAGCCCCTCCATTCACATCCCCAGCAGCAGTAGCAACAACAACAAAAACAACAACAACCATTCTTAAATCATGACTGAATGAATGAATGAAAACTTTATTTAACAGATTGCAGAATAAGTACAATACAGTACGGCTCAATACATACAATTGTTAACACTTTGAGTGCCACGCCGGGTTTTCCTTTTTACCCCCTTGATGCCACGGTCCACTTCAATGTTAACGTTAATATCGCCTAATCTATGTTTTAAATTATGGCTATGTGTCTAATCTGCCCGTCGCTTATCAAAGAACACTTTTCCAGTCAGTGCTGTCAAGGCAGATTGGTTTTTTATCGCTTCATTTCCGTTTCAGAGCATTTTGAAAAGCACCCGTTTTGAAATAAAAAACAGTTCATTCTAGACCATTCTGTGATAATCGTCTTTTACTGGAATATTCCAGAACGTTGATATTCGTCTGCCTATTTATGAATCGTTTTCAAATAAACGCTAGATGATCAATATTATACGTGCACGCAAGCACATTCGCGCCGCGCACGGATAATCGCCGTGTTCATTTCCTCTTGGACTTTTCCAGTGAAACCGAAAGAGCCCATTTCACAAAACAGCCTATATCTTCATCAAAATTATTCTGATTATCCTAACACTGATAACATAGATTCCTTACCTGACATCAGATGGTATCCAACTGGTATATTCCAATTCCTGATCACCATTCGAAAAAATCGATAATTGTATGGATCCAACGTGATATACATGATACACATGATTCCGCAGGGCTGAGAGGCTCCAGAATGAACTGTGGTAACCCCGGCTGGATCAGTGGACTGGAAAATGTGGAGTACCGGATTTTTTTCCCCATCCATTTTCATTGAGTCCATTCCAAAATCCCTTATGTCATCTGGGAGACGATCGAGGGCGCTTTTTTCCACATATGATCGCCGGCGGTGCTCGGGTATACTCGGGTAGGCTTGCGTGATGCAATATGATTTCAGATCGCTAAAAAAAGAAAAGAAAAAACAAATCAGAGAAATCTCGTGAGTGGCTTTCAACATAACTATCGGAAACCCGAGATATCTCGTGTGTGGCAGTGAAAGTGTTAAGGGGATGCAGACCTGAGAAAGACCACGTCAACATCATGAAAGATTCACTGCGAGGGCTCTTTTAGCTAACGCTAGCTAGGCACGTAGCTATACATTACAGTAGCATCACTTCACTGTCTGCCGAGCTAGCGTTGGATACCAAGCAAGCTAACATTGACTTTAAAGCCAGCACTAGCTAATGGTTAGGTAACGCTAACGCTATAGCTGCAAGGTAGCTCATATATTGACGCTATCAATAGCCCCAGTCGAGCGCGGCGGCTCGCATCACCATACGAGAAATATTCAGTTTCAATCTGTTTGTGCATTTAGTATACAGTCACAGTGTTCGACTTACGTAATGATTTGCTCCATTTTGGTTATGAATCGCCGACGAATAATCCTCACAAAGCGAATGTTATCCAATATCCAGCTGAACTTTCTTCATTCAAACGAGGCATTCAAAACAGCTGTTTTCGCACCAGCCGCCTCCCCTGTGGTACCATCGCATGCGCTCATGCTCTGCGGGAGGGACCGTGGGAGGCACTGGATCAAACCATTAAATGTGGGGGGGCAGGGGGGTCACAATCTTTGGAAACTTAAAAACGTGCTATTAAGTGTCATTGCGTATTATTAATTTGATTGAAATTACGTAGTTATGGTTAGATTTATATATGGGGGGGGGTATATCATATTTTTCATATGATCAAAAAGTGGGGGTGCAAAAGCACATGTTTGCTCCCCCACGTTCAATTGTGGGGTTGCAGCTGCTCCACATGCTCCATTGGTCAGGCGCCAGTGCTAACAACTACACTGCAGTCAATGAAGGACTGCTAGGCCCACCACATGTCTAATCTAACAAAAATACTTACATCAGGTCCTAACACACTAATTATATTCTCTGGCCCCCTAACCTACCTATACTTAAAGCTAATGCCCTGTAGACCTAGCTTTCTTCAACCACACCTGCTACCAGCCAAAGATCATATCGACCATAAACCCGTCAAGTATATGGTATAGTACAAGACAAGTATATAGTAGTAATCCCTTCAATGAATGCCCCAGGGTTACGTGGTACACAGGAAGCTAAAAACAGCCAGAAAACAATGAAATTACCTACTTGTGGTGTCCACTAAACTAAATATTTTAACAGTAGTCAAATCAAATTATAAAGTAAGAGCATACTCACCTGTTTGAAAACCGGCTCGAGCCCCCATGTTACATTCAATCCTAAAATATGGCTTGTGTAGGCCTTGAATGTAAAGTGGTGGACACAGGACACTGGACAAGAGTTATCAAAAATAACAATATTTATTTTGGAACAGCTAAGTTAAGGGCAAAAGATGGGGAGCTGGGTACTCCAGACTCCATAGTTCAGGATATAAAAAGTAAAGTAAAGCACAAAGTCAAAAGAATAAAGCAACAAAAATGGTCAAGCAGCAAAAATGTCAAAATGAGAAAAAGCAGTGTGAGCAGGTGAGGTCTGGAGAGCTGTGACGAGGACAAGCTCTGTGAAGTGAGAACTTGACAACTGCTCAGTGTCGGCGCCATGGGGGGGCATTTGCGGGCCATGCCCCCCCAGATGGCGCACTGCGCCCCTCCAAACGTCATGGGCAATTATTATAAAAAAATTAAATAATTAAACATTTCATTTTTTTTATTATAGTAAAAGTCAGATGTTTTCCTTTATAAATAGGCTATTTAGCCTATTATTAAACGAAATTAAACAAAATAAAAGTCTTAAAAGAAGTGTATGTTTGATCGCACGCTGATTGGTGTGTGTGTTTGAATTTGTTATTGCGTAATTGGTCAAAGAACAATAGAGTCAGTAAAATATAACACTTCTTGGAGACGGACATAAAAATAAAATGTATATATGAAAATGGTTGCATGGTGGGGCAGGGGAACCTATAAGGCTTCTTCACGGCCTCCTCCAATGCCTCCTCCTGGTGACGGTCCTCCAACATCTAACATTGAAGAAGTCTGCCAAGAAGCGCCCGGTGCTGCAGCTGCAGGTGCATCTGTTACAGCAGAAGCTAACGTGGTTAGCCTGCTAGGCCATCATGATGATCCACAACCGTTGGCGGTAAATGATCTCGGGACTGAGCATCCCAAACAAATGGTTTTACAACCATACCCTGCCAGCATTTCTAGCGGTAGGAAACGGTCATTTGTAGCGACGTGGTTCCAAAACAGAGACTGGCTCGAGTACAGTGAACATGCTGATGCAGCTTTTTGTTTCTGCTGCCGGAATTTTTGTGCTAGTGTCAGTAGCACCAATCGGAGACTGGATGGTTTTGTGAAACTTGGATACCGTAATTGGAAAAATGCCACAGAGAGGGACAGGGGATTTCATAAACACGAAACATCAAAGGAGCATCTCTCTAGCAAAGCCCACCAGAGGCTCCACTCCCTGCGCCAGCTTAAAAAGTTTGGTGTGTCCAGGGAGGCGATGCTCAGCTTTTATAGAGCCACTGTGGAGAGTGTCCTTACCTTCTCAATGACTGTGTGGTACGGAAACACCACCGTCCATGATAGGGGACATTTAGAACGAACTGTACGCACAGCGTCAAAAATCATCGGCTGTGAGCTCCCCTATGTGGCCTCCATTTATGCCACACAAATCAGGTGGAAAGGGGAAAAGGTGATCAGGGAACACTTCTCACCCTGCTTACGACCTCTTTAACCCCCTTCCCTCTGGCAGAAGACTCCAAAGTCTCAGGTGCAGGACATCCCGTTTTAAAAACAGTACATATCCCGAGGCTGTCCGTCACCTGAACTCAAGTACAAATGTACAGGCACTTTGCACAACAAGGGCTAGCACCAGCCAACATGCACTTTAAGGCAATATGCACTTTAAACTGGAACACTGAGCAATTAATTTTAGGTAGCATTTTTTCTTTTTAATTGTTTGTGTAAAACTTTTTATTGTGGGGATTGTATTATTGTGTTTTTATATTGTATGTTTTTAACACTTTGGTCGCCAGGCTTATATTCATAATAAACCATCCCACGCCAGCTCTATTTGTCTATGGAGAAGTTCCCCTTCTTTGCAGGGCTATAACTCTTTAAATTGTATTGCTAAATTGACATTACTATGGCCCATTCAACGTCAAGTATCTATTGTTCAGGGTGTAGCAACGTTATACTTTTTCATTCACATATTCATACTAAAATACGGTCTAAAGTATAAGTATGTTTTTATCGTTTTCTGCAGCATTCTCCAGAACGTGATTTATAGCCCTAAATGCATTATAGTGATGATCAAATACAGTTTGATAGCGATCTGCGCGGGATAAAAAATTACAAAATGGACGTGCTTCTAGAAGTTACTACTTATCATCTTGATGTTGACCGGATGGGGGGGGGTCGTTTTATAATTCTGTGGCCAACGTTAGATGATTCATCTAGTGTGGGTGATATGATCATTAGAGCAGTTTGTATCGAACACGTTAAAAAATAACGCTGAAACTTACCGTAGCTTCCTCGTAGTGTTGGCCGATGAGCGTGGAGCAGAAATATTCCTATTATGGGATGTTGAAATATGCGATCCATCTCCAGGTTGTATAATAGTATATACGTCCAAATCATGTTGTTTATCGAGTTATTGGTAACGGATTGCTATCCATTGTGTCTAGCTTGAGTCCCGGGACAATTAGCGAGTGATCGGACCGAATTGGAATGAGCACCAGCTTCCGTTTCCGGTTTCCGGTTTGAGTGATCCGCCGATCGGCCACCAGATGGCGCTCTTGAACCGTTGGAGAGTTGAGAGGGGATCAACAGTAGATCTCAATTCTCCGGGGGAGAAATATGATTGCGATCACAGATTTTTGAAATATTGATCTCAATGACGTGGTACAGCGTCTTTGGCAGAATGAGCATGGCGGGGAATGACGTGGTAAGGCGTTTTTGGCGACCAAAGTGTTAACAATGTCTGTACTGTATGTGGCACCAAGACAAATCCCAATCAACCGTGTTGAAATGGCAATAAAGTTTCTATCTATCTATCTTGTTGACAGGTCTGCGTGTTGTGGCTAGTTCAAAAGAATGCGTACGAAAACGACGTTGTGATGAGGAGTTTGACAAGGTGTGGGACATGACCACAGCTACCAGTGCATCACTGAGACAAACAGAAACTCCTAAAAGAAAACGCACAACAAACACGAACATGGATGGGTATGTGGTTGAGGGAACTACAGGCCAGAGGAATGCTGACTGCAAAACAGAACTCAAGAGACTGTACTATAGCATTATCGAGTCAGTTGTTGGAGAAATGGATCAGAGGTTTAGTGAACGCAACACTCAACTGGCTAGGGCACTTGCTGCACTCGATCCAAAAAGTTATACATTTCTAGATGCTACAGCTGTGAAGCATATCATGGACCTGTCACGATCACCTATAATTGAGGCAGAGTTTGAAGTAGCAAAAGAGTTTTTCAAGACGGAAAAGGAATCACAGCCAATCGAGGAGGGGATCTGGACCACAAAGTACATTTTGTCACACTACCACAAATCTCTTGTGGCAATGCCCAGTGTATTGATTGCGTTCAAGCACGCATTAACCTTCAGCGCATCCACCACAATGTGCGAGAACTCGTTCTCAACGCTACGGAACGTTTTTTCTGACCACAGACGGACAATGCTCCACAGACGAAAGGCCCAATTGGTTCAGCTGGCGTTTGAGAAAGACCTCACGCGAAAATGTACCACGGAGTGGAAGGACACCGTCCTGAGGAGATTCAGTGCCATGACTCACCGCCTCCAACTCTTTTATGGGTAAGTCATATACTGTTTAATTTAAGCCCCTTGGCCCTTGTTATTATTAATAATACTTTCACTTGTTAACACTTTCTCCGCCAGAAACGTCATACAACGGGTTTCAAGTTCATGCAAATTCTGCCAGATCACGGCGTACGACGTTTATTCTGATCATATTTCATATTTTCGCCATGGTATTCATATTTCACTCACGGAGCCTTGTCAGATGCTGTCTGAGCCGGAACAACTCTGCAACGCTTCAATACTGCCACCTGGTGGCTGATCGGCGAGTTGCCAAACCGGATATGCTCGTTGGAGCTCGGTCCGTCCCCTAAATCCGTCCGGCCACTCGTTTATCGTCGCGGGACTCAAGACACACACCGTGGATATGGATCGTTGCCATAACTCAATAATCGACATGATTTGGGCGTATTAGTATTATACAAACCGGAAATGGATTGCCTCGATCCCCATCACATAACTGGGATCTGTTTGCTCCAGTATCATCCCCCATCGCTAAGAGGAAGCTGCCGTGAGTTTCAGCGTTTTTGATTATTATTATCCATACAAACTGCTCTGATCTATATATCACCCATACTACATGAAGCATTTAACGACGATCACGGAATTATAAACGACCCTCCCCCCCGTTCACCCGCGCATGATCAGTCATAACGTTTAGGACCATGTACAGTTGACATTTTTAATATAGCGTCGATCGGTATCAAACGGCATTTGATCATCTAATATATGCATTTATGCCTATATCTCACGTTCTAGGAATTACTGCAGAAAACGATAAAAACATATTTATACTCTAGACGGTATTTTCGTATGAATGTGTGAATGAAAAAGTAAAACGTTCCTACATCCTGAACGATAGATAATCGATGTTGAATGGGCCATAGTAATGTCAATTTAGAAATACAATTAAAAACGTTATAGCCCTGCAAAGAAGGTGAACATCTCCATAGACTTACAGTGCTGGCAGTGATCAAACATCGATGGATATAAGCGTGGCAGTTAATGTGTTAATGAATTTAAGCCCAGCCTCGGGCTATTTCATACTGTTTAATTTAAGCCGCCTTGCCCCTTGTTATTATTAATAATACTTTCATTAATGAATTTAAGCCCAGCCTCGGGCTATTGCATACTGTTTAATTTAAGCGGCCTTGCCCCTTGTTATTATTAATAATACTTTCATTAATGAATTTAAGCCCAGCCTCGGGCTATTGCATACTGTTTAATTTAAGCCGCCTTGCCTCTTGTTATTATTAATAATACTTTCATTAATGAATTTAAGCCCAGCCGCTGGCTATTTCATACTGTTTAATTTAAGCCACCTTGCCCCTTGTTATTATTAATAATACTTTCATTAATGAATTTAAGCCCAGCCGCTGGCTATTTCATACTGTTTAATTTAAGCCGCCTTGCCTCTTGTTATTATTAATAATACTTTCATTAATGAATTTAAGCCCAGCCTCTGGCTATTTCATACTGTTTAATTTAAGCCGCCTTGCCCCTCGTTATTATTAATAATACTTTCACTTGTTAATGAATTTAAGCCCAGCCTCTGGCTATTTCATACTGTTTAATTTAGGCCGCCTTGCCCCTTGTTATTATTAATAATACTTTCATTCATGAATTTAAGCCCAGCCTCTGGCTATACTGTTTAATTTAAGCCGCCTTGCCCCTCGTTGTTATTATTAATAATACTTTCACTTGTTAATGAATTTAAGCCCAGCCTCTGGCTGTTTCATGTTTCTTTTTTTTTTTTAAACTTTGACCAGTCAGCTGGTTCTTTTAGCGTTTATCGCTTTTTCTGGTCAAGCATGACCGACAGAAACAGGTTGAATAGGATATAGATCGGGGGAAAGACACTCTGAGAAAATACGGCGAGTCCGGGAGTCGAACTCGTGTACCCCAGATCCGTGACGCACAAGGTTGTCCCCGACGCCGCAATAGCGCCGAGATACGCGGTGAGCTACTGGAGCTCGGCTGTTTCATGTTTCATGTTTCGTGTTTAATTTGTGTGTGTGTGCGCGAGAACAGGCTTCGGGGACAGCCTTACCAAACATATATTTATATTATTCAAATAACCTCAAACATGTTCCGTTGTGATGTCACAGTATGATGTCATAATAGAACATTCTAGAACATTTGTGATGTCACAGTATGATGTCATAATAGAACATTCTAGAACATTTGTGATGGCACCGTATGATGTCATAATACAACATTCTAGAACATTTGTGATGTCACAGTATGATGTCATAATCAAACAAAACGGAAAACGGAAAGCCTGTAGCCGGTACTTCTGTGAACCACCCACAATACAACTGAGTCAATCCATTTCCCCCCCCCCCGAATAGGCCAACACTGGGCAAGCATTCCCCTTTTGGCTACACAGATAAATCATAACATTCACATAAATCATATATCCTTCTATTTGATATAATAATAATAATCCATAACTAAAACACTCATATGGCTTTTATACCGGCCCCTAATTGTGTCTACACAATTACAAAACAAATAACATGGTCAGGTAAGTGTTCATTATAGCTGGCAATTCTTCTTTGATTCCAATAGTAGGCAACGCTTATTGATTGGCCTCTGTAGCACATTGGTCTTGGTTTTCACTCTGACACTTCGTAGTAAGCCTTTGTCATCTGGAAAGATTTCCACGATCCATCCAAGCGGCCAGGAATTCCTGGGCGCTGTGTCGTCCACTATGACCACCAAGTCACCAGGGCGAAGTTCTCTTTCTGGGTCTGCCACTTGCATCTTTCCTGCATCATGGGCAAGTACTCCCTCACCCAGCATTTCCAAAAGATGTCGGCCAGGTATTGCGCCTGTTTCCATCTTCTGCGGGTGTACATATCATCCTTCTCAAATACACCCGGTGGCATGACAGGTTATCCCTTCAAAAGGAGTAGGTGGTTTGGTGTAAGGGGTTCTAAATCTTTGGGGTCGTTGGACACGGTGGTAAGTGGGCGATCGTTCATAATTGCTTCTACCTCACACAGTGCTGTGAGCAGTCTCATCATCCACCTTCTGTTCCTTCAGGTCTGACTGGAGGATCCTTTTTGTTGACTTGATCAACCTCTCCCATACCCCACCGAAGTGGGCTGCAGAGGGGGGATTGAAAATCCACTTCACTCCAGAGTCTGCCATGGTGGTGCTAATCTTAGTTTGATCCAGTTGCGTGAGGGCTTCGTTTAGTTCTCTTTGGGCACCAATGAAATTGGTTCCTTGATCCGTCCTGATGGTTCTTACTGGACCCTGTCTGCAAATTAATCTTCTGATGGCGTTTATACAGGAAGCAGTATCGAGGAAGTGTGCCACATCAAGATGAATGGCCCGTGTCACTAGGCAAGTAAAAATGACACCCCATCCATTGACGGTACTCCGTGCTCTCTTTACCTCTATGGGGCCGAAATAATCAATACCCACATGAGTAAAAGGTGGGAGGTCTGGTGTTATCCGATCCTCGGGTAGGTCTGACATTTTCTGTACTCCAGGTTTTCCTAGTGCACGTCTGCAGACCACACACTAATGATCTTCCTGGTCATGGAATTAGCGCAGGGTAGCCAGTACCATTCCCTTAGCTTGGAAAGGGTGTGTCCTCTCCCTGAGTCGCAGCTGTTCATGGATTTGCTTCACAATCAGGCTTGATATGCGAGTGTGTTTGGGCAGAATCAGAGGGCGTTTCTCTTCCACTGGCATGGCCATTTTGTTCAGCCTACCTCCCACTCTCAGCAATCCATTATGTGGATCCAGTTTTAAAATGGAGCTGGATAGTTTCACCGATCTTCCCATCCTGAGAGACGTTATCTCTTCCTTGAAGTGCTGCTCTTGAGAGTAGCGTATGAGTGCATGCTTTGCATCGGTCAACTCCTCTACTGACAGGCTAGGTTGCAATGTGAAGTTGGTGGAGGCTTGATCCATGCTAGGACCCGAATCCTTCTTTTGGAGCCTGGACCAAAGTAGTTGTTTCAGTCTTAGGAACCACGCAGCTGCTCTTATCAACCGATTCCAAGTTGAGTAGTACCTAGGTTTAGGTTTAGGTTTACTTTATTTGTTCAAGGGGGACAGTGTACATTAATAAAACATTTTACAGATGTAAATGCACCCAATTTTAGCCAAAAGGCTAGTTTCCATTGGCAGTCCCCCTGCCAGAAAGTACAGGCTAAAATCCTGTGTAAAAAAGGGGTTAGCAATAAAAACAGAATAAAATCAAAACAGAATAAAATCTAATCAGCTGACTTGTCGGGTTCGTTTCTTCCACAGAAACACTACTTACAAAGACCTCCTTCTTGACTTCTGGGTCATCCTGGTGCACTGAACTATATAACTCATCTGGTCTCTTCGGTCAGTGCTCCTCTCCCTTTTGTAAGAATCCTGGGCCACTAAACCATTGCTTTGAATTGAGCATCTTGTCAGCATCCAAACCTCTTGACGCCTCATCTGCAGGGTTTTCCTTCGAGCTCACGTACCTCCATTGAGATGTTGTGGTGAGGTCCTGAATAACGGCCAGACGATTGGCCACAAATGTCCGAAATCTTCTTTTCTCATTCTAGACATATTTCAGGACTGTCTGGCTGTCTGTCCATAGTACTGACTCTTTCAGTGTCAGGTGTAGCTCCTTTCTGAGCATTCTGTCCATACGGGAAGCCAGAGTAGCAGCGGCAAGTTCCATCCGAGGGATTGTTACTTGCGTATCCTGACTCATTGTCACTGTGCCGTATCCTGACTCGCTTGCATCACAGAAGTGGTGGAGTTGAACAGCTTCCAGTTTCCCAAAACCAGCGGGTTTCATGCACCTGTTTATCCTGAACTCTGACAGCTTGTCCAGGTCTGAAAACCACTCTTGCCACCGTTTTGCCAGTGGCTCCGGAATGTCTGCCTCCCATCCGCACTTGTTCCTGCAGAGTTATTGATGAATCATAGGGAGCTAGGAAACCAAGTGGGTCATACATGGAACATACGATGGAAAGAATGCCTCTCCTGGTTAGAGGTCAATTCCTGATGGTAACTCGGAAATTGAATGTGTCACTTTCAAGGTTCCCTTGCAGGCCCATGGCTCGTTGTGTTGCCACCTGTCTGTTGTTGGGCATCATCACATCTCCTTTTTGAAAGGGGAGTGGCATGATGACCATTTTTTAAGGTTATCGAACTGGTGGCGATCTTCATGAACTTTCTGTCTTCTACTGATAGTTCATTCTGCTCATCATGGTGCTTTTCAGAAAAGTCTTGATTGTATTGTTTCACAAGCAGGTTCTCCAGTTTTTCAATTGATATTCTGTTTGCTGTGGCTTTGGGTCTTCCTGTCTCATCCACCGCGTTGATGTTAAGTGGACCACAAACCGCCCATCCCAAGAGTGTCCTCACAGCATATGGTCCGTCATCCTGACTGTTTATGATCTGCCAAGGTTCCATGGCTCTTGGAGTATTGACTCCAATCAGAAGTTCCACATCTGCATCAATCTGAGTGGTGTGAACATCCTTCAGGTAGGGCCATTTTTTCAGTTCCTCTTGAGTAAGGATGTTTTCTTTTGACACTGGGATTGCTGGTTGAGTGTAAATTGTAGGCAGTGCAAGAAATGTGTCATCATCGATGTTGCCTACCTCCAGGCCTGATATCTCATATGCTGGGACAGGTTTCTCTTGTGCCATTGTTGTAAGGAGAATTGATGTTTTCCGGCCCTTAGCATTCAGCTTCCTCATGAGGTTATCTGTGCAAAAGAATGCCGAGCTGCCATGATCTAAGAAGGCGTATGTAGTTACATACCTACTTCCGTCTGCCTGTTTCACCTTAACTGGCACGATGGCTAAAGCACAGTCCTTACCCGCCCCATTATCTTCACCAAGCCTCACCAGAGCACTACCCACAGTCTTCTTGGTCAGGGGTGGTGTCCTCACCTGTTGAGGTGTTTTCACCTTCCATGTTGTAGACCTGACTGTTCCTTTTTGCTTGTCTGGTCCTTTCTTGTCATCTGTTTCTGTGTAGCAGAGTCAGGTGTTTTTTCTGGCAATGCTGACAACTCATCCGCTGGCTACAGTTCCTACTGAGATGTCCCTTGGTGAGACAACCAAAACAAAATCCATTCACCTTTAAGAACTCTATTTTCTCCAGATGTTTCTGAGCTCTTATCCTCTTGCAGGCTTCAAGTGAATGATCGCCTGCACAGTATAAACAAGGAGTTCTAAAAGCCTCAGAGCCATCTGCCTTGGATCCCACATTACTGACTGTAGACTGTTTGTTTGTGGCTGGTGTCACTGTCGTGACAAAGCTGCTTCTCTCCTTTCTCTCCTTAACCGGTGCTGGATGGATGGCTGCTCATGTTTGCCATCCAGAGGCTGCAGTCTTGAGGTACCTTGGTGCAGCTCTGTCAGGACCATAATCCTGAATATTGGCAATTTTGGCTTGTTTCTCCAGATAAGCCACAAGATCCTTGAATTTGGCTCTTTGCCTAGTGCGCTCCTGGATGTCGTAGGCCGTTGACCTCCACCTTTCTCTGATCCTAAAGGGTATCTTGGATAAGATCAGTCTCAGGTTAGATGGATTGTCCAGCTCACCCATATAGTGAAGCTCCTGCATTGCATTAGTGCATCCTCTCAGGTAGAGGACGTAGGCGTGCAAAGCTTGACTATCCTCTGGTTTGATGCTGGACCAGTCCAAGGCTTTCTTTATGTAAGCATTTGTGATTCTTATTTCATCTCCAAAATTCTCTTTGAGCAGAGGCATGTGTAGGCAGCTCCGCACTCCGCACACTACTGATCTGTAGTGTACTGTTCCAAAAAGTAGAGTCTATCTTGATCACTTGTGGTTCTGTTTTCTATGCCGTACTCGAAAGCTTGCATGAATGATCTAAAGTTCATAGGATCTCCGTCAAACATGGGAATCTCCCTGGTTGGGAGTAGCGCCAGATTCTTCTGTGTGACAAGTATCTCTGTAATGTCATTCTGTCTTGCCATGACATTTGATAGAACCTGGTCTGTTTGGGTTTGACCCTGTTGTCCTGCTGTAACTCCAGATGGTTGTAGCTGAAGCTGTACAGGGTGCTGATGCTGATATTGTGCAGGTGGTTGTTGCCAAGGTTGTGGCTGAGGTAGCACATATGGTTGTGGCCGATATTGTACAGGTGGTTGTGGCTGTACATGTGGCTGTGTCTGATATTGTACAGGTGGTTGTGGCTGTACATATGGTAGTTTGGGTCTCACTGCTTGTGGAGGCCTCTGTGTTTGTTGTTGAGATTTCTGGTGGGAGGGTTGCTGAGCCTGTAAAGGTTGTTGAGGTTGCTGCTGTGAGGGTTGCTGAGCTTGTAAAGGTTGTTGAGGTTGCTGCTGTGAGGGTTGCTGAGCTTGTAAAGGTTGTTGAGGTGTGTGTGCCCATGCATACTGGTCCAAGAGCTGTCTTTGAACAGGGGTTTTTGGAACAGCATTTATAGATGCATACTCTACCGGTGATTGCAGTGTATGTAGTCCTTCTGAGGTTTCAAGAGCGTGTGCTTGGTCAACATATTCATTCATACCATCTCCTTGAGATTGCATGTTGTACACATACCCATCCATTTGAGAGGGGAGTAGGTGAGTTTGAGACGGATACCTCATGGTTCGAGATACTGAGTTGGTTAGAGATGATGTTTCAAAAGTCAAGTTTCTCCTTCTCAGCCTTTAATTTAGCCTTTAATTTAGCCTCCTGCAGCTTTAATTTATCCTTCTGCAGATTTAATTCAGACTCTAATTCAGCCTCCTTTAGATCCAGAGATTGTCTGGCTGAAAGTGCAGTGGTGCGGGCCTGTAGGCTGGCTGGCTCAGCTTTAGCTCTGAAAAGGGAGGCAGATAACCTGGAAGAGCTAGTTCCACTTGATCTTGATGATCATTTTGATGATCATTTTGATGATAATCTTGATGGGGCCCTGGCCCCCACGGCTGAAACGCTATCCTCTGGTCTTATTGTAGCCTGAAGGTCCTTTTCCCTATCTTGAGTCTCAACTCGTCCTTGGACCACAGACTCAATTTGGCCTGGAGCCAGGGTTTCCCTGTTCTTATTCTCCTCCATCAACCAAGCATCAGTCTCAGTAAGAAATGCATTGAATCTATCCATTTTCGGTTCATACCATTGTGTTTTATCATCCTCACCATCATCCATTAAATACAATTGTACAGACTCATTTGTGATCTTAGAATCACTGAGTGCATTATTAGATAATGTCAGGTGCGATTTTACTCCTTCTTCATCTTTTAATAGCACCAGTTGTTTGATCTCATTTAATTTTTGGGTGCAAGCTGCAAGCTTTCCTCTATGTGTTGCTCGTAATTGTTTCAATTAATTTTCCCCCGTCAAATTCATGTTATCCATTTCAGAATCCGTCATCTTAGTTAATGTTTATTCGCCAATTTGTCTCACAACCGTCTAATTATATCCCACAGCGCCGTGTGTGCCCGTAGTTCATTGATACTCTCGCCAGAGCTTTATTACTTTATTACTTCCATTGATGTCTTCAGGATGATTCACTGAATCGCTGTATGGGTGGTTCTTTTCCAACGCCGCGGTTGATCGATTCCTTCCTTTCCAACGCCGTGGTTTATCGATTCCTTTTTTGCGATCACATTGTTTTCCAATCTTCTTTCGTCACCAAACAAAAATAGTTTTCTTCTGCAAGTTTTCGGACTTATTGTAGCGGCCTCTGCCTGGGTCCACTTCCGTGGCAGTCGGGGAGGTAATTCCGTACGCACTTTCTAATCAATAATAGTCTCCACACTTTCAGTTCCGTTGTCAGATATCAAGTGGATATCCGATTTATTTAGAAAAGTAATTCACATGGAAGATGGGACCAAAGCGGTCAGAAAACTGTGTGCCTTTCCCCGTTCTACGCCACCCAGGTGATTACCATTACTAATTTATGCCCTCAGCTGCGCAGTGCCTGGTCCACCTAGACAGTACCATTATTCAGCCAAGTCCACCCACAATACAACTGAGCCAATCCATTTCCCCCCGAATAGGCCAACACTGGGCAAGCATTCCCTTTTTGGCTACACAGATAAATCATAACATTCACGTAAATCATATCCTTCTATTTGATATAATAATAATAATAATAATAATAATAATAATAATAATAATAATAATAATAATAATAATAATAATAATAATAATAATAATAATAATAATTATTATTATTATTATTATAATTATAATTATAATCATAATAATAATTATAATAATAATAATAATAATAATAATAATAATAATAATAATAATAATAATAATAATAATAATAATAATAATAATAATAATACATAACTAAAACACTCATATGGCTCTTACAACTTCCGTTTTCACACTTTAGGAGGCATAGCTTTTCCAGCCTATTGTGGGGTGCTAAGCGATTGTCATTGAGCGACAGGCGATCGCATCGCCAGGCGACGTAATAATAATAATAATAATAATAATAATAATAATAATAATAATAATAATAATAATAATAATAATAATAATAATAATAATAATAATAATAATAATAATAATAATAATAATGTTATGGTTTGAAACCGACCCCAATCGCACAACACAAGACAGGTATGAGAGTAAGCCAAAACAGGGCAATATTTATTATATAACAAAAAGCGGCACAGTCCCTTTAAGGGAGAACACAAAAAACACTAGAGTCCATGAAATATGAAAACTGCGGCACTGTGCCTTTAACAGGCGAACAGGCTAAGGGACTAGGGGCACTGGAGAGGGGGACAGGGACAGAGGCCCGGAGAGGCGGGCTAGAGACTGGGACAGAGGCCCGGAGAGAGGGGCTGGGGACGGGGACAGGAATCCAACGGCAGAGGCCTGACACGGGGACCGGGGGCCCGACGGCGGAGGCCGGGCACAGGGATCCTCTTCCGTCCCTACACCGAGTAGGGCTCTGCTGCTCAGAAAGGAATCCTCCTCCTCCTCCTCGGATGCTGCAGACGGGCAGCGCAGAACAAAGGGGGTCCCAGGGGACCGGGGCGAGAACACGCCATCCCCCCGTGGAATAGGGAGCGATGGCGAGCCGGGGTCCGAGGGAGAACACGCCATCCCCCCGTGGAATAGGGAGCGATGGCGAGCCGGGGTCCGAGGGAGAACACGCCATCCCCCCGTGGAATAGGGAGCGATGGCGAGCCGGGGTCCGAGGGAGAACACGCCATCCCCCTGTGGAATAGGGAGCGGTGGCGTCCGAGGGAGAACACGCCATCCCCCCGTGGAATAGGGAGCGATGGCGAGCCGGGGTCTCACGCCGGAGACGCGGCAGGTGATGGTAGCAACAAGATGGCACGACGTCTGGAGTGAGAACAAAGGGATCCTCCCGTGGAAGTATAGAGAGCGAAGACGATGTCCCACTCCAGGAAACGGCAGTAGATGGTAACGTACAGAACCAGCGTACAGAACACAGAACGACCCGACAAGGACTGGAGGGGAGTCTGCAACCTAAGTACTCTCCCGAGCTGATCGCAAACTCCCAACAGGTGCGTGAAGGTAGAGGAACAAGAATGTCCAAAGGTGGGGGCTGGTGAAGAGTAGGAGACAGGGAAAAATCCTCGCAAGGGTGGGGGCTGGTGAAGAGTAGGAGACAGGGAAAAAGTCCTTGCAAGGGTGGGAGCTGGTGAAGAGTAGGAGACAGGGAAAAGTCCTCGCAAGGGTGGGGGCTGTTGAGGAGAGTAGACAGGGAAAAAGGTCCAGGGACAGGCGAATCCTCACAAATAATAATTGTTCTGAAGGTCCAGATTAACACATAAAGTCCATGTTTATTATTTGTATACCTTATATATTGTTTATGTATACAAGATATATATTTCACGTCGTCTATTTACCTAACAGTATTTTATCATTCGCTTCTTTGCATATGTTCCATTCTTAACGCCGTAGGCGCGCGCGCATGCACCTGTAGACAGCGTGAGCGCATGCGCAGTGTTTTAGAACATGCCCGGGCATATAGTGAGAGAGAGAAAAACGTTTGGTGCAGCAGTAAACCAGACGGCAAGCACTGTACCTAGATAGAGAGCTGGACGGCTAATTAGATAATAACCATAATATGGTCGAGCCACCATTGGCAAAGCAGAGTGACTTGTTCGAGCGAAGTGAAGTAAATAGCAATCTCTGTAGATTTGCAGACGGGCAAATAAGGAAGTAACGTTGAGAGACTTCTAGCTGAACCCAGCGGCGTTCTGGATTCAACTACCTATTACGGACTACATGCGGGTTAGCCTTAGCATAAAAGGGCTAACTAGCTAGCGGCCATGCCAACGGCCGTTTGGAATATTAGCTATTAATCCTGCCATCGGGCGCTTGGAATACAGGAACCAGGTCCGTACGAGACCCCCCCCCCCTAACCAGCGACGACAGGATTATCCCACTTTGGTCTGCAGCTCTCTGGAGTAGGAACTCCAGAGAATATCGTCTCCATCCGCCATCTTGCTTCCCCCGTGCTGTTTACTCCGTCTCACTCCGTTCAGAGCTCCAGCGGTCGGGTACTAGTAGTTTAGGACTACAATTGTGGCTCGAAGGACCAATTGTAGCTAAGGGGCTACATGACCCTGACTGTATTTAAAGGATAGGTTAGACCACTACTAAATATTAATTTAGTTAACGGAGTGAGACGGAGTAAACAGCACGGGGGAAGCAAGATGGCGGATGGAGACGATATTCTCTGGAGTTCCTACTCCAGAGAGCTGCAGACCAAAGTGGGATAATCCTGTCGTCGCTGGTTAGGGGGGGGGTCTCGTACGGACCTGGTTCCTGTATTCCAAGCGCCCGATGGCAGGATTAATAGCTAATATTCCAAACGCCCGTTGGCATGGCCGCTAGCTAGTTAGCCCTTTTATGCTAAGGCTAACCCGCATGTAGTCCGTAATAGGTAGTTGAATCCAGAACGCCGCTGGGTTCAGCTAGAAGTCTCTCAACGTTACTTCCTTATTTGCCCGTCTGCAAATCTACAGAGATTGCTATTTACTTCACTTCGCTCGAACAAGTCACTCTGCTTTGCCAATGGTGGCTCGACCATATTATGGTTGTATCTAATTAGCCGTCCAGCTCTCTATCTAGGTACAGTGCTTGCCGTCTGGTTTACTGCTGCACCAAACGTTTTTCTCTCTCTCACTATATGCCCGGGCATGTTCTAAAACACTGCGCATGCGCTCATGCTGTCTACAGGTGCATGCGCGCGCGCCTACGGCGTTAAGAATGGAACATATGCAAAGAAGCGAATGATAAAATAATGTTAGGTAAATAGACGACGTGAAATATATATCTTATATACATAAACAATATATAAGGTATACAAATAATAAACGTGGACTTTATGTGTTAATCTGGACCTTCAGAACAGCCGCCCCCTAATTAGTCGGAACCTAATTAGCAAATAAAATTTGGGCCACAGATTAATATCAAAGGTCAAGTCAATTTCTCCATAAGGGGCTATGGGGAGTTGGAAGTAACCTATAAAGTCGATGGGTTATCGTCATTGTCAGGAGAGTCAGGGAACGCAGGAAGCTCTATCAACTTAGCTACTGGTCTGGTATAAGTCCGCCCTTGGACGATGACCTCTGCCGCTCTGACCTTCCCATCCGAACCATTGATTACTCGGCTCACACGGCCGGCTGGCCACGTAGCTCGGGGTAGTGACTGGTCTATGATCATCACGACGGTCCCCACGGTCAGGTTGTCCCTGTCTTTTACCCATTTCTGGCGGGCTTGAAGGGAGGGTAAGTAGTGTAGGAGGAAGCGGGCCCAAAACTGGTCGGCCAGTACTTGGCTGTGTCTCCACATTCTCCGTCCGCTCATCTCGTCCTGTCTGTACACAGTCTGAGGAAGGGCAGGGTCCAGCCGCCCCATCAAGAGGTAGTTTGGGGTGATGGGGTCGACGTCAGCTACATCGCTTGAAATGTAGCCGAGGGGCTTGGAGTTCAGAACTCCCTCAATCTCGGTGAGGACCATAGCCAGGACTTCATCGCCCACTGTCTGGGCTCCAAGTACGGTGTACATAGCAGTCTTTATTGATCGGACCTCTCTCTCCCACGTTCCCCCGAAATGGGGAGCATTCGGTGGATTGAACTGGAAGGTGACCTGCGCCGGAGCAAGGCGAGTCTTGAGTTCTTCACCCATGTTCAGGAAGCTCGCTCTCATTTCCGTGTCTCCTCCTCGGAAATTTGTCCCTTGGTCTGACAATAGCACTGAGGGGGTCCCTCTCCTCGCTTGGAACCTCCGGAATGACATGAGGAACGAGTCGGTACTCATCGACTGAAGGAGCTCAATGTGGACAGCTCTGGTGGTCATGCATTTATACACGATACCCCACCTCTTCTCTGTTCCTCTTCCTCTCTTGACATTGAATGGGCCGAAGCAGTCCACGCCCGTGGAATGGAAGGCCCGCTCGCCGACTCGGAGGCGGCAGGGAGGCAGGTCTGCCATCTTCGGGATAATAGGCTGTGCCCTCCACTTGCGACAGGTCGGGCAAGTTCGTTGGAATCGGCGTACGGCTTCTCTCCCTTGGAGTATCCAGAAGCGCCGCCGGATCTCCGCAAAGACTCGCTCAGTCCCCGCGTGGCACACCACCTCGTCGTATTTCTGAATGATCAGGTCTGTTACCCTGTGTCGGCTGCTTAGGACGATGGGATGCTTAACATCCTCGGCCAAGTCCGGGACCCGTCTCAACCGACCCCCCACCCTGATGAGGCCCTGGGCGTCGATTTCTGGGGCTAAGGTGAGGAGTCGACTGTCTGATGGGACTGGCTTTGCCCTTATCAAACACTCCATTTCCTCTGGGAAAGAGTCTCTCTGCGCCCTCTGCAGCACAAGAAGTTCCGCTTCCTTGTAGGCAGATGCACTGAGGTCTGTGGTGGGGGGAAGCTCAGGGTGGTGCCATAGGAATGTCTATGCACAATATTATAAACCAAAGGTCCCCTAGATACCTCCAAAACTACTTCACCCCGGTCAACGAATCCCACAACCACAGAACTAGAGCAAGCATAGCAAACCTGAAGCCTGCTTCTTTCCGATCGAAACTGGGCCAATGCTCCCTTACTTTCTCTGGAGCCCAGGATTGGAACAAGCTGCCTCTCCCCATCAAGCAGAGCTTGAGCCTCCACAGCTTCAAGAGAAGCGTCAGGAAGTGGCTCATGGACAGAATAGAAGAATAGCCCCCTATAGTTTGAATGGGTTTCCAATCAGTTTTTAGTTATTGTGGGGTATACAATTTTAGCAATAGGTTAGTCTTTTAATGTTTTAAATGTTTGAGCTTTGTGTTATTGTCAGTTTTTAGTTATTGTGGGGTATACAATTTTAGCGATAGGTTAGTCTTATAATGTTTTAAATGTATGAGTGTTGTGTTATTGTCGTGTTTTTTTTTGTTGTGGCCTAACAGCCCTGGGACCATGACGGAAATAAGGGTTTTACTCTTTCTCATGTTATCCTTTGGATCCTTGTTGTGTGTTTTTAATCCATCAATAAAATCAAATCAAATCAATGTCCTTTTTTGGGCACTCTCCAGAGTTTGACAGTCGTCTAGGTCCGGGCCCGTTGGAGCCGGGGCTTGACTCAGCCCGCAGAACATGGACCTTTTTATTTCTGACTCGTCCTGGTTCGCATCCCACGGTGTTGAGATAGGCCACTTCTCCTCCGGGAGTCTGAGGAACTCTGGGCCATCACTGTATGAGTTAGGACGGGTGAAGTCGGCTAGGGACATCCCCCGTGTGATGACATCCGCTGGGTTCTGCTTGGTGTCAACATATCTCCAACATTCCGCTCCTACCAGGTCTTGGATTTCCGATACTCGGACTCCTACGAACACTTTGTACCGACAGGAGGCAGACTGGATCCAGGTGATCACGGTCATGGAGTCTGACCATAGGATGATCTCACGCACCGGTATGGTGAGTTCATTTTTCAGCATTTTGGCAAGTTGCGCGCCTACCAGGGCTGTGCAGAGCCCAGTCGCGGAATCGACTGCTGCTTGCGGGGAGCAATCCTCGAACGGGCCAGGACAAAGGCTACGTGGACTTCTTCTCGAGCTCTCAGGTAAGCCACTGATCCGTACGCCACTTCCGAGGCATCGCTGAAGACGTGCAGGTCTATCTGACACGTCTCCAGTCGCACGGTAGGGGGGAAGTAACTCCGCGTGATGGCAACCTCGCGAAGTAAGACAAGTTCATCCTCCCACTCTCTCCATGTGGTCGCTAGGTGCTCGGGTATGGGGTCATCCCAGCCCTGCTCCTTGGCCCACAATTCTCTCACCAGCATCTTCGCTCGGGTGGTGTAGGGGAGAATGCACCCCATAGGGTCGTACTGGCTGGCGAGTGTTCGGTACACACTCCGCCGAGTGGTCAGTCTAGTCGTGGGCGTCTCCTGGTCCGTCCTCAGAGGTGTGTGCCGGTAGTGAAGCAAGTCCGTCTTAAAGCGCCAGACGAGACCCAGCGTCATCTCTTATGCTTCGCCTGGGGTGTGCGCCATCGAGGTCTCGCTGCTAGCGGCCTTAGTCTCTGGAGGGAGGTGCCGGAGAACTTGAGGGTCGCTACTGGCCCACTGTCGGAGGTCGAATCCACCTTTGGCTAACGAAGCCCGTAGCTTCATCAGGATGCTCTCTGCTTCTTCTGGCGTGGATACGCTCTGTAGACAGTTGTCCACGTAGAAACTTCGTTCCACGCTGTGTCGGACATCATCGTCAGCTCCGGGGTCTTCGGCCACGTGCTTCTGTAACGCGAACGTGGCGCAGCACGGGCTGCAGGTGGTGCCGAAGGGGAGTACCTCCCATTGGTATATCGAGGGTTGTTCGTCGTCGAGCCTCTCCCTCCACAGAAACCTCAGTAAAGGCTTGTCTTCCTCCATCAGTCGAACTTGTAAGAACATCCCCAAAAGGTTTCCCCCCCTGATAAGATAAACCCAATGGAAAAACATGCACAACAATAGATCGCTAACACTGTGGCGTCCTTGACGAAGACGGACAGGAGCACTTGGATTGGTCCCCTGGCGCGGCTCACGTTGACGCCTGTCTGCTCCCGGCTGCCCTTGGGGGGGAAGGACGACGGGATGGGTTAATCGCAGATACGAATTGCATGCATGCATCGCATGTGTGCCGATTGATGACCTCTGAGCAGGTCCTAAATTATTATTATTATTATTGATGTCGCCGCTGATGGCCACTTTGTCCTGACGAAAGCGTATCAGGACGCCGAGGAGGGAGGGTCCAAGTGTAGGACCGGGCAGGAGTAGGCTATACAGATTCTGCTGTCCAATCTGATGACTGCAATTGAACACAATGCGTTTTTTTCCGTTGTGGGTGACCTTGTGGTGGGGCACGTACCAGGACTCTGTCGTCCCTTCTGCCTCGTGGTCATCGATTTTCTTTATGTGGCCGGCCGTTACCAGCTTCTCGATCTCGGCGCGATAGATCGTTGCTTGTGGGGGGTTCTTGGCGAGGCGCCGCTCAGTGCTCTGTAGGTAGTGGTGCGTCGCTCCCTTAGGCACGTGCAGAGTGGGCATCCCTTCTCGCCTCAAGAGTGGGGTCGCGTATCTTAGCACTCCGTCGACCTCGACCCTAGTAGTCTTCTGCTCTAGTAGAGCGATGGCATACTTGTCTTCCTTGGACCGAACCATCTTGCGTTCGTTCTTGAATGGCAGCGCATCTAGCGTCCATAACCTCTCAATGTGCTGTAGGAGAGTGGGGTCTGTGTCGCTCGCCTTGGTGTAAAGGCAGCGTGTGGACGTTGGTTGGCTGGAAGGCCTGGAGAGGGGGCCCTGGAGCGTCCACCCCAGCCGGGTCTTAACCGCGGCTGGGCATCCTCTGGGTCCGATGTGGACCGCATCAGTAGGGACAATGAGGTCCGCGAGGTCGGACCCAATGAGTAGGGTGGGTGTGGCGCCGCTGATAGGTGCTATGGGCAATTGGCGTAGGTGGTCGTACTTTTCCCTCAGCTGTGGGATGGGGTAATCATAGCGTGACAAGCCTATGTCGTAGCTCGTGAACGCCTTGCTGATGGCGTACCGCTTCTCAGGTTGGTCGATCGCTGCGATGGTGAACGAGACGTTTTCACCTTTGATTGTCTTTAAGTCTCGACTAATGGTACGGAGAGTCATGGTCTCCTCGGGACCCCACAGGTCCAACTGGGTCGCGGCGGAGGCGAGGAGGAGTGTCTTCTCCGACAGAATAGGGAGTTTGTGAATTGGAGTATGCCAGCGCAATGTTGTGCGCTCTAGTTACCTTGAGATGCTTAAGGAGAATGGCGTACTTGTATGGCTCGTCCTGTACGCGTGAATATTAAAGGCAACCAACTTGTGTTCGGCTTTTCTCTGATTGGCCGCGCCCCCCCGCCCCCACGCGCAGGCAAGCGCAGCCGTCCCACGTCCCAAATGAAATCCAAAGAGCACGCGCGGCAGCGCGGCAGCGCGGGCAACCAACTTCTGTAGTGTTGGGCTGCTGTTCCAACGCACTTGTGTTGGGCTGCGGTAGCAGTGGAGCGCTGCTGACTGATTATTATGTTTCGCGTTTTTAACAACCAACGGTAGATTCACTCGTCACTGTACATGTATAAACAAAGCCCATACAGTTATGAAATAATAAACACTGTTAGGACTCGCAATAATAAACACTGTTACGACTATATATATATATATATATATATATATATATATATATATATATATATATATATATATATATAGGTACTAAATACCTATATGTCCCTATGCCATAAATGTCATGTATGTTGTGTATGTCATAAATGTCTATATGAATTGAAAATGGGGGACCCTGATGTAAACAAGACAAACGTCTTTCTCAGGTCTGCATCCCCTTTATGCATTCGCAAATATGAGAGCTCTGTCATTGAAGTGGGTGGTGGCAGTGTAACAACGTTCACCCTGATGTAAAGTAGCGATTTTTATTGTTTTGTCATGACAACCCAATTACATAATCCAACATATGTGTAAAGAAACAACATATTCCAGTTAACGGTATATTTTTTAATGATTCATTACGGTATAAATTAGGTTAACTGGAGCTGTGGAGGCTCCTTGCTGAAGAGCCAGCGGGGCAATGCGGTTGTTCATTCACCGGCTTCCGTGCGCCTCCCGCGGCTTGACTCGGTTCAGCGTTCACCCTGATGTAAAGTAGCGATTTTTATTGTTTTGTCATGAAAACCCAATTACATAATCCAACATATGTGTAAAGAAACAACATATTCCAGTTAACGGTATATTTTTTAATGATTCATTACGGTATAAATTAGGTTAACTGGAGCTGTGGAAACTATTATCTTAAATTATGGCTATGTGTCTAATATGGCTGTCTCAAACACAAGGACCTGGGGGAGCCTCATGCGCATGCGCGGCTCTCTGCCGCGACTCTCTTGTCTCTCTTGTCTCTCTTGCCGCAAGGCCGCGTGCTAGTGGATTGATTGATTGGCCGTGAGGCCAATCAGAGAAACGCTGAACGAAAAGCTGAACACAAGTTGGTTGCCTTTAATATTCACGCGTCCTGTACTCCTGAGATGATTGTCTCTAGGCACATACGCAGCTCGGTATACTGCGCTCGGTCTTCTCTTGTGAAGTCTGGGAATATGGGGGTCCCAATGTAGGGTGCCATAGAGGGCTGTGACACTGACACACGTGGGGGAGGGGCGTTCTCGGCGAGTCTCCCGGTACGTTGGGTCGTTGGTTCGTGCTGGGCGGGAACCAGGGGCTGGGTTGCCAGGCGTTAGTCTTCAGTGCCGTCTGGTGCTCGAACTCCCCACTGGGGCGTGTTGGGGGTTCATGACGCAGCGTGTCGTGACTGAGCCCGGGGCTGCGCTGTGCCTCCTGGTCTGAGATGGAGTAGTGCGGGTGGGCCTTCTGTCCTCCCTCGTCCTCAGTCAGGCTTTGTAGTTGCTCGGCTAGCTGCTCTGCAACGTAGGCAGGTTCTTCCCTTAGGCGGGTTCCCATGTAGCTTCGTCGGGTCGGGGAGGGTGCCCTCGACCCTTGGCGTGATGATCTCCGGGAGCTCCGGGTGGAAGAATGGGGAGTTACATTCTGGAGTG
Source organism: Notolepis coatsorum (assembly GCF_963971535.1). Taxonomy (NCBI): domain Eukaryota; kingdom Metazoa; phylum Chordata; class Actinopteri; order Aulopiformes; family Paralepididae; genus Notolepis; species Notolepis coatsorum. The sequence continues at coordinate 54,019,235 of NC_140167.1, forward strand.
CTTGCGCCATCATTTGTGCTTGTAGGCGGTCTCGCTCCATGTTTTCTTCAGCCTGGAGGCGCCTCTCTTCCAGTCTGAGATGTTCGCGCTCACTCTCTCGTTGCGCCTGGAGGTGTCTCTCTTCCACTCTGAAATGTTCACGCTCACTCTCTCGTTGTGCCTGGAGGCGGTCCCTTTCGGCCGAGGCGGTTATCGTGGCGATCAGGACTTGCGCTAGCCTCCTATCGGCCCCGCTTGGGGATGACGCTGATGACCTTGATTCGGAGCTGACTGGGCTGGGCGGCGACCTGGTGGTCTCACGCGCTCCGAGGTCCATCTCGGAGGCGCGGTACTCTGTCTTCTCCCGCGCTCCGAGGTCCATCTCGGGGGCGCGGTACTCTGTCCTTTCATGCGCTCCGAGGTCCATCTCGGGGGCGCGGTACTCTGTCCTTTCGTGCGCTCCGAGGTCCATCTCGGGGGCGCGGTGCTCTGTGGGTATAGTCAAGTCATGCCTCGCTTGTCCCCCCCTGTAAGCTAAGTTAGTTTCACTTAAACTAGCTTGGGTCTCTACATCTAGGGTTGACTCCTCTGTAAGGTTGGGCATGCTTGAGCTACCAATGTTATCCCTGCTTAGCATCCTCTTGGATAAGCTATGAGGTAAATCTACAGCGTAGCCCTCCAAGTAGGGAGGGGGCTGACGCTGGTGCCTAGGGCGCTCTAATCGGGAGATCTGGTTGGGGAGTGTCCGCCGCTGGCCATATTATCACTGATATTATCACTGATACCCTCCGGCTCGAAGGACCAATTGTAGCTAAGGGGCTACACGACCCTGACTGTATTTAAAGGATAGGTTAGACCACTACTAAATATTAATTAGCCAGACATTAAATGTACACAAAATGGCGGACACTCTATTAACTGCGAGGGGACAGTGATACAAAGTTGAATAATCACTTTAATGTTAAAGGCAAACATACATATTATATAGCACAGATCTCCTGTTACTAAGATAATGTCAATGCAACAAAGTCCGAGGTAAGTATAGTCCTAAACTACTAGTACCCGACCGCTGGAGCTCTGAACGGAGTGAGACGGAGTAAACAGCACAGGGGAAGCAAGATGGCGGATGGAGACGATATTCTCTGGAGTTCCTACTCCAGAGAGCTGCAGACCAAAGTGGGATAATCCTGTCGTCGCTGGTTAGGGGGGGTCTCGTACGGACCTGGTTCCTGTATTCCAAGCGTCCGATGGCAGGATTAATAGCTAATATTCCAAACGCCCGTTGGCATGGCCGCTAGCTAGTTAGCCCTTTTATGCTAAGGCTAACCTGCATGTAGTCCGTAATAGGTAGTTGAATCCAGAACGCCGCTGGGTTCAGCTAGAAGTCTCTCAACGTTACTTCCTTATTTGCCCGTCTGCAAATCTACAGAGATTGCTATTTACTTCACTTCGCTCGAACAAGTCACTCTGCTTTGCCAATGGTGGCTCGACCATATTATGGTTGTATCTAATTAGCCGTCCAGCTCTCTATCTAGGTACAGTGCTTGCCGTCTGGTTTACTGCTGCACCAAACGTTTTTCTCTCTCTCACTATATGCCCGGGCATGTTCTAAAACACTGCGCATGCGCTCACGCTGTCTACAGGTGCATGCGCGCGCGCCTACGGCGTTAAGAATGGAACATAATGCAAAGAAGCGAATGATAAAATACTGTTAGGTAAATAGACGACGTGAAATATATACTTATATACATAAACAATATATAAGGTATACAAATAATAAACGTGGACTTTATGTGTTAATCTGGACCTTCAGAACAATAATAATACATAACTAAAACACTCATATGGCTCTTACAACTTCCGTTTTCACACTTTAGGAGGCATAGCTTTTCCAGCCTATTGTGGGGTGCTAAGCGATTGTCATTGAGCGACACGCGATCGCATCGCCAGGCGACGTCGGTCGCTCGCCGTGTGCGGACCACTATAGACTAAACAACATAGATTGAAGCCTGCATTTCTCAACCAAGGTGCCTTGCCTACCGTTTTGCTGTGGAAAGAGACAATACAGAGACAATACAGACCCTCTCCCGTTGGCCGGCGGTGCACAGGCATCACCCACACTTTCACAATTTCCCTGTGCGGAATTGTCTAGTTATTTGATTTATTTTTCTCTTTTTGTGTGTTGTCACTGTAGTCTTGATTTTTGTGGTCTCTGGGTGTGTGTTGTCATAGTTTCATCAGCATCATCATCATCATCATCATCATCATCATCATCATCATCATAATTTATTTATTCGTACATGGAATTACCACAGTCCAACAGTACATATTCATATAATTCACCAAATCCCATGGCCGAAAGGAACAGGAAGAAGAAAAATTCTTATATATACCTGCCCCTACACACACACAACACACAGATAGACTTATTGCGTAAAACCAAACAGAATATACCCATTTTGCAAAAATGGAAACATCAACACAACCAAATTAAATCAACATAAATAAACCCATTTTGTGTATCTATCAGTCAAACTACATTTACGTTCATTCATTTACACACACACACACACACACACACACACACACACACACACACACACACACACACACACACACAGCTATACATTTATATAATGACATTATATTTAATGTATTATTCTGTATTATACTTCTATATACTATATAATTTCTATTTTATTATAATATAACTAAATCATACTATTTATACTACACCATATTGGTACAGTATTATACAATATTTTAATATATTATTATTCTATGTTACGCTGCTATATACTATATTACTATACTCATACTGGCATACACTGCAACTCTATGTCATCCTGACACGCTAAACGGCAATATTATACTAAACTGTGCTATACTGTCTATGTATATTTTCTTTGCACAACCTTTTGAACTGAAATATATTAGTAGAACTCTTTTCATCATTCTGCAAAGAGTTCCATAGTTTGATACCTATAATTGATTTAAATGTCATATCATATGTCAATACGTTTTGTTGTCTTGATGTCCTGTGTGTGCAAAAAGAAAAAACTATAATGTAAAAAGAATAAAAATATAAGTCATACAAAAAATATTTCGTCTCTTGTACGAAAATGTATAGTAAGAAGCAAGATGCTTATCAGGTCCTACCCCATAGTACAATATAAACCCTATATCAACGACTTCATCATTAGTTCTTCTGAGATACATTATGCAAACGTGTGCGTGAGTGAGAGTGTGTGCCCTTTACGCAGGAGCGCGATGACGCAGCACAATCATAGCAACCAGCATGGCGACGGGGAAGCTTTCTCATTCTCATCCGTTTACGTTAGCGTATTAGCTAACTAGTGTTAAAAAGTGAACAATTGGCTATTAGCGTTAGTAGTTATCCACGGCTGGATATGTGTTTAGCGATAACTAAGCTAGCATCCTTTCATTGGGATGCATCAAAGCTCTGGCGTCGATGTACCTGAATGAGGAGCATGGGATACGTTGACTTAAACGTTAGTATGGAGTCGAAAAGAGGTAACGTTAACGTTAGGCGGCTAATACCATTAACGTTGGCGAATTCGTTAACTGGCTAACCAGTCGAATAAATCCTGCTTCGAAGTTAGTGTGGTGTGATGCGGTTCAGAGTACACACTAACAAATGCTAGCTTGATGCTAGGCAAATGCTGTAACGTTAACTTAAGCAGTATTTGTGTTATAAGGACCAGATACGCATGTGTAGAGACTCGTTAACGCTAATCTGTGCAACCAAATGTTAGCTCAGCGAACGTTAGCTACGACTAGGCTGTAGCTAGCTCGTTGGTGTGGTTATTAACTTATGAACTTCATTTCAATTCCAGTGGATGCATCACCTTTGCCTGGGCGCAGCCTTAGTAGCCACAGAGGACAGACAAGTTTGAAAGCCAGCCGTAAGTATCGAGTACCCTATGCAACAAAATGTACTGTATTTGCAAATCTGGTATGTCATAAATGTATAGATGTAGCAGTACTGTCTATCTGTATGTCATATATGTCCGGATGAATTGAAAATTGGGGACCCTGACGAAAACAAGACGAACGTCTTTCTCTGGTCTGCATCCCCTTAACAATTGTGTGTGATTTAATTGATTGATTGAAAACTTTATTAACAGATTGCAGAATGGGTACAGTACAGCTCAATACATACAATTGTTAAGGGGATGCAGACCAGAGAAAGACTTTCGTCTTGTTTACATCAGGGTCCCCCATTTTCAATTCATCGTAACATAATATGCCATACAGATAGACAGTACTGCTACATCTATACATTTATGACATACCAGATTTGCAAATACAGTACTATTTGTGATACGAAAAGAGTCCAGAAAAGAAGTATATACATTTGACGTAGAAACTGTACATTGGAGGAGGTTGGGTAGGTGGGGGGGGGGGGGGGGGGGGGACTGTACATTGGAGGTGGGTGGGGGGAGGTTGGGTAGGAGGGGTGGGTGGGGGACACTGTACAACTGTACAAGCAACACTGTACATTGGAATATTGACAAGACCATACTTGGTCATTTTTACTGTACATTGGAGGGGGTTGTGTTAGGACATTTACAGGGGCCAGTTTCAAATTTTGCAGTCTCCCGTAGGTGTTTTTTGAGTGTTTTTGAAAGTGGGTAGTGATTCACATTCCTTTACAGCTTTGGGTAGTGCGTTCCACATTGATGTGGCATAATTGCTAAACGTGTTTAGTCCCTTGTTTGAGCCGAATCTGGGTTTAACATGATTTGTGGAGCTCCCTCTGGTGTTGTGATCGTGGTATTCACTGACCTTTGGGAAGTATTTTGGCTTGGTCGTGTAGTGTATCTTGTAGACCAGGCCCATTGCAAGTTGCTGTACTCTGTCGTCTACTCTAAGCCATCCTAGGTTGTCAAAGTGGGCAGGGGTGAGGTGGGTTCTAGGAGTAAGGTCAAGCAGTAGTCTGACCAGTTTGTTTTGAGATGTTTGTAATTTTGTGTTTAGCGCCTTTGAGGTGCTTTGGTACCATGAGGTGCAAGCATAGTCGTAGTACCCTTGAATGAGTGCTCCTGCCAGAATCTTCAGGGTATTCTTGTTTACCAGTGAGGAGATCCGGTACAAGAATCGAGTTCGTTGGTTGACTTTTTTTATTACATTGGATGCCATTTTGTCACAGGAAAGATTTGCCTCTAGGATTGAACCCAGGTAGGTAATATCTTCTTTCCTTGTGACAATATTGTCACCCACTGTAACTGAGAAGCCGTCGGTCTTGCTGAGTTTGTTATTTGAACCGAAGAGAATGGACTCTGTTTTGCCCATGTGTAATGATAGTTTGTTATCAGCGAGCCATATCCAGATTTTGCCTAGTTCCGAGCTGAGGGTTTTTTCAACCTGTAACTTGTTCTTGTCAGAGACCAGCAGGACTGAGTCGTCCGCAAACAGGAACAAGTTGCAGTCACAAGCTGTGTATTGAGCTGTACTGTATTGTACCCATTCTGCAATCTGTTAATAAAGTTTTCAATCAATCAATGCCAGTATTGGCTTTCAGAGACAAATTGAATCATGAATACGTTGAGAGTTATTAATTATGTTATGTGTAATAGTGTGGTTCTTCTCTTGCTGTGTGTACGCAGCTTTCTGCCCAGGGTCATCATCAAGCAGGATGACACTGTCTATTATTGAAGACCACATGCTGTCTCATTACAAAAAGGTCTACTCAGCTAAAGGTAGGATGTGAGACATGTAAAAACAGTGAACACAGTAAAGTTCATTGTTTTTAAGTCCAGTTATTTTTATATTGAACCTTTGTTGTCGCATGCTAAGTATTTGTATTAATTTCATTAATGTCTTATAACTTAGTGTTGTGGCCTTTGGGTCTTCTCACCATTTGCCTATACTGAAGTACCTCGATATTTGTGTTCTTCCGCAGCTGTCATTGATGCCTCAGTACCCAAAAGCATGATACACAGTGTGAAATGTAAGACATGTATAAAATAATCCACATATTTTCATTGGAAATTATAAACGGCTCCATTCTTATTATTAAAAAAAAAAACATTCTTAGTTCAGAGTAGTTGTTCAGTTTTTGCACACATGTTCACAGACAATGACCAAATGAGGCGGGAGCAGTTGAAGAAAGGGGGGCGTCCCCTGTCCGCCCACTCTCTCACTCAGAGGGACAGCAGGGTCTTCTGCTCATCAGCCCAGGTAAGTAGCACAGATCACTTATGGCCCTTTTCCATTACATGATACCGGCTCGACTCTACAGGCCTTTTTTTGTTTTCCATTGGGCAAAAGTTGTGGGTAGCACAGTCTGGTACCTTTTTTGGTAACACTGCAAAACAAGACTGCTACTCTAGCCAGACCCTCTACACCATGGTGCCCTCAGTACTAAGCAATACTAGCAAACATGAAATACTTAACCTGCAAACATAACACTGTTTTGACGAGATGAGAGATTCGCTGGGGAAAATCTCTTTTAAATTCATGTAACGTTTTATCAACAACATTAGGTTCACTACAACAGCACCCTGTGGTGGAAAATGAATGAATGAAAACTATAATAGTCTGTTTCCATAGTAAATCATCTGGTGAGTGTTTGATGGTTATTTATTTGTGCTTTAGAATATATCCACCATGAAACAATCAGCAAATAGCATTTTATTTCTCTCATTCATGCTTTGTTCTCTTGCTGCTCCCTCTCCTCGCTCGACCACTGCTCTCTCTCTCAGCTCAGTCAAGCTCTCCTTTTTTTTCTTTTGTCTTTTTAAATGAGCCAGGAAGCCGACAACAAAGCCTAGCTTTACTTTTAACAAATATATTCATTACTTTATCAAACAAAGAGAAATGTCCTCTCCTCTTCCTAAACTGATCCTAAATCGAATCCTAAAACAAATTCAGTCGTCGTCATATGATGTTCTCAAATCGATGAGTAATCGTGTTTAATAATAATGATTTCCCTTCGAGAGACCTTTTCGTCCTCTCGCCAGGCCGTCATTTGTAAATAAGAATTTGTTCTTAATTGACCTGCCTGGTTAAATAAAGGTTGAAATTTAAAAAATTTAAATGTCATTATTAATCAAAATAATAGTGATTATAATTGTTGCCATAATGGAGCAGCCCTAGCTGGTACCATATAATGGAAAAGTGCCATTACTGTAGTGCTGTGTTAATCCATTTGATCATGATGTTATGTTATTAAGCTGTCCTAGTCTACTAAACAAATTCTTAGTCGATTAATAGGATCAGTTAGTTGACAAATCTTTTTCCCCACATACAATCCTGCAGAAGTAGGTCTGCCTCTTTAAATCTAGTGCTTACCAAAGATTTATTTATAATGACGTTTAGGAAGTAACTTATTCTGCATTGAAAAAAACATACTTACCTCACACAAAGTATGAGGTAAGTCAATTACGTGAAATAAACATGTAATTTAGTGGTTGAGTCTATACATTCCTCACTCTATCCTTTTGCAGATAAACGAAGCCTACCATAGAGATCGTTTGTGATTTTCAGTCCAAAAAGATATTCATGATCTGTCTCTGCTTTCCAGAGCAGGAGATCCGTGCAAGGCGAAGAGAGCCCCTACTTGTTTCAGGAAAGGTCCATGATCTCCAGCCCAAGGCTCAACACCTCCTTCCATGCCAAGCAGATAGCTTATGCACCAAACACACCAGGTGGATCTCGGACCCTTTCACATGCCATTCGTCCTGTATCAGAGTTGAGCTACAGAAGCCCAGAGGAGAACTCTCACAGGCAGCATTCTGTACACCCCTCCTATTCCGCATCGGGCACCCAGGGTGGCTACCGTAACCAGACATTCCAGGACCCTGCTCAGAAGACTTATAGTGGGGACCTGCTCCAGAAACATTCTCATTACTTTACCCATGACAAACTCTTCACTCCCAGGACCTTGAAGTCAGACAAGAGTTCCTCCCTGTCAAAGTATCGCTATTACACAGCCCCTCGAAGGAAACCTGATGAGGATCACACCAACCCCAGATTGATGCGGCAGGAGACTTATCACGGAAGGTACCTATTTCTCTCTCTATCTACTGTATATATCTATCTCTCTATCATAGTGATCCCATGGATATACAGTATGTCTGATATATAATTAGATAAGAATGTACATGCATCAAGAGTTTCAATATCCTGAACTATTCCTCTTTCTCTCTCTCTCTCTCTCTCTCTCTCTCTCTCTCTCTCTCTCTCTCTCTCTCTCTCTCTCTCTCTCTCTCTCTCATATATTCTCATTCAGTACCCAAACCAAGGAATACTCATCAACAGAATTTGATGATCCACCTCAGGCAAGTTGAATGACTCCATTCTGCCGAGCAGAATGGGGAGACGTGAGGGAGAAAGCGAAGGGTTAAATAAAGCTGAGCCCTCATTGATATTAAGGAGGATGGCTGGCAAGTAGTCGGGCTGAAACAAATGTGATTGATATCTCGATTACCGTATGTGACGGTCTTGCCAGACAGTTACGACGTAGGGGAAGACGTCTGGCAGAAGCAGCGTCAATCATGTTGACAGCACTTTTTGGCTGACTGTAGCGGGCAACACTATCTAATAGAATGCTCTCCTAAATTGGTGGAATAGAGTTATCAGTGGTATTAAGGTAATTTATATTCCCCTAAAGGGAAAACAAAACCAACCTATTTCTCCCTCTCTCATAAACAACACGATTTGTCCTTTACAGGGATTTAGCACCGAACATGAGTGGTCTGACGATGAGTCCAATGGCCTAAATATCTCCTTGTCTAGACAACAGAGCAAGACAATCAAGAGCAGAGGCAGTGATTTCTATCACTCCTCATCCAGGTGCAAATGAATTAATTCTAATATAATCTTTGCTTGTATACCTTTGAAGTTATATTACGTAATGTTTTCTTTGATTGATTTCTAAAAGCAGTGTTTTCTTTCAGGGTCTCACCAGCAGGCATGAAATCTCCTATTATGATGAGGGTGTCTACAGAGTAAGTTCAGTTTACAGCATTTTTTTTTTATTGTGCCTGCCACTTTAAATATAAAATATATATATATATATACTGTATACTGTAGGTATTTATGATAACACAGTTAAACCTGTTTCAGACTTCTTGTGGTGTGTATGGTCAACACGGTCTCATCAGAAAACCTAATTAAAGTACTAGTCGACCACAGGTACAAAAGAAAGTTACATAATGTACGTTATGTTATAGCCATAAGTAATATATTTACTTATTATAAAAGTAATATATTTAGTACATTTCTTATCGGCAAAAGTCCAAAATATATCTCCGCGACTGGGAGTCGAACCAACAATGATTGTTGTCGCGGACAAGTGCTTTCACCACTAGAACTGAAAATGTTAAGTTAAAATCGTTTGAATATGTAATATATGTACTTATTACATACACATTGTACATGTTCGAAAATACGTCAATATATTACCTGGCTATAACATAACGTACAATATGTACCTTTTTCCTGTGCTTGATAAGTACTTTATTTACATATTTTAATTTGCGGCCTGTGTGTCCCCTGCGTTGTCACAAAATGTCCATACATGATTGTGCGATTGCGCCAAATTTGCCGTTGGCGGTGTAGAACGCACAGACTGCAAGAAGTACGAAACACGTTTTACAGGCCACTCTTAAACCTCAGTAATTATTGCCTGTCGTCTCTCAACAGGGAGGAAGAATTAATATACCTTGAATTTATTGCTGATGTAACAAGTGAGATGCTGTCCAGGGGGCTCTTCTCTGACAGGTATTTCACTTTCATGCGCTGTTTTTCAAAGTATTTACAAGAGATTGTAGTGTGCACGTAATCTGTTATTAATCTTGAGCTATAAATAGATACAGTCGCTAGCCTGTACACTCTTTATTATTTTTTCATAATGATTCGACCTCGTGAATTTCATAATGCATTTAGGTCTTTAAACAGCGACCGGTAATGATGTGTTAACTGTCGAGCCTCTTGACTGCTGTATGAGTGAATATTTTATGTGTGTGCCTTGCTAGGGTCCTCGACCGGGTGTTTAAACGTCACATTGACATGAACATGAATCGACTTGATGAGGTGAGTGTGGTGTTTCTCAGTTTAACCTTTATCGGGTGAAATCAATCAAATGTTTAGCTCAAAATTCCTTTTGATCAAATTTGATATTTCACAAACTTTACTTTTATCAAACTTACTTTTTATATGACCCATGTCCTTCTTATTACTCATATTATCTAGGTTGCAGCAAGTACATGGGTACTCTTTGATTAAAAAGAAATTCTCATGCAATCATTGTTTTGTTTTTAAAGGATAAAATGCGCCACCTTCTGGAAGTGCTACGTAAGGACCTGGAGGGTCCGGTCAACATGCCCACCTGCAGCGCTGGGCTTGGGATAACCAAGGAGAACGACCTGTTTGACAGGCACATGCTGAGCCACGGCCCGGGGGTGCCAGCACAGACCAAAGAGAACAATGACCTCCCTTATGCGTCATTTGTCAAAGAGCGTTCACAGAGGAGCGCTGTGCCCCTACCGGTATCCACACTGTTACACTGTAGCTCTCCCGAGATGCCCGCTTCCATCCGTAAAAAGGACCTGGAGGATCTTCAGGAAGAGGCCGTTGGGTCTCCTAGGCTCAGCGAAAGTGCTGAGGAGGATCTCCGTCAAAACAAAGAAGACGCTCCTGTGACCGATGACTGCGAAGACCTCCATCAAAACCATGCTATGAGCGGTGATGAAGACGTCCATTTAAATCCAGCGGGAGACCGTGACGGACTATCTAAAGAGCTGGAGGATCTGGGGAAAAGTCTTTCGGAATCTTTGATTGTGTCTGATGCACAGAATGAGAACCAGGAGACCACTGATGCACAACATAGGAACACATTTGTCTCTCTCAGTGATGACGAGTTCTAAGCGACTCTTGCTGTATTTAGGGATGATTATGCCCAATTTAATATTTCATACATGTTATTCCTATGGTCTAAGACAGTCCAAAAATATTAGTAAACACAAATAACTCCAAAAAAACAAGAGTGCCTAAAACTCTTGATTTTTATAATGTCATCAAGTATAAGTCTGGAGCTGCTCCATAGACAATGAATTGGTAAAGATGTTATAGGGGACACTGAGAGCACCCAGGAGAATGTTCTATGACGTATACAGATACATTTTCAGAACTGAGAACACTACTGTAGAATAAAGCTCATTTCGATCTAGAAACTCAAACAAACATATCTCCCGGGGGGAAACACCCCCAGCTAACTTAGACAGAGCGACATATAGCTTATTATACCTGTGAACGGTCGCCTATGGTGTGGGGGGCCCAGACTTTGGGGGGGGCCAAGCGATTGTCGTTGAGCGACAGACGATCGCATCGCCGCCGTGTGCGGACCACTATGCCTTAGAGATTGTCAAAGTAGTGTACTGCCCATAGCACTGCAATGTTGTCGGACTCGAGAGATAAGTTGAATTTTTTTTGTTTTACTGTAGCTATCAGGAAATATCAGTGCAGCCTAATTATGAGGTAGCATCTGTGTGATTTTCTTTCTTTCAATTACACTCAGGATTCTAGAGCAAAGCAATGCAGCTGTTGACAGAAACGTGCAATGCCGTCAAACAGTGACCTCTAGGCAAAAGAGCCCTGCTTGGTATTGCACCTTGTTTACTAATTACATGTTTTGTTTTGGTCTGATGTGTGGTTAGAGTTGAGTAGGGATAGGGGAGGGGTTGCTACTGCTGGCCACACCTCAGGCTCTGCCAAGAAAGGTCTGGAGAAATGCACAGTAGAATAAGAGCTACTGAACTCCAACCAACACATCAGACCAAAAAAGAAAATGAAACAAAGTGCAATACCCAGTGGGGCTCTTTTGCTTAGAGGTAGCTATGTTGATGGAATTACAGATTCTACCTTTAATGTTGTTTGACTGTGTTCAACTGTTCTCTTCTGACATGTATTTACTAGGACTTGTCTGTCACCAAACAAGTGTTTTTACACTATTTGCAATAAAGTTGAGCTTTACAAATATTATTACAAAATACAAATTATGCCGTTTTTATTTATTTTAATAAGAAGTGTTACACCCCAGCAGCTATATCTAGGACAATATTCAAGTCAGTGTGGCAAAATGTATAGAACTAATGCTGTCAGTGATCAATAACTATGGAGATGTTCAAATATTAGGTTTTAACCATAGATATTGAAACGTTAATATTTTTAAATAGATTTTATTTGTAAGGTTTTGACACAAGCAATAGGCCATCTTCGTGATAACAGGCTACTTGTGAACGCCTTAAGATCTGAAGTACTGCCATTCTGGTCCCCTTTTAATTAGTATATTTGGTGTGCATGCCTCAAATAGGTTCTGGTGTGGTTGGTGAGTTTAAAATGCATGGTGCAAACTTGAGTTGTAAAGAACCCCCGTCTGGCCAACCGGAGGGTGTCCTACCGACAGCTCTTGGGTTGTAGATAGCATTTAGAAAACCATGACAACAATAATAGGGTTGTTTATTATCATATGAAAATAAATGTTACTTTATTGGAACATTTTATTGGATTTACAGCAAGAACACAATTTAATTATGACAATATTATTAAGTCTGGATAAAACGAACACATACACAAACATAAAATTGACAATCAGAAGATGTAAAAAGTAAACAGACAGGAGGACAGTAGCCAGCAGTTCTAGGCAGCTGTCCCATTTCTGGCATTTTCACTGCCTGGCATTCCAGCTGTCTGATGTCATGGCCTCAAAACTGCCATGTATCCCGCCGCCGCTAAGGAACTATAAAATATTGAAATGGGCTGGCTATAAACTGCTTATGAATAAATACTGAACACTAACTACATTTACATTCAGTTCGTATAAATCCAGAGATATGCTGTGTTAGTTGGATAAATGATTAAGTGTTATAGCGCAATAATTAGAAATGTAGACCCGCGGATGTACTTCGGGTACACTTGTTGCTCTTTCAGCCCCAGGAAGTGAAGCACGCTTGGAACTGAGCTGAACTCTCGGGACGGGCAGAGGCATGGAGTAATACTTGCAAAGCTTCAAACTAACGTTGTTTACACAATTGAGCTCATTTGAATCAATTTGGGTAGCTCGAAAAACGCAATCAATCGATGTCGATGGGGGAACTATCAAAAGTGGACACGTTTACCTCTGACAGGTAAGTGAATGTTATTTGCAATGTTCCCGGCGACGTCAGCTTTCTTGTGGTTTGGTCTATTTGCTGGAATACTAGCTAGTAGCGAGCTAGTGTTGTTGGCGAGATGGGGCGATTGATACGTTTAAAACATTGGCAATTTACAGGGAATTGTCAGTATTCCGTTTTTTTTCTTAGCTCGTGTTAACTATTGTCGATAGTTTTGTAGCGCCTCGGAATTAGCAACGTTAACATGTTACGTGGTCACTGTGGGACGTCCCACTGCTGAGACTGTGATGGTGAGTTGTTGGGAACCAGGGTTCTCTCTGTCTGTGATTGTGATGGTGAGTGTTGAACCAGGTTTATCTCTCTCTGTGATTGTGATGGTGAGTTGGGAACCAGGCTTCTCTCTGTCTGATTGTGATGGTGAGTTGGGAACCAGGGTTCTCTCTGTCTGTGATTGTGATGGTGAGTTGGGAACCAGGCTTCTCTCTGTCTGTGATTGTGATGGTGAGTTGGGAACCAGGGTTCTCTCTGTCTGTGATTGTGATGGTGAGTTGGGAACCAGGGTTCTCTCTGTCTGTGGTTGTGATGGTGAGTGGGGAACCAGGCTGTTCTCTGTCTGTGATTGTGAGTGGGGAACCAGGGTTCTGTCTGTCTGTGATTGTGATGGTGAGTGGGGAACCAGGGTTATCTCTGTCTGTGATGGTGAGTGTGGAACCAGGTTTCTCTCTGTCTGTGATGGTGAGTTGGGAACCAGGGTTGTCTGTGATTGTGATGGTGAGTGGGGAACCAGGTTTCTCTCTGTCTGTGATGGTGAGTTGGGAACCAGACTTCTCTCTGTCTGTGATTGTGATGGTGAGTTGGGAACCAGGGTTCTCTCTGTCTGTGATTGTGATGGTGAGTTGGGAACCAGACTTCTCTCTGTCTGTGATTGTGATGGTGAGTGGGGAACCAGGGTTCTCTCTGTGATTTGCATCTGATGAGATTTCATGAAAGGCGATTTACGAATGCATGGGAAATTAGACATTAATATTAGCTAATGCCATTGGCCACACAGGCCTTTTAGTTTGCCACAAATTGCTAATTGGTTATGCCAGCAGATGCTATTATGTTCATGTTGCATTCAAATTTGTAACGTTACAAAATGTAGTTTTAATTTAGATGTCTGGCATATGTGGTTAGTTTCATGCAATGCCATATTTTCATATAGCAATTTTCCTGAATAACTAACATTAGTTAGTAATTTACCAATAATGTTACATGTATGTCAAGGCAGCTAAGTTAAACCTGCTTTACCATTTTAAGTGTTTGAGATAAATTGACAGAAATATCATGTCAATTACGCTTTTAAAAGTAGTCGGCCAGTACCAGAGTCGCCTAATTGCCGCCACACTAGGATCCCAACCCATAGTCCATTCTCCATCTGAATGTTGCATAGCAACCATAAACTCCTGGCCCATTCTCAATCTGAATGTTGCATAGCAACCATAAACTCCTAGTCCTAGCCCATTCTCAATCTGAATGTTGCATAGCAACCATAAACTCCTAGTCCTAGCCCATCCTTAATCTGAATGTTGCATAGCAACCATACACTCCTGGCCTATCCTCAATCTCAATGTTGCATAATGACTACTTGTAAAGTAAGGTACACGTATCCGTACCGAACCGAACCGTTTCAGTGTGTACCGTACCAAACGGCTGTGTAGTGTACCGAACGAATACAACGGTATGTTAACCACTAACGACCGCCCACCGGTGGCTGTTTTTTTCACAATCTAATATAATTATTATATTTTTATTTTTTTACAATGTCGATTATTAATTTATTTAGAATATTCGTTGACAGCCCTACAAGTACAATTAGTTACTGCACACTACATCACCCCTGAGTGGAACATGGAAAGCCAAACTTTCCCCCACTGTACCGAAAACCCGTACCGAACCTTGACTTCAAAACCGAGGTATGTACCGTACCGTGGTTTTTGTGTACCGTTACACCTCTAATAACGACCATAAACTCCTGGCCCATTCTCAATCTGAATGTTGCTAGCAACTAGGGATGCACCGATATGAAAATTTGCCACCGATACCGATTGTTCAACTAACACAATCGGCCGATACCGATATTTGTGGCAAAACATGTTTTTTTTGGTAATATATATATATTTTTTTATATATATATATATATATATATATATATATATATATATATTTTTTTTTATGAAACTACTGTATATTTGTGTTACAAATTGTGCTCACCGATATGAACATAGGCCTCTTTACTTACTTAAAAAAAGGAAACATCAAGAAACATCAAGAAATAGCACTATCTCTCTCCCAGTATGTTCTGCAGGGCTGCAGCTAGTACTAGTTCTCCCAGTATGGTCTACCGGCTGGGCTGCAGCTGGATACTATTGTTAGTATTGTCTCAACCAGAGCTCTCAACCAATGAAATTTTGATTGACAGTTGATTCTGCCAATTACGTCACACACCGCTTGCACCCGCCTCTGCTGTTACCACCAATCGGCAAGCGCGTATGCATTTTTTACTTCCGCTTTTGTCCGCCATTGATTTTGACGAGAGGTGTTCTACAACAACAACAACGGCGGCGCGACCGACGTTTAGCTTTTAGCTCCGCAGGATGACTTAAACGAGGCATAATGATTTGACTGCAACGAATGTTATAATAAAACAAAGCCTTTCTATACATGTGTCTGATTGAAAACTTTATTAACAGATTTCAGAATGGGTAAAACTCAGGGCTCTATGAGCAACGGAAGGAACTGAGCTAGTATGAACGCGTAATGCTTGCTACGTTCGGGTAAATAATATGCTGATGTTATTGAACGTGTAACACTAACTATATAACGTTAATGCCACAAAATTAATGCCTTGTTAATCATAAGTAGTAACTTTGATGCAGTAGCTTGTGTGTGTGTGTGGGGGACTGGAGACGGCGTTGTGCAGGTCGCGAGTGAACTTTTTTTTGTCTTTTGACGCTACACAAATTGATGGATATTTATCGGCTACTGCCATCGGCACATTCGAGCTTATCGGCCGATAGGCCGATTGCAGTGAACAAGGCACTTATCGGCCGATACCGATACCCGACCGATACATCGGTGCACCCCTACTAGCAACCAGAAGTCGTTGAATCATGTTACGACTAGCGACAATGCTACTTTTACAGTTGACTACAACTGATAAGTAGATGTCCTGCCATATGCAGAGGGTGACAAATGAAAGAAAATAACTTGAATAAATTAGTGGAAAAACACAAGGAATGTAGATCCATACAGGTGTTACTGCATGATACAATTAAGCAATTAACATCCTATCATGTTCTGTGGCGCAGGGGAGGAAACTAACTTTTTGGCTTACCAGCCAACTGGCGAGTATCTGATTTTTTTTACCAGCCAAACAGATTTTTTACCAGACAAAAAAATCGCTAATTGTGATAATTACTTCTTTGTATGTCAAGCCGCGTCAATGTTGTGTATGCATCTGGGTAGGGCCGGCACACTGTGCCTTTAAGACAGCACAGTGGTTTTACGACAGTGCTGTGAAGTACCGTCAAGTGTTGTGGTAACGTCAGTTGGGTTGGTGTGCTGTTGTGCACAGTGCACTGGTTGAGCTAGCCCCTTTCGTGACTGCGATGTGCAAGCCAGGGGCTTTTGAGCATGAAATAAAATGTCTAACCTTACGTCGTAGTCCGGTGCTTTTTTGGAAACATTATAGTCATAACAGATACACCTAGCTGGCTGCTTTGAGCACACAGGGCTAACGTTAGCTAGCAAGCAGCTATAGCTAAAACGCTAACTAGAAGCTAACCACTGTATACAGTTCCAGTAGACTAACATTACACCTCTGTGATTTAAATGTGTCCTTAGTAACTTATACTCGAGGGTTGTACTAGGGTTGGATGCAGTTCCCAGTTGGTCAGTCTGTCTGTTTTCCATCTTCTGCTGTGTTTAACGTTATCTGTTTGCGAGTGCTCCTGATGGCTAGCCTAGTACCGCGGGACTTTTATTATTATATGTCCGCAGGTTGGCCAGTACTGCGCAAACGTTTATTAAACATTATATGTCCGCGGGTGGTCTTGTGCAGTGCTCTCGTGGCACTGTCAACTAAAGCGAACACTCAGAAGACGCGCACCGTTTGCCAGTGCAGTGATTGCAGAATGTTTTATTTTTTTGTATACTCGCCAGCAGGGGAGGAAACTAACTTTTTGGCTTACCAGCCAACTGGCGGGTATCTGATTTTTTTTACCAGCCAAACGTAAAAAATACTAGCATTTGGCCAGTAAAGTGGCCTAATTTCCTCCCCTGGTGGCATGTATAAAATGCTGAGTATGCCCAGTTGACCTCAAGATCTAATTGACTTTGACGGATGGTTCATTATTGGGGTAAACTATGGATGGCAGGAGCTTCAGTCACAAAGAATATTTCTATCCTGATAGGAGTGGTCTCTTCCAGGATGGCAACGCCCCCATCCACAGGGCACAAGGGCTCACTGACTGGATGAGTATGAAAATTATGTGAATCATATGCTATGGCCTTCACAGTCAGATTTCAACCCAATTGAACACCTATGGAAGATTTCAGACCGGCATGTTAGACAGCTCTTTTCACCACCATCATCAAAACACCAACTGAGGGAATGTTCCATCCCTCCAGTAGAATTCCAGATACTTGTAGAATATATGCCAAGGCACACTGAACAGACTTTATGTATTTTTTTTTAATCATCTTTATATGGCATCATAAAATAGTCCACAAGATGATTTTGTGGTCAGTAGATTAATATTAAATCTGACTGTTTTATTAATCATGGTGAAATCATGCCACAAGTCTGAAGACATAACATTAACATTTCAAAGTAGATGACTCATGTAAGAATGGGGCTAGTAAATTGTATTGTGAACTAGTGATTTTCCCTAATTTTACACAGAGAAGATGCTCCATTGCAAATAAGTATTAAAACAAGTAATTGCGTACAGTTTTAATGATGGTCTTTGTTTCCAATATTCCAGATATTTCATGTATATATTTTTTCTTTGACTTTACATGGTTCCAAATGGTCTGCCGTGCGCACAATCAGCTCATTTCACATTCTAATTATCTCTCTCTCAACACGACATAATAATACATCTATCTTATATAGCGCTTTTCCAGGTTCTCAAAGACGCTTATATATACCAATTAGGGATGCTCGATATTGGCTTTTTTACCGATACCGATATTGTCCAACTCTTAATTTCCGATACCGATATCAACCGATACCGATATATGCAGGGTTCCCCCCCCCAAAAATGGAATAATTTCAGGTAATTAACACTTTGGCTGCCATGGGTTAAATTAATGATATACCATAGATTGCCAGCGCTATTTGTCTATGGAGAAAGTCCCCTTCTTTGCAGGGCTATAACTTTTTAAATTCTATTGCTACATTGCCATTATTAGGGCCCATTCAAAGTCCTATATGTATTGTTCATTGTGTAGCAACGTTAAACTTTTTCATTCACATATTCATAGTAAAGTATGGTCTAATGTATAAGTATGTTTTCATCTCTTTCTGCAGCTTTCTCCAGAACGTGATATATAGCCCCAAATGCATTATATTGATGATGAAATACAGTTTGATGGCAATCCGCGCGATATAAAAAATTCCAACTAGACGTACTTCTAGAAGTTACTACACGTCATCTGATGTTGACCGGATGGGCGAGGGGGCGTTTATAATTCCGTGGGCAGCGTTATACCAATCATCTAATGTGGGTCAAATGTTGATAATATCAGTTATTATCGAAGACGGTAACGTTACACGCTGAAACTCACCCCAGTGTCCGCGCGCCGTTGGGCGATCATCGTCGAGTAGAAATTTTATCATTATGGGATATATTATTACCCGGTCCATCTCCAGCTTGTATAATGGTATATACGTCCAAATCATGTTGTTTATCGAGTTATTGGCAATCGATCGTTATGTAGTGTGACGAGCTAGAGTGCCGGAACCTATCCCGAGTGGCCGGAAGCAATACGGACATCTATCACAACCTCCACTGTGCTTCCTGTTAAGCGGTTGCGCGATCGGCCACCAGATGGCGCTCCTGAACCGCCAGAGAGCTCAGTGGGTCCTGCTGGTGGTTCTCAGGCCAGCGGAGGTACATTATGGATCAGATCGCAGATTTTTGAAATATTGATATAAAGACGACTTACAGCGTCCCCCGGCAACTTTAGCATCGCCAGCAAAGACGTTGTAAATCGTTTTTAGGCAGTCAAAGTGTTAACATTACATATCTATTGTTGTGGAATTAACACAACATTATGCATACTTTTGACAATAAATAAAATCAGAATTTGTTCTTACTTGCTTGCCTGGGTAAATAAAGGTTATAGAAATGTAAAAAAGAAAAAAATTGAAAACCGATACCGATATTTTCCGATATCACATTTTAATGCCGATATCGGCCGATAATATCGGACATCCCTAATACCAATCTATCTACACAGCAATCATCCATGAGTTAACGCTGCTGCTCATCATCACACAACGATACTGACTAATGAATAATGTTAGATAACTATAAAAATACAGCTTGCCTGCATGCTAACTGTACAGTTACATTAGTAGCAAGTTAGCAACACTTGTAAAACTGACTGAAACTCCACAGAACAGCATCTTCTGACATGACAATTAGGGATATCCGATCATGTGATCGGGATCGGGGCCGATCACGTGATTTTCCGAAGATTGGGATCGACAAAAAAAAATCGGGATTATTATTATTATTTTCTTTTTAACTTTTTTTTTTTATTCAACAAACATGACCATGTACACGTCTTAAACTCATACTGAGGCCTTCGTTTTGGTTTTAAATGGCATATCATTAATTTATGCAATGCCTCGCTTGAATTAAGTTAACTTTTAACCTGGATAACGTCAACATTCAGGGTGAATGTAATGTGAGAAATTGGGATGGAAAAAAAAATAATAATTATTTTTTTATTTTATTTTTTATTTCTTTGTTGCTCGGATCGGGAAAGATCGGTATCGGTAGATACTCAAAATCACATGATCGGGATCGGATCGGGAGCAAAACAATTTTATCGGGACATCCCTAATGACAATGGAGTAAACACTATATGCCCACAACGATGGGACGACGATACTCATTTCACCACACAGCACAAACGGCCACTAGTAGCTGTGGGGTTTACAGTGATATGCTCGTCATCAATCATCCTTATTGATCATCAACACTACTCAGAGAATGGCAATAAAAAGTGTGCATGCTAATTTGTTAATTTGTCCGAAACAGCCCACAAAACAGCCATGGAGCCATCGGTCTCGTTCTGCTTCATAATGTTATTCCCGGGGTCTTTCTTGGGCATTATTGTATGTCCTTTGATAATCGGCAGCCTGTCGATTCTTCTGACGTTGGGTATTTTTTTTTTACATTTGACCAGTTTTAAACCGCGTTGCCTACTTCCTGTGCGCTTGGAAGCACCTTCCTATCGAACTAATTCTTCTTCTTTAATTGCTCCGGCATCACGCCCGCTGCCCATTGTCCATTCCAGAAAGCATGCATTTGTTAATGTAGAGGTTTACGTTGCACTATTCGAATGTTTTTTGATCAGCCAATAATGGGCCAACTTTTTGACGTGTCTTTTTCCACAAACTAGTTTATTATATTTTATAAATGACTTTTTTCTGTGTTTAGCATGGTTTTATAGTAATACAGGTTAGTATCAATGGGTCTGTCTCTAATTACCATATTGACTCATCAGTCTAGTCTCAAGTTCACAAGATCCTCCCTCACTCAACTAAGCTGTTCTGATTCAACGGTTTTGCTGACGTTAATATAGCACTTTTTTTTGCATAACTAACGGCCCCTCTATGGTTGACAGCGACAGCAAACAGAGCGAGGCAGATAGTGTAACCCGACTGTTGTGAAGGATCAGATTAAACCGAATATGTATATTTATTTATATATATATATTTAATTGTATTTGTATATCGTTTGATATCCCCTGTATATTCCTTGTACAATATGCATTGAATATCCCCGTTTCTACTAAACAGCCCATAATAGTTTCATTCTACCATTGGACTAGAACCTGGCGCCAGGTTGCCATACCCCTAGGTTCAAGTTCAATCGTGCCGCCTAACATGTCGAGGCAGCCCCCGGTTCCGCGCAGTAATATGCCGGGCGAAATACGTGTGGTACTATTTGTTCATAGCGCATATATATATGACGCTCGTAAAGTAGAACTTTCTTTTAGTCCAGTTCTTTACCCTCCAACAGAGTGACAGACGCAAAAGCCTCCCCACGAAGCACGTGCGGTGTAGTAAGGCCTACTTGGCCCAGAATAGGCATTGAGATATCGTGTAGATTAATAGTTGAATGGTCATAGTTTGGCACCATACCGTCGAGTTGGACGTATTCTATTAAGCTAATAATAGTCTATTTATGTATGGTGCATCGTTCGGTTCGAGTCCTACAGTTATCAGTACCCCCATCGTTCCTGACGTTATCTGGACGCTTATCCAGGCTGGTCAGACCCCTAGTGGTGATTGCATCCGAGGAGCTCCGGGTCAAGAGCGACTGGACCTGTATATTGGATTACTCTACCCGACGACGGCGAGCCTTCCACGGCTCTTGGATTATGCTTTATGTGCTTTGATTATTCCATGGATAAAGGCCAACACTGTCGAGTGTTGGAATTACCCCCCGGAGAGGACTACAGGTGAGGCGGCGCTCTACACGTGAGGTCGCACCACGTCTCTCCGTTGTGGACCGGCAGATACCGTTCCACAGAGGGTCCAGCTGTGTTCGTCTACGGCCGAGGTTCTGTGGGCACTGGGTCTAAGACTTTGGATTCTCCCAAGACACCGTCGGCCAGATGGGATACCGCCAGCGACTTCTCTAACCCCCCCCTCCTACTGTATTACAACCAGCGGGACCCCCCCCCCCCCTTAGTGTATCCAGCTATAATTATTTAAGTACTATCGCTATCGCTTCCTAAATATTCCAGGTTGTATACTTACTCCCTGCGCAACCAGAGATTGGACATTCAATGTTGATTTACCTACGAATACTCATTTGCCATAAAAGTGCATACTTAACATTTCAAATCATAAATGTAATTAAGTGAATATTGTGTACTAGGGGTGCACCGATATATCGGTCGGGTATCGGTATCGGCCGATAAGTGCCTTGTTGACTGCTATCGGCCTATCGGCCGATAAGCTCAAATGTGCCGATAGCAGTCGCCGATAAATACCCATCAATTTGTGTAGCGTCAAAAGGCAAAAAAAAAAAAGTTCACTCGCGACCTACCTGCACAACGCCTGCCGTCCCCCCCACACACACACAAGCTACTGCATCAAAGTAATTACTTATGATTAACAAGGCATTCGTTTTGTGGCATTAGCGTTATATAGTTAGTGTTACACGGACAATAACATCAGCATATTATTATTACCCATAGCAGCAAGGCATTACTCCGAGTCCGTTCATTAGCTCGGTTCCATTCCGTACCCAACTACACATTCTGCAATCTGTTAATAAAGTTTTCAACCAGACAAATGTATAGAAAGGCTTTGTTTTATTATAACATTTGTTGCAGTAAAATCATTATGTCTCATTTGGTCATGCGTGGAGCGCCGGTCGGCGGGCCGGGCAGCTAACGTAGCTACGTTATTAGCTATTAGATGCAAGACTAACATTACTGGTGAAAATGTGATTTGCGTTGGAATACTCCTTTGTCAACTTGCTGTACTTTGCTTGCAGGTCTGCAGTCATTATTGCTGCATTAAGAATAGCCCCAACTTTAGCCAAGGTAACGTTATGGCTAAACCTTTAACAATAGTTAACGCTAGCTTTCGGTTAGCTGTTCAATGCTATTAATAACACAACTCCCCGTCAACACCCTCTCTCGGGAAGATGGCATTTAAGAAAGTATCTGCTGTTAAAATGAAGTGTTACACGTTCAATAACAAGCATATTATTTACCCGAAGATATCAGTAAACAAGGCATTACTCCGTTAGTCCGTTCATAGCTCGGTTCCATTCCGTTGCTCATTCCGTACCCAACTACACATTCTGCAATCTGTTAATAAAGTTTTCAACCAGACAAATGTATAGAAAGGCTTTGTTTTATTATAACATTTGTTGCAGTAAAATCATTATGTCTCATTTGGTCATGCGTGGAGCGCCGGTCGGTGGGCCGGGCAGCTAACGTAGCTACGTTAAGTGTGTTCTGCTCTCGCATTCGCAAACAGAACAATGGCAGCATGCCCGGAAGTAGAAAAATTTATAAACGCTTGCCGATTGGTGGGTGCAGCAGGAGGTGGGTGCTAGCGGTGTGGCGTAATTGGCCGAATCGACTGTCAATCAAAATGGTTCCATTGCATTGGTTGAAAGCTCTGGTTGAGAGAATAGTATCCCGCTGCAGGCCGCAAGAATGGTTCCATTGCATTGGTTGAAAGCTCTGGTTGAGAAAATAGTATCCCTCTGCAGGCCGCAAGACGATACTGGGAGAGAGATAGTGATACCATAAACATATTTCTTGATGTTTCCTTTTTTTAAGTAAGTAAAGAGGCCTACAAATACAAACATACACATACAAATATACAGTAGTTTCATTAAAAAAAAAAAAAAAATTAAAAAAAAAAAGAATTTTACAAATACTTATATACAAATATCGGTATCGGTATCGGCCGATAGTGTTAGTTGAACAATCGGTATCAGTATCGGCGGCCAATTTTCATATCGGTGCATCCCTATTGTGTACACCCTTTGCTGTATTAAATATTCGATTTGGTCCATTTGTGTTGGTTCGTTTCATCAGGTGGGAAAGTGTTCATCATACTTATATCTTGTACTGGGTGGCCAGAAGTTAAAGTACATGAGGTAGTGGTATTAAATATCATATCTAACAATACAGTCAGGGAATTGTACCCCTCAGTTACACCGACACTTCCTCAAACAGAGCGAGGCAGACAACGAGGGAGAGAGAGATATAGAGATATAGAGGGAGAAAGAGAGAGGGAGGAGCTTTTGTCTGGGAAACAATCCGCTCGCGAGGAAGCGGCAGTAGCACATACTCTTTACACACAACCTGGACCTCGTGGGGAAGCAGCAGTAGCACATACTCATTTACACAGTGCTTATGGGCAGAGCCAGGCCAACACAGCCTGAAATCCAAAGTGAGAAAAATGTGGCTTTTGAGTACTTGATTAGAAATATAAAACAATGAATTTTTTTGAATAAAAGCTTACAGATGTGTTCAATAGACTCACAGGAATTGTGTAAAGATGCCCAAATAGTGCTAGGAATAGCAATGCATGTCCCCTTTAATACAGTTCACTAGCTTTGTGTGTTACATTTGTAAATGTGAAAACTGGTACATCCGGTAGAGTCAAATTTCCTACCTTGGCACAGATTTCTACCGGAATACCGGTTCAACCGTTATACTGCCCATGTTGTCATGATACCAAAACTTTGACTTTGATACCGATACCAGAGTATTATCACGATACCGGTTCTAAAACGATACCACGGCAAAAACCTAAAACATCAGGACGTAATGGAATATAATTTTAGAACAGAACATGGGAAATTCATTATAATTATTTTTTAATTAACCTCATAGTGTGCACGTATACGTGCCATTTTGTCCTTGCGCGCAAGTCTTTCGCTGAACATATAATATACCGTTCGAAATATCTATTTATTGCCATTCGAATGCCACCTCACTCGACCAATTCCGTGCCTCGGTTCTCGAGTTACATGACGATATGTCAGGCGAGCATCTTTTTATGCGCCGCACGTCAGATGACCACCCCGGACTCCAGATGCTCCAGAACTGCCAATCATCCGCTGATGGTCAGCGGTGTAGCCAACGAGTGTTCGCAAATACAGGAAGTAGGTGAAAGTTGACGTGCGAAAACGAGAAATGAATCACACTTCAGAACTCACAGCGGTGGTTGAGGAAATGGATTTTGGAAAGCTTTTTCTTTTGGTGCACGGTTTATTCGAAGACCCATTTCTGAACGGACTTTTATAAAATTTGGACCTGTACTACATGAGACTTAAAGGAAAACTCCAACATTTTGGGAAATTAGCTTATTTGCCATCTACCCTGGAGTTAGACAAGAAGATACATACCTTTTTTCTTCTCTGTGCATGCAGTAGGAGTAGGAAGATGCGCACCGTTAGCCTAGCTTAGCGTCAGTCACTGGAAGTGGGTTCCTCCATTAGCCTAGTTCCCAACGTCTTCCTACTCCTACTGCATGCACAGAGAAGAAAAAGGTATGCATCTTCTTGTCTAACTCCAGGGTTCCCAAAATGTTGGAGTGTTAAGAATTAAGATACATACCTTTTTCTTCTCTGTGCATACAGTAGGAGTAGGAAGACGTGCACCATTAGCCTAGCTTAGCGTCAGTCACTGGAAGTAGGTTCCTCCATTAGCTTAGTTCCCAACGTCTTCCTACTCCTACTGCATGCACAGAGAAGAAAAAGGTATGTCTAACTCCAGGGTAGATGGCAAATAAGCTAATTTCCCAAAATGTTGGAGTTTTCCTTTAAGGCTATGGAACCGCAGTGTTTTCCAGCTCATACCTCTATGCTGGAATATTGGAATATGGAATCTTGCAACCACTAGAGAAAAATGTGAGTACACAAATTCAAGTTCAACTCAAGTTCAGACCTTGACTAAAAGTGATTTCCCTTTTTTGCATTAGTAACTTCAGAATGTTATCTTTCAAAAGAGACCAGGCTCGCCGCTCATGCATGTTCTATAAGTATAAAGCTTTGCCAAAAAAGTATGCAGTCCTCAAGTTCAAGTAAAAAAAGAAAAAATCCACTTTTCTGGGTGCCTGTTAACTCTTTCTGCGCCAAACCCGACACTTGTCGGGTTTAGAATCCAACCGTTGAGTGCCATAACCGACATTTCTCGGGTTTAGATCCTTTGATCTTTTTACTTTGATCCCCATTCTAAACACTTGTGCGGACCTGTCTGTGTCTCCCTGGCACCGCTGCCTACGTTAAAGTTGCAATGACGATCGAATCCTGCCAGGTGGCAGTATCACCTACCTTTTGAACTGGGGCTCTAGTCTCTGGGTATCTCTCTCTGAGGGGGAGGGGTTCCTGCAGCCAGATACACAAAGTGAATCAGCACTAGGGGTGGGACGATACATCGATCCAGATCGATATATCGATCTATTATCAATTATCAAATAGGATCGATGCAACGTAAAAAGATAGATCATATTGCGATACTCTTATTTTGAAAATCCCCTGGTGAGCAATGCATATCCGCCCGGCCGCCACAACAGTAGCTCAGTAGCAGTGTTAACGTTAGACAGCATTGCTTCAGAGTCCGCCTATTTTGCGACCCGAAATAAGTGCCTGTTTTTTCCCCCCCACAACGGGACAAATGCATCCAACATGCTTTGCATCCTCGCCATTCCTTTATGCCCACATCGCGTTAAATACCGAAATTAACGTTGCGTTAGCGTAAGCTAACTAAGCTAAGCTGATCAGAGCCATATAGAGAGAACAGCAGAGGTCCACTAGGGACTGGGAAGGAGGGGGGTTACTGCATTCTCGAGTAGGGCTGCAACTAATGACTAATTTGGTAGTCGACTAATCTGCCGATTATTTTTTCGATTAGTCGACTAATCGAAAACCAATGTAAAAAAAAAATATATATTTTTTTTTATTTTTATTTTTTTTTATTAACTATCTTTGTGAAAGTGGCTTCTCAGCTCTGGTCCAGCTGAAGACAGAGCAGAGGAACAGATTGGACATTGAGCATGACCTCAGAGTTGCTTGTCTACCATCACCCCAGACTTTGAGACTCTTGTCAGGACCAACATCATAACATGATGATCCCATAGCAAATTAAAATAATGACTCATGAAACATTTGAATTTGGATCTTTAAGCCACTTTAAATGAAAATGTATTTGAAGAACAATACAGCAATCACTCATAACAAGATAAATAAATTAAATAATACAAATTAAAGTGGAAGTGTACTTTAAATAACTTTTGTTTGCTGTGTGTGAGAGGAGTCCGTGTGTGTGTGTATGTGTGTGTGTCTTACTCTGATCGCTGTGAGAGGAGTGTGTGTACTGTGTAATTTGTGTGTGTGTCTTACTCTGATCGCTGTGTGAGTGAGAGGTGTGTACTGTGTAATTTGTGTATGTGTGTGTGTCTTACTCTGATCGCTGTGTGTGAGTGAGAGGAGTGTGAATGTGTGTGTGTCTTACTCTGATCGCTGTGTGTGAGAGAGAGGAGTGTGAATGTGTGTGTGTCTTACTCTGATCGCTGTGTGTGAGTGAGAGGAGTGTGTATGTGTGTGTGTCTTACTCTGATCGCTGTGTGTGAGTGAGAGGAGTGTGTATGTGTGTGTGTCTTACTCTGATCGCTGTGTGTGAGTGAGAGGAGTGTGTATGTGTGTGTCTTACTCTGATCGCTGTGTGTGAGTGAGAGGAGTGCGTGTGTAATGTATTGTGTGTCTAGTCTGATCATCATCTCCTGCAGGGGAACAATGTTTTCAATGTCCAACATTTGCTATGGGATCATCATGTTATGATGTTGTCTGGAACCCTGAGAAGCCACTCTCACAAAGATAGGCAGTGCACAACATTTTTTTTTTTTTTTTTTTATGACTAATCGACGCAACAATTTCTCGTCAACGATTTTTTATAATCGACATCGTCGATTATGTCGACTAATCGTTTCAGCCCTATTCTCGAGATAGCCCCACTACCAGGATCTGGCCGGTACTGCACCTTCGGACTCCCAATATGCCCTTTCCAGCCAAAATACAGCTCTGACAGTGAATAGGATATTAATATCGAGAAAGAAAAAGAAAAACGAACCAAAAACAGTGAACAGGAGGTCTATTTGTATTAAAAACAAGAGATTGTGGGGCGCCCTCGTGGCGCATACCATAGTGCCTCACGCACCTACGCGGCCGACCCGGGTTCGATCCCAGCTCCCGTCGTTATTTGTCGCATGTCCTCCCCACCTCTCCTCCCGTTCGCCCTCTCCTCTGTCGGTCCTGCGTGACCAATAAAGCTGGAAAAATGCTGGGGAAAAAAAAGAATAAATAAAATAGATTGTTTTTCATTTAAATGTCTAGAAGAGCTCAAAAATAAAAATGTCAAATGATATTTCCATTGCCTTTTTTTTTTGATTTAAATGTTACTGATTGTGTTAAATGGGCATATAATATCGTCTCATATCGATCGCAGGCACCTGAATCGTATCGTATCGTGGCAGACTTTGTGATATCGGAAAATATCGTATCGTTGTCCAAAGAATCGATATCGTATCGTGATGAAACTGGTGATTCCCACCCCTAATCAGCACACGGCAACTGTCGGAGATCCGATCGCCTGAAAGCTATTGTTTCCCGTATTATAGCCGTGCCCAACGCACACAAATAATTGCGATCGCGATGGGATTACTGGGATTATTCATTTTGGAGTACCTTCTGAATAAGGTAAGGTTTATTCTAGGTCTATTTTACAGAACCTAAAACATGCTTTTGTATCGATCACAGCGTCGTCTTTTACCGAACCTAAAACATGCTTTTGGTAACGATGCGGCTTTGTAAAACGACCCCCCCCCTTCTTGATGATTTTGTCTATATATGGTATATACCTCTGATTTGGAAATAATATAGGTTTCAGGTGGGCAACCCGAACGATTTGCGCATATATACATATAACACTTCATATCTCGTGATCTAGAAAAAAATATTGGATTATTTTGGAAAGGGGCGATGTTTAGCGTGGAATAGCGCACAAACTAAAGTATGTAGAAATGAACTGGGTTGTCAGTGATGCACTATAAACAATGCCTGTCAAATTAGCCATACTATTGTCTCCATAGCTATAATACAGAACACACAATGGGTCCGCAAACATCGCGAAAATGGTCAATAACGCTGGCACCATTGAGTATAGATGGGAAAAGAGCGTGGTGGTCAATGAGTTTTAGCGATTTATTAACATGTCTATTTACCATGTCTATTCTAGTTATCTTATTATTATTACTACTATTACTATTGTTTTTATTGCACAATCGTAGCGGGCATGGCCAACCGCATTTCACTGTAGGCCCTGGTATGTATGTGATGAATAAACTCTTGAATCTTGAATAACTATGTAGGTATGTGACACTAGGCTTGGGCGGTATTACGGTATACCAGGGTATTTTGAGATCCCGCCGGTATGATTCTCAATACCGTGACGTCACAGACTGCTATTACACTGACACTGAGTTGATTGTAGTGCACTGCACAGCACGCGCCAGCAGAGGGTTACGTGGATATCGTTCTGGGACTGGGAGCTAACGTTATAGTAGTACCTGGATGGTGCGGGGTAACTGGCTACCGTTCTGGGACTGGGAGCTAAGTACGTTATAGTAGTACCTGGATGGTGCGGGGTAACTGGCTACCATCCCGGGAGCTCACGTTGATACCTGGATGGTGCTAACTAACTAGCTACCGTCCCGGGAGCTCACGTTGATACCTGGATGGTGCTAACTAACTAGCTACCGTCCCGGGAGCTCACGTTGATACCTGGATGGTGCTAACTAACTAGCTACTGTCCCGGGAGCTCACGTTGATACCTGGATGGTGCTAACTAACTAGCTACCGTCCCGGGAGCTCACGTTGATACCTGGATGGGGCTAACTAACTAGCTACCGTCCCGGGAGCTCACGTTGATACCTGGATGGTGCTAACTAACTAGCTACCGTCCCGGGAGCTCACGTTGATACCTACTAACTGGCTACCGTTCTGTGATTTGTTTACTTCGAGGTTGAAGAAAGTGCACTTTTAGGTTGAAAGAACGGCCCTAATCTCAACGTGTTTCAATATAAGCGTTATGTATGGTGATAACGAGTATATTGTTAGCTCCGCCCCCCCCCCCCCCCCCCCCCCCCCCCCCGCTGATGAAAATGAAAGTCATACCGTCATATACCGTATACCGGGGTATTATGTCAGCAAGGTATGACGGTATGAAAAAAATTATACCGCCCAAGCCTATGTGACACTCACAAGTCACTACTAGTTTCATTTAGTCGTGGTGTTTTGGGATCTAGGCTTTGCAATAGACCCTAACTTCACATCGACAGCCAGCGTGGCTATATTTATGAAAACCCGATGAGATCTTTAACATTTCCCTTGTCTCCTCGTTCTAGGTTTGCCTGTTCAGGACGAGCCTCATGAGTGGCTGCTGGCCTCAACGTTCTCACACTCTTCGGAAAGGGACGGCAACAGGACACATATTTCCGGACCGAAGCCAGAACCTTCTCCGCTAGAAGGATTGTAACAAAACATGCCCTTGCCATTTGGCTTAAAACTAAAAAGGACTCGAAGGTATACCGTCTCAAGCAAGAGCTGCCTCGTCACCCGGATCCAGCTGCTCAATGGGGAGTTTGTCGAATTCACACTCTCTGTGGAGAGCACCGGACAGGAATGTTTGGAGGCTGTTGCCCAGAGACTTGAGCTAAGAGAGGTATGTATGTATGTTCACGCGAGCACACAGGCAGCGATTGTTGTCTCCCAATGAACCTATTTGCAATTGACCATCGCAACCAGAAAGCAGTCTCGCTAGGGCTTGCCATATCTTCTAATGTTAGTCAAATGCATACCTCGAATGGGCAAGAATGACAGATACCAAAGAGACCAAGATAATATTTGATCACCAAAGTGTGTTTTCCTTGACAAACCATTAACCGTTCCTTCTCTTGTGTGTCACTGGCCAAAAAAAAACCACAATAAATGTGTCATAGGTATGCACTTTTCTTTTACGTGTGAAGCGTCATTGGGACAATGATCAGATTACAGAGGCTGTGAACATAGAATGCATGTTTCAGCAATCGGAGCAAAGTGACCACAGAACCTGGGGGAATGAGGACATGGAATGTAGTTCAAAATAGGGGGGGGGGGGGGGGAGCGCGCCACCTACCTAGACCTGGTTAGTGATTATCATGATTAACAACGTGCAGCGTAGGATTGCTGACGTTACGTGTCCGTGGTGAACCGGAGGGGAACAGGTTAGGTAAACAGCACTATTAGTATACCTTGCCTTAGACCTCTGGTAAACAGCACTATTAGTATACCCTGCCTTAGACCTCTGGTAAACAGCACTATTAGTATACCCTACCTTAGACCTCTGGTAAACAGCACTATTAGTATACGCTGCCTTAGACCTCTGGTAAACAACACTATTAGTATACCCTACCTTAGACCTCTGGTAAACAGCACTATTAGTATACGCTGCCTTAGACCTCTTGTAAACAGCACTATTAGTATACCCTACCTTAGACCTCTGGTAAACAGCACTATTAGTATACCCTACCTTAGACCTCTGGTAAACAGCACTATTAGTATACGCTGCCTTAGACCTCTGGTAAACAGCACTATTAGTATACCCTACCTTAGACCTCTGGTAAACAGCACTATTAGTATACCCTACCTTAGACCTCTGGTAAACAGCACTATTAGTATACGCTGCCTTAGACCTCTGGTAAACAGCACTATTAGTATACCCTGCTTTAAACCTCTGGTAAACGCCACTATTAGTATACCCTGCCTAAGCCTTAAACCTCTGGTAAACAACACTATTAGTATACCCTGCCTTAGACCTCTGGTAAACAACACTTAGTATACCCTGTGTTAAACCTCTGGTAAACAGCATTATTAGTATACCCTGCCTGCCTTAGACCTCTGGTAAACAGCACTATTACTATTAGTATATCAGGCCACTTCCTTCATTTTGATGCAGCGTGATGAGACAATGCAGAGCGGTGATTCTTAACCTCATTGGATCGTGGCCACTATACAGATTCCTATTGGCGACCCGCCCCAATGGGAGTGCATTCACACACAACACACAACTCTTCTCTTTCCCCCCACGTTTAAGGCTATTTCAATTCATGAGTCTGAATATATTAGGGATGGGCATGAGTAATGTTTTCCCAGATTGAGTACTCGCACGAATTACTTGAGTAGTGCTGGAGTAATTGGTTAGCGAAATCTATTTTTAGAATGCGTCTTAAAATGCATGGCAGCAGCAATGATGAGATTATTGCGCAGAGTCATACGCAGACAGACACTACTGGTTTTGTTATGTCTCCGTCCATGGACATAACGATGCACAGCAACATACCCAATGCTTAATGCGTCTCATCAGTCAAAACAGTCAGTTACCATTTGTAATAATGACATTGCTTCCATTTTCTGTCTGCAGCAGGTCTCTCCGCTCATGGTATGCAAAGTGGGCGATGTGTTGTTGGCTCATTTTGGAAATACACAAACTTTATTTTTTATTTTTTATTTTTTTGTATCTCTCTTTCTCCGATTTGTCTCTGTTTTCTCCCCGTCCCAATTTAGTCGTTGTGCCAATTCCCCCCCCCCCCCCCCCCTCCCCTACCTGGTTGTTGTGCGCATGTTCTCCTACTGGTCGGTACAAGGGAACCCTGAAGTATCCGCACGCTTCCTCCGACACGTGCGGCGACAGCCAGTGGCTCTCTTCTCACCTGGCAGCGAGGGCTCTCATTGGTGAAGTGTAACGCGTGGGAGGCCAGGTCACGCTGCCTTCCTCAAGTCCTGCCTCCGCTGAGCAAGCGCCCAGACCTGACCTGTAGGCGTTGCTGTCCACAACGCCAGTTTCCCACCCACGACTTCCCTCCCCCTAACCCAGCCAAACGAGTTAGTATAGCGATCAGCCCAAGCCAAGGCAATGCTGACTCCGGGAGTCGAGACCGCAGCCTCTTGCATTGGTGACGAGCGCAATCTCCGCTACGCCACCTGACCACCCTGAAATACACAAACTTAAACTTAATTTTTTAGATTAGATAACGATTGTCTTCCTGCAGGATTTCAGAGCCAGATTTCTGTTTCAGTGGCACAAACAAGCACGTTATTTGGTGTTAACCAAAAAAAGAAAAGAAGAAAGAATAAAAATCAAGACTCTCAAAAACCACTTGAGTTTAGTTGAAATGGCAAGTAATCAATTACTCACACCCATCCCCAGAATATATAGGATACAAATATTCATATTCAAGAAAAGATATCACTGGCACTTAGGATTTTCTCACTTTGTAGCCTATGGACTCAGCACCATAATAGCTTGTCTAGTAGGGGTGTAACAGTACACAAAAACCACGGTTCGGTATGTACCTCGGTTTTCGGTTTTCGGTACAGTGGGGGAAAGTTTGGCTTTCCATGTTCCACTCAGGGGTGATGTAGTGTGCAGTTACTGTTAAGTAGGGCTGTCAACGAATATTCTATATTAAAATGAATAATAGAAAAACAGCCCCTGGTGGGCGTGGGCCTGAATGCGCTGCATGACAGATAGGAGACGCATAACGTCATTGAGCTGAACAACATGCAAGTAGTAATGAACAACAACAACAACCGCGACCATCGGTCGCAAAGACAGTGATTTGCACTCTGAGCAATCTCAAGCCCCGGTTGGAAATACTTCGGATTTTGATTAACTTGTGGAACCTCGACTCGAGACAGTTTTATGCAAGCTATGTAAACTACAGCTGGCCTACCTTCTTTTTTATGCTAACGCTATTTTGGGAGTTCTAGCGTCAAAAATGTAACTAGCCTACTTTTCTGTTTTAGCACTTATTATATATTGTAAATCATCCCTCAGGGTAAACGCTATTTAACACTTTGGCTGCCTAAGGTTAAATTCATGATATACCATAGATTGCCAGCGCTATTTGTCTATGGAGAAAGTCCCCTTCTTTGCAGGGCTATAACTTTTTAAATTCTATTGCTACATTGCCATTATTAGGGCCCATTCAAAGTCCTATATGTATTGTTCATTGTGTAGCAACGTTAAACTTTTTCATTCACATATTCATAGTAAAGTATGGTCTAATGTATAAGTATGTTTTCATCTCTTTCTGCAGCTTTCTCCAGAACGTGATATATAGCCCCAAATGCATTATATTGATGATGAAATACAGTTTGATGGCAATCAGCGCGATATAAAAAATTCCAACTAGACGTACTTCTAGAAGTTACTACACGTCATCTGATGTTGACCGGATGGGCGAGGGGGCGTTTATAATTCCGTGGGCAGCGTTATACCAATCATCTAATGTGGGTCAAATGTTGATAATAGCAGTTAGTATCGAAGACGGTAACGTTACACGCTGAAACTCACCCCAGTCTCCGCGCGCCGTTGGGCAATCATCGTAGAGTAGAAATCTTATCATTATGGGATATATTTTTACCCGGTCCATCTCCAGCTTGTATAATGGTATATACGTCCAAATCATGTTGTTTATCGAGTTATTGCCAATCGATCACCGTGTAGCGTGACGAGCCAGAGTCCCATGACCTATAGCGAGCGCCCGGAAGTACTACGGACGTCTAGGACAACCTCTATGCAACATCCTGTTTGGCGATCGTGCCGATCGGCCACCAGATGGCGCTCCTGAACCGCCAGAGAGCTCAGTGGGTCCTGCTGGTGGATCTCAGGCCAGCGGAGGGGACATATGAATCCGATCGCAGATTTTTGAAATATTGATATAAGGACGACGTAACACGTCCTCCGGCAACTTTAGCATGGCCAGCAAAGACGTCTAAAGACGGTTCCCGGCAGTCAAAGTGTTAATAGAGAAAAAAGCGTCATGCAGGTCTTGTTTCATTTTTTCGTATCCACTTTTTCTCCTCCTGTTTTTTTTTGTCATGCCAATTCCCCCCTCCCCTTCCTGGTCGTTGCTCTCATGTGCCCCCCACTGGTCGGTCTAGGGAGGGTTGATAGATACTATCACATGTCCCCTCCGATACATGCGGAGTCAGCCAGACACTTCTTTTTCACCTGTCAGCGCGGACTCTCATTGGTGAGGTGTAACGTGTGGGAGGCTCACACTACCCTCACCATCGCCCTTCCTCACTGTGCAGGCGCCCTGACAGACCTGTAGGAGTCGCTGTTTACAACGACCAGATTACCACCACCCACCGGCTTCCCTCCCACTGACTCTGCCAATTGAGCCAGTATGACGGCCGGCCAAGCCGGAGGCAAAGCTGACAGCCGGATTCGATAACAGTGTCTCTCGCGTTGGTGACGAGCGCTTAGTCCGCTGTGCCACCCAGCCGCCCATGCAGGTCCTGTTTCATATAATTAATTTGATCTCAGCCCCTTCTCAATCTACCACCAATTCCACCTCACGCATTGAGAGTGAGAGTCTGTGTGTATGTTCGCCACACTATGAGGCTATGCTAAATTACAGGTAATCCCTCAGTGTTGTGCGTGGGTTGAAGTTCGTTGAACGAACACCCGGACCTTTGCGCAAATTATATTTTGGGAACGGGTCAACTTGGAGTTTTGAATGAAATTCTGCATGCAAAAAAAGGTTCTGCACGTGCATTCAGTTAGTGGTTAACATACCGTTGCATTCGTTTGGTACACAGCGCATACTGAACCCAAGATCCAGTACTGAAACGGTTCGGTACGGATATGTGTACCGTTACACCCCTATTGTCTAGGTATCTGTTTGAAACACCTTCCCCTATGAGAGACTGAAGCCTGTTGTAATTCTTTTAATGATATTGTTAACATTTACAAGGTGGTATAAGGGCTGACTCCCAAGTTTTAAAACGCAATGTGTGTTTGGTTTGGTGTGATTATCATTAAATGACAAGTGTGGCCAATTGGCTGTGGCGTGGTTCTGTATTGTATGGCAAAACGCGTCATGAGAATACTATGAATCAACTTCATGTTCCGACTTTTGTGACAGGTGATGGTTGGAATTCTATTGGTTGTTGATGTTAAACAGAAGCATCTATGAGCAATCACAGATTCGGGGGGGGTTAAAAGTATTTTTCCAATGCTTTTTGGATGGCTTACTAAGCTGTGCACCACACAAACATCAATACAATCTGTTTGATGTTTGTGTGGTATACAAATACAAAAAAAATTTGGCAACAGATTTGATCTAGGGATTGGCTACGTGACTTGGAACGGTATAGCAAAGAGGAACAGCAATCACAATGGAAGTCTTGTGGCCAGATTCTCCTCCCTACAAACGAGAAGCCTGCAGGTCACTTCTCTTACTAGTGTTCATTGTGAGATGTCCTCTGCTGAGTTCCAGCCAAACAGTCACAAGACTGAACAGGGAGTGGCAGAGAAGCCTGTAACCTTCCTGGAGATGTTTGCAAGAGTCGATGTAGTGCTGAAGGTTCATATTTTCATTCATAGTAGTTCCTATAACTAGTACATGTGGAAGTAGACTTACTGAATGCGGAGTAACTAAGTATATTACTGGAGTCATCATATGAATGAAAATGCAATATTAAAACGTTTTCAAATATGTAAGCTAGATAATAAGCCCACATTCCTCCCCTTAAAGTGGGCGTGTCAACTGCGCAATTGTCATTTCATATAGAGACGGAGCAGCGTGGAGCCGTGGACCAGCTCGTAACAACTCATCTCGAGTCACGCTGCTTCTATGTGCAACGAAAACTCTGCGAGCAGCGGTTCCAATTGTCTAACATGCTTTGCATCCTTGCCAGTCCTGTATACCCACGTCGCGCTAAAACCTTAACTACTGTAATAGTATCTGCTAACTGAGTACTCCAACTAAGCTAACATGCTAACCGCTAACTAGTGTAAGCCATCACTGGGAATGCTCACATAATGCTCTGTGTGTGCGTGTGTGTGTGTGTGTGTGTGTGTGTGTGTGTGTCGCTCTCTCTCCCTCTACATCTCTCTCTCCTGAACCTATTTCATTCAAAAGGAAGATATTGATGGACAGTAGCTATAGTATATAGCTCAGTAGCTGTAACAGAATAATTGTATTAATTATTATTCAATAGCGTTTAATGAATTAAATAATTGTATAAAGTATTTTCCAATTTCCATGTTCTGTCATCGAATAATATATTCAATTACCTTTCCTATCTGTATCAAAGTCAAAATGTTGGTATTTGACAACACTACAACATACAAAAGCAGCTTGACAACCGATATCCTTTGCGTCTAGTAGCCATGGGCCAATGTGTGATTTTGGTGGTATGTGCTATTTGCACAGATGTTTGTCCCCTAGTATGCACACGCACAGTATAATATGCATGCAATAAATAGTTTGTTAATAAACTCTGTTATTTGAAAAATGTTCACTGTGCTCCTAATTCTTTTTTTTATTTATCTAGGAGCACATGTGCTCCCTGGGAAAAAGGTTAGCATAGAGCCCTGTATATAGTAATAATAACGCATGGTGATATACTAAAAAGCTATTTATAATTTTTGGCTGGTAAAAAATCTGCCTGGCTGGTAAGCCAAAATGTTAATTTAGTTCCCTGGCTGTGTACTATGTATAGGATGTGTGTGTAGGCTGTGTATATTAGCTCTGTATAGACTATAGGCTGTGTGTATAAGCTCTGTGTATAAGCTCTGTGTATAGACTGTGTGTATAGGCTAGGCTGTGTGTATAAGCTCTGTATAGACTGTGTGTATACGCTCTGTATAGACGGTGTGTTTAGGCTGTGTGTATCATAAGCTCTGTATAGACAGTTATACAGCCTAACATTCTTCCTCTTGCTGTCTTCCTCCCTGACAGATAACATTTTTCAGTCTTTGGTACTTCAACAAGCAGAACCAGCAGAGATGGATCGACCTGGAGAAGCCTCTGAAGAAACAGTTAGACAAGTACGGGCTGGAGCCCACTGTTTACTTCGGAGTGGTGTTCTATGTTCCCTGTGTCACCCAGCTTCAGCAGGAGATCACAAGGTGAGGCCCTGCGAGAACTCTGCCTTCAAAGATGCTCAAACAGCGGGACATGTCGTAAGGCCGATCCTGTAACCTTTGATACACGCGCAAACACAAGGAGCTGGATGTTGACGATGCAATAAGTTTCAAGTTTCTTTAATAGTTGTCATACAGAAGTACAGAATACTTTTGTACAAAATGCTTCTTACTGTTGCGCTCCAGAGACTGTGCATGACAAGATAAGTATGAAATAAAAACATAGTAAAAATTAGAAGAAAAAAAAGAGGTCACAGTGTTCAGTTTAGACATATGTACAATGTTCGTAGACGTAGTTACCATACAATATACAATACTGTGCAGTGTACTAATATACAATACTATATAGTGCAAGGCATAAATGGACAAGGTGCAGTTTAGGTACAATTCACAGTAGGTGTACGAGTTGTAGTGCAAATCCTTTATCAATAAATATAAAGTGTAAGTGTGTTTGTGTGATCTAAAGTGTGGAGAGTGGGTGCTGCAGTGTGTTGTTTGTTTGAGTGAGTGTGTGTGTGCGTGTGGGTGTGTGTGCTGTGTGCATTTGATGGTTGTTGCATAGTGATTATTGTTCGTTTAGCGATTATTGTTCGTTTAGCAGCCTGATGGCCTGGGGATAGAAGCTCCTTCTGAGTCTTTCTGTGCTCGCCATAAGACTCCGGTATCGCTTGCCTGACGGCAGCAGTTCAAAGAGGCAGTTGTTCGGGTGGCTCGAGTCCTTAATAATTCTCTTAGCCTTCCCCTTGCACCGCTTGTTGTAAATGTTCTGGAGGGTGGGAAGCCCCCCTCTAATTGTGCGTTCGGCTGAACGTGTCACTCTTTGTAGTCTGCTACGGTCTTGTGCAGTGCTATTCCCAAACCAGGAGGTGATGTTGCCGGTCAGGATGCTCTCTATTGTACATGAGTAGAAGTTCCTAAGGATCTTCTGACTGACTTGGAACTTCCTTAGGCGCCTGAGGAAGTAGAGGCGTTGTCGTGCCTTCTTCACAACACTGTCAATGTGTGTGGTCCATGTCAAGTCCTCGGATATGTGGGCTCCGAGGTACTTGAAACTGTTCACTCTCTCAACTGGTGCCCCGTCGATGCTGAGGGGGCTGTAGTCCTTGACCCCCGACCTCCTGAAGTCCACAATCATCTCTTTTGTTTTGCTGACGTTCAGGGAGAGGCAGTTCTCCTGACACCACTGTGACAGGTTCTCTACCTCTTCCAGGTAGGCCCTTTCGTCGTTGGCAGAGATCAGGCCCACCACTACTGTGTCATCAGCAAATTTGATGATGGTGTTGTTGTTCCGCTGTGCTACGCAGTCATGTGTGTACAGGGAGTAGAGGAGGGGGCTCAGAACACAGCCCTGGGGGGCCCCTATGTTGAGCGTGATGGATGAGGAGGTGCAGTTGCCGGCTCTTACCACCTGGGGTCTGCCCGTCAGGAAGTCCAGGACCCACTGGCACAGGTCATAGTTCAAGCCCAGGTCCCTGAGCTTGGCTATGAGTTTGGAGGGGACTATGGTATTGAATGCTGAGCTGTAGTCGATGAACAGCATTCTCACATAGTTCCCCTTCCTCTTGTCCAGATGTGATGCTGCTGTGTGCAGCACATGGGCTATGGCGTCCTCCGTGGACCTGTTGGGGCGATATGCAAATTGCAGAGGGTCCAGGTTGATGGGGAGGGAGGAACAGATGTAGCCCTTCACTAGCTTCTCAAAGCACTTCATGGCTATGGAGGTGAGGGCTACAGGGCGGTAGTCGTTGAGGCAAGCGGGCGTAGATTTTTTGGGTACAGGGATGATGGTGGACTTCTTCAGACAGGTGGGGATGACGGCCTGTTCCAAGGACAGGTTGAAGATGTCAGTGAATACCGGGGCCAGTTGGTCGGCACAGACTTTTAGGACGCGGCCGGGGATGCCGTCCGGTCCTGCTGCCTTCCTGATATCCACTTTTTTAAAGATCCGTCTCACCTCATGCTCTGTTACCCTGAACACTGAGTCTCCATCAGCAGACCCCCCCCCCCCCATTGCCGTGGTTTGTAGGCTGGTGTTGTTATTCACAGCCTCAAACCTCGCATAGAAGGAGTTGAGATCATTTGCTAAGGAGATGTCACTGTTCAGTTTGAGGGGGGTTCCTTTGTAGTCTGTCATTGTTCTGAGGCCCTGCCACATGCCTCTAGAGTCAGCCTGTTCAAACTGAAGTTCAACTTTATCCCTGTAACGCCGTTTTGCCTCTATTACTGCTCTCCTGACGTTGTATCTTGCCATCTTGTGTTCTTCCATGTTGCCTGTCACCAGCCCGGTGTTGTATGCTGATGTGCGCACTTTCAGAGCCTCACGGACGGATTTGTCTACCCAGGGCTTTTGGTTTGGGTAGATATTAATTTTGGTGGTGGGGATTATTACTTCTACCTGAGTACAGACATAGTCAATCACCGTTTCGGTGTATTCGTTAATATTGGCTGTGTTATCACGGAGTACACTCCATTCTGTGCTTCCCAGCACTGCTTGGAGTGACTCTACTGACGTCACGGTCCAA
Organism: Notolepis coatsorum; assembly: GCF_963971535.1. Classification (NCBI taxonomy): domain Eukaryota; kingdom Metazoa; phylum Chordata; class Actinopteri; order Aulopiformes; family Paralepididae; genus Notolepis; species Notolepis coatsorum. Next base: position 54,059,673 of record NC_140167.1, read on the forward strand.
CGTTTAACCTCTCGCGAGACCACCGGCGTTCGCTTGAGACACTGTTTGTACTTAGGCAAAAGAAAAATTGCAACGTGATCGCTTTTACCGAATGGACTAAGAGCCTGTGACTTGTACCCATTCTTAAATTGCGAGTATACATGGTCTAATATGTTCTCGCCTCTGGTGGGACAGGTCACATGCTGATAGAAATTCGGCAGCACCTTTTTAAGACGCGCGCTGTTGAAATCCCCCAAGACCAAAATGGCCGCGTCAACGTTAGCTGCCTGGAGTTTGTTTACCTCGTCGTGAAGTTTTGAAAGTGCGACCTCAGTGTTCGCGTGTGGTGGAATGTACACTCCGATGAGGATGATGGACGTTAACTCTCTTGGGAGGAAGAAGGGTCGACATTTTATCGTGATAAACTCCAGGTCTGGGGAACAGTGGTTAGACATTTCCTTTGTGTTGCCTAAATCGCACCACTCCTTGTTTATCATGAAGGCGATGCCGCCTCCTTTCTTCTTTAGTGACTCTAATGCCGTCCGATCTTTCCGTAGAACGAAGAAGTGGTCTGCCGGTTCTATTGCATGATTCGGGACATCTGGACTCAGCCACGTTTCTGTGAAACAGAGGACGTTACAATCCCGAATGTCCCTCTGGAATTGGATCCTTGCTCTGATGTCGTCCAATTTGTTTCCTATCGATTGCACATTGGCCAACAATATGCTGGGCAATGTGGTTCTGTGTCGTTTGGACCTCAGTCTGTTCCGGACCCCGGCTCTCTTTCCTCGTCTTCGCGGCAGCTTTTTTTCTTGTCCGTGGCCGGCATAACAAAGGATCTCGGTGGGCCATTTCTGCTGTTCAGCGATCCGATCCAGAGAGCAATCCAAACGGTAAGTTTTTCTTAATCCAATGTCAATGATTGACTGACGGTCATACACATATAATGCACCAACAGTTGGTGCAAATAAAACTCCTAATACTATAAAAATTAACAAAATAAAGCACAGTCTCGTCGGAGCGATCAGAAAGGCAGCCATCACAGCAGCGCCAGTTTCTCATGTGGACTAAGTCATACATAGCACAAGTCCCCTCCAGATAAGTCGTGGATCATCTGTTCGTTGAGCTCCTGGACTCTTTTTGGGTTATACTGAAGTCACCAGTCTTATCCTCCTTATCTTAGATATAACTGTTGCCTGTGTCTTTTGCAGGTTATTTGTTAACTTTTTGGCATTTCTAACATCAAACCTTTGAAACACTAAGGGTATCAAGATGTCAAATCTAAGCATTGAGCAAGTGTGTCTCGGTACCAGCAGGTTTGTCCATAATAATCATCAATACATTCCAATCGTCATTCCTATCATTCCATAGTAACAGCTCAGTATTGGTAAACACATTCCCTGCTCAATTGGTCCACCGTTTTCAGCTCATACTTAAGATAATTTGTCTTTGAGTGTTGTTTGCACATGACATAGGATAATGACTTCACACACCACTCACTAGTAACTCGAACAGGGTTGTCAAATTGGGTCGTAGGACCCAGAGAGTTGCCTAATCCATTCCCCCTCTCGTCTTAAGTAACCTATTTGTCTTCCCACAGATATCAGTATTACCTACAGCTGAAGAAGGATGTTCTGGAGGGAAGGATCCCATGTTCGATAGAGCAAGCTATCCGCCTGGCCGGCCTGGCGGTACAAGGTAATAACTAATAATACGTCTTGACTGGTCCGACAACTGCAACCGCAAGTGGAATAGCCCCAGTAGGCAGCGTGGCTACATGGGTAGAGCTCCGGACTCATGATTGGAAGATCACGAGTTCGAGCCCCGGTCAAGGCCATTGTCGGAAAGTGGTGGTGTTGTCCAGCAGGGAGTGTTCTGTCCTCTGGGCTTGTCAGTAACAATGCCCCTGTTACAGTGATAGGGACACCATACAGTTGCGAGTGCCGTCCTTTGGATGAGACGTTAAACCGAGGTCACGACTGAATTTTGTCATTAAAGAACCCAGGGCATCTAACGCAAAGAGTTCCCTGACGTTTCTGGCCAAATTCTCAATCAGGTCTCTGACATCAATGCCACCTAATCACCCCCCCCCCCCCCCCTTAATTGGCTGATATCAATCCCCATCTTCTTAGCCTTTCAGCCATTGCATAGTGTGATGTGTGCCTGGTGCCAGTGCATGGCAGCCATTGAGCCTACGTAGCCCACGGTTGGGTGCTACACAGTGGTGATGAAGGAGGCAAAGCGCTTTGAGTGTTTATATAAATGCAAAAATGCAATGATCATTCAGTAGCCCCCCCCCCAATAGCAAAGTAGTCTGCAGTGTTCTTTTTGGACAGGAAACAGTCCAGCTATGGGGTCGTGATCTGGCACTGACTGCTGGCTAGCCTACTTGTGGTGGTGTAGTAAATTCCAGACCTACAGCTTATAAGCCTTTTTGATTCTCAAACTTCTCAACTTTCGAACCTTTGCTAAAGCGGAGCATAATCCCCGTTTCGCAACCAAAATTATGTCTCTTTGTCCTGTGATCCCCCCCCCCCCCCCCCCCCCCATAATTGTGAATTGTACGCTGAAATATTTCAAAGTGGAATGTTAGATAATGCTGTTATTGAACCACATTTTTACTTCACACCCGAGTCGGTTTTGAAATGTCTGCTTGTAGGATTTTGTCTGGAGCCTCTGTTGAAGCACTTATCTCCATTTTATATAGAGCTTTTTTTCACAAGTATTTTAATATAAGGCCCTTAACAAGCCCCTTCAAGCCCAAAACCAACCCATAAAGTGGCCATGGGTGTGTAAATGTGAACTCTCCTTGTGGGGGGGTTTGGCCTGACATTTCCTCCTGCAACTTCTGCCAGCCAGAAGAATCTAAGACACTGCTGGCAAAGTTATATCAGGCAGTGCAAGTTACTGGCCTGGGTGTCAACATAGCGCTGAGATCACTTACTGTTGCAACCACGTCCAAGTGACTGACCAGCGTGCGATGGCTGGAAAGCTATGAGAAGCTTGCAAGCTACCCAAGTATTTAGCTGCTGCTTCCAAGTTGTCACCATAACTTAGTGTTTGTGCACTAATACAAATGGGCAACTCCCCATTTTTCCTATCTGGCCCACGTAGGTTTAATTGACAGGTAGTTGTAGCGTGGCCGATGCCTGTGATACCCAACATAGCTGCGAACATTGCTAGCGGGCATGCTGAGATGGCTGTGAAGGCTTTTGGGACCACTATGGTTACAGACGCTGAAGCAATTCCCCTTCCATAACAAATGGGTCTCCTCCTGTCCTAAAATTAGCTTGTCCTGTCATCATACACCGTGGCCCTCCAAAAAAGCATCATGCCATTCTTAAAATTCCAACATGCCACAGCCTTTGCCTTGCACTAATTGGCCTATCTCAAAACCCTGCCCTCTTTTCTTGATCCTCCAATCACAACTGTTGTCCAACAGGAAGCCACAGTTGTGATTGGAGGATTAGGGAAAAGAGGGAGGGGCCTGAGACAGGTCAATTGCAGTAATGGACACATTACAGGAGTTGAGCTATTAACACTTTCAGTGCCAGCCATTAGACTCAGCCCTCTGTAGCGACGCCACCGCTAGATAGATAGGGATCCGTCACCTTGTTTGTAGAGCTATAACTATATTCTATATTATAGCTATGGATACAATACTGTGGCCCATTTGACATCACCTATCTATCGTTCAATATGTGAAAAATAATAAATGTTTTCATCCATACGTTCCCGTGTTATACCGTGGTGAATATAAGTATCGTTTTAGAGCGGTCTAGGGTAATTCATGAAATGCTGAGTTATAGCCCTATACGGAAATTCCACTATAGACGTTGCCATTTCTTGCCTGTACACGCTATTATTCCGAAATCAGATCTATGTCATAGGTATTCTGTTCCATCATGAATGTATGAAAGGGGGGGGGGGGGGTCGTTTCTGATTATTTGACTGTCAGTAATGGCATTTGTATTGAACACTAAAAACGCTTATCAGCCCGATCGGTATAAAAGCATTGCAGGATCAAGCTAAAATTTACGTCAGATCGTTCTTACCTGTGATCGGGAGTATTCCAAAAATAATCCACCACAACATATGGATCGGGGATATTTGACGTGCTTCAATGGAACCGGGACAACCGTTCCCCTCGGCAGACAAGGAAAAATTAAACCCGAGACATTTGGCCGTCCCACAGGCGAAGATACAAGGTTACAAAGGGTGCTCGATACCGCCGTCTAGCGGGATGCGGCCGGTATTGCACCTTGGCGACCTCAGACTCATTCCCTATGGTAACAACAGGCTCCCTGGGTAGATAATGAATAAAAATATCGGAAAAAAAGGAAAAACTACCCAGAAATGACTTAAAGCCCAACCTCTAGGTTAAACCCTACTGATCAATTATGGGTAGTTTACATCATTGGTATATAATTTCATTATTTATTTTTTTCCATTTGACACCGGAAATGCCACTCTGAAAGAGTTAAAAAGGTCCACGCACGAATAACATGCACGCGCGAATCAAAAAAGCTTATCAAACGCCGACGTCACAACAGGTGTGGCTTGCATATTAATGAGCCGAATCTAATGTTGCTTTTCCACTAAAATAAAGTACTCAGTTTGTCTCCGTGTGGGGAGGCAGGGCTGCTGATGATCAGCATGAGAGCTCCAGAAATGACACGTGAAAAACTGCAGACCACTGATTGGTCAGAAGAGAGACGCGTGACGTCACTGTTTGGAGAGTCTGAAGGAAACAGAACGCCGCCATCTTTAATGTCTCGCGTAGGATGTCTTTTGTATGTTTGCAGCAAGAAACAAGTGCAATAAAAAAGGATACAGTCACTGTGTATTCTGCCTCATTTATTGATGAAACAAAACAGACATCAACACAATTTGCCACCGAGCGGAGAGTTTAGTCTGACAAAAAGATCGCTGATTAGTTACGCTTGTTGTTGGGGGTTAGGGACGTAACGTTAGTTAGCCTAATGCTAACGTTAGCAGATAGACACGAGAGGCTATCTGTGTAGAATAGACACAATGAGGTAACGTTAGCGTTAGCATAATAGACAACGAGAGTCTGGTTAATGTTGTTATTGATTGATTGAATGAAAACTGTGTTTTACTCTGGCTTGCCAAGCTCATCATAGCCCCTTTCGTGACTGATGCACCGAGTGAAGCTTGTGGACTCTACAACAGCGGCGGCCGCAGGGCGCCGGAGCCCGCAGCGCTAGTTAGCTCATAGCTATCGTGTAACACTAGCCTTTGCGGGCTCGGGCGCCCTGCGGCTGCCGCCGCCGTCGCGTCCATGGGCCCCCCGGCAGGGCACCCGTGGGGACGGGTCGGGGTGTACAGAGAGGAGAGAACCATTTTGGGTCGGCCGTTCATGCCGGCCAGCGAGCCGGATGTCGGGATATGTTGTTAGCACAATAGCTACCAAGCTAAGCTATGTTATCTACTAACGTTATAAACACTATGTGTACAACGACACAATGATTTACATTATTACAAATATGGTAACGTGGTTGTGGCTTTTACAAATAGTGGTTAGCTTTAGAGATGGATGGATGGCTATAATCACGGAGCAATAGTGAGGTGAAACAGATACATTTCCATTCGGCTAGTAGTAGCAAGCATATATCTATGGTAGCAAGGCTCTCTGCCTGCCACTAGCTGTGTGACTCTCAGCGCACCCTGGTGAGCCCCCTGGTGACCAATACCTGTTGTGACGACATTACACGTGCACGTTATAAACCATTGATTAAAATATGCATGTGCATGTTGATTGTGTTGGGCAGACAAAATGTTTTGATAAAAACGCTAAAACTGGGTCAATTTCAATACTTATTTTTTCCCTTCTTCATGAAAGCCACTGTTGGCCTAGTCCACATTGTTTATTGAACAAAAATACAACGTGGAGGTTGACCTTTAAGTCGTTTTTGGCACTGAACGACTTAGGCCCAGAAACGACTTAACTAGTTTTTGGCACCCAAAGTGTTAACAGGACTACTGCCACAAGGACAGGAATATGTCTTTAATATCTTTAATACTAGTGTTTTTGACATGTGACTTTATTCTGCCTTGTTCATTCATTTGAGTTCTCTCTCTTTCTCCTTTGTGTTTTTAGCCGACTTTGGAGACTTCAACCGATATGATTCTCAGGAGTTCCTTCAGAAGTTTGTGTTGTTCCCCATTGTAAGCATTTTGTGATTCACGCTTGGCACAGATGTTGTTAGATAATAAGATGTCGGGGAGCTCCAGTAGCTCACCACGTACCGCGAGTGCTATTTCAGCGCCGTGGACAACCGCGCTCGCGCGGATCTGGGGCTGAGCGCGTTCGAATCCCGGACGGCAGCCGTGCCTTTCCCAGAGTGTCTTTCCCCCCCATCTGAACCCTTTCAGCCTGCTCTGTCGGTCGAACTTGACCAAGTATGAATGCGAAGAAAAAGCGATAAACGCTAAAAGAACCAGGTGACTGGTCAAAGTTTAAAAAAAAAAAGATAATAAGATGTCTTAATTGTCACTTAACACATTGAGTGCCAGCGACGACATATCTCGTTTTATCAGCCCCCCCATTGAGTGCCGACGACGCGAAATGTCGTTTGTTTGCCGTATTTTTTTTATTGGCGATTTTGAATTCATATTTCATCAATCGAGCCATGGGTTAGTGCTGCAGAGTCTCTCTGAGCTCAATTGGGAAGATACCGCCCCCTATCGTCTCTCCCTATCGTCTCTCCCTGTGTAACTGCACCCCATCAGCTCAGACTGATACAGGGGGAGTGGTCAGTTTGCTCATTTTATTTTTCCGTCAAGGCATCTGAAGAGACCAAGTGATCGCCGCCCTCAGAACGGCGACGATTATGTATTTACAGTACCAACACTAATCAATAAGCGTGATCGATATTTGGAATGGCGATCAGGAATTGGAATAATCTTTTTGGATAACATCTGATCTCAGGTAAGGAATCTATTTTACCAGTCTTAGGATAATCATACCTGTTTTCATGGAGATTTCAGCATTTGCCCCATGTGTGATGTGGCTGTTTGGCTGTGATCGCTGATGAGGAAATAAGAGAATAGATTTTTCAGCTTGCGTCTATAGCGTGCATAAGTACACATATACTATCGATAATCTAGCGTTTATTTGAAAACGATTCATAAATAGGCCGACAAATGACAACGTGTCTAGTGTATTCGAGAATATTCCAATAAATGCAGTTTATGTGGGAATCTTTAAATTTTCCAAAAATCTTCGAGAGAACGATAGCTTTTCGAAATGCTATAAAAAGGATATGAACCGATTAAAAAAACAATCCGTTTCGACAATGTTGACTGCAAACAAGTCATTGATAAGCGACGGGCAGATTAGACACATAGCCATAATTTAAAACATAGATTAGGCGTTTTTAACGCTAACATTGAAGTGGATGATGGCATTCAACAGGGTAAAAATGTAAACAAGGTCGGCACTGAAACTGTTAAGTGTGCTGCGTAAATACCCGCACTCACGCTGCTTGTGTGCTCCCAGGTGTGATTGATTTTTTTATTAAATGATTTCATGCATGACGAAGTCATATCTGGGTCGAAATGTTGTGCATTGAATAATGAAATACATTTATAAAAAAATCATGCTTGGGAACACAAAAGCAGTATGCAGGTATAACATTTGGGAGGATTAATATTCACTACCCTGCCACCTGTGAAATACTATGGCTGTGCGTGCGCTTCTTTGGGATTCCGAAGTGTGTTGTGTGTACCATTCATCAACGTAACACTGTCTCCCGTCTGCACAGGGTTGGATCCAGGATGAGCGGGTGCTGGAGGAGGCCACTCAGAAGGTGGCTCTTCTCTACCAGAACTACAGGTGAGGAGGAGAAGGGGAGGGGGGGGGGGGGTGTTCTCTACCAGAACTACAGGTGAGGAGGAGAAGGGGAGGGGGGGGGGGTGTTCTCTACCAGAACTACAGGTGAGGAGGAGGCCACTCAGAAGGTGGCTCTTCTCTACCAGAACTACAGGTGAGGAGGAGAAGGGGAGGGGGGGGGGTGTTCTCTACCAGAACTACAGGTGAGGAGGAGAAGGGGAGGGGGGGGGGGGGGTGTTCTCTACCAGAACTACAGGTGAGGAGGGAAGGGGGGGGTGTTCTCTACCAGAACTACAGGTGAGGAGGAGAAGGGGAGGGGGGGGGGGGTGTTCTCTACCAGAACTACAGGTGAGGGGGAGGGGGGGGGGTGTTCTCTACCAGAACTACAGGTGAGGAGGAGAAGGGGAGGGGGGGGGGTGTTCTCTACCAGAACTACAGGTGAGGAGGAGAAGGGGAGGGGGGGGGGGTGTTCTCTACCAGAACTACAGGTGAGGAGGAGAAGGGGAGGGGGGGGGGTGTTCTCTACCAGAACTACAGGTGAGGAGGAGAAGGGGAGGGGGGGGTGTTCTCTACCAGAACTACAGGTGAGGAGGAGAAGGGGAGGGGGGGGGGGGGTTCTCTACCAGAACTACAGGTGAGGAGGAGAAGGGGAGGGGGGGGGTGTTCTCTACCAGAACTACAGGTGAGGAGGAGAAGGGGAGGGGGGGGGTGTTCTCTACCAGAACTACAGGTGAGGAGGAGAAGGGGAGGGGGGGGGGTATTCTCTACCAGAACTACAGGTGAGGAGGAGAAGGGGAGGGGGGGGGGTGTTCTCTACCAGAACTACAGGTGAGGAGGAGAAGGGGAGGGGGGGGGGTGTTCTCTACCAGAACTACAGGTGAGGAGGAGAAGGGAGGGGGGGGTGTTCTCTACCAGAACTACAGGTGAGGAGGAGAAGGGGAGGGGGGGGGGGTGTTCTCTACCAGAACTACAGGTGAGGAGGAGAAGGGGAGGGGGGGGTGTTCTCTACCAGAACTACAGGTGAGGAGGAGAAGGGGAGGGGGGGGGGGGTGTTCTCTACCAGAACTACAGGTGAGGAGGAGAAGGGGAGGGGGGGGGGGGTGTTCTCTACCAGAACTACAGGTGAGGAGGTGGAGGGAAGGGGGGGCGGTGTTCTCTACCAGAACTACAGGTGAGAAGGGGAGGGGGGCGGTGTTCTCTACCAGAACTACAGGTGAGGGGGGGGGGGGTGTTCTCTAACAGAACTACAGGTGAGGAGGGGGGGGGGGGGGGTGTTCTCTACCAGAACTACAGGTGAGGAGGAGAAGGGGGGGGGGGGGTGTTCTCTACCAGAACTACAGGTGAGGAGGAGAAGGAGAGGGGGGGGTGTTCTCTACCAGAACTACAGGTGAGGAGGAGAAGGGGGGGGGGGGGGGTTCTCTACCAGAACTGGAGGGGAGAGGGGGGGGGGTGTTCTCTACCAGAACTACAGGTGAGGAGGAGAAGGGGGGGGGGTGTTCTCTACCAGAACTACAGGTGAGGAGGGGGGGGGGGGTGTTCTCTACCAGAACTACAGGTGAGGAGGAGAAGGGGGAGGTGTTCTCTACCAGAACTACAGGTGAGGAGGAGAAGGGGAGGGGGGGGGTGTTCTCTACCAGAACTACAGGTGAGGAGGAGAAGGGGGGGGGGGTGTTCTCTACCAGAACTACAGGTGAGGAGGAGAAGTGGGGGGGGGGGGGGTGTTCTCTACCAGAACTACAGGTGAGGAGGAGAAGGGGGGGGGGGGTTCTCTCCATCTGGCTCCCAGGCCAGCATGCCTTTCATTCCCGCTTCACAGACAAACAGTTCCACAGCTCACGCAGGCTGACGCACTCACTGTAATGCAGTCCAGCTCCAGTCCATCCTGCCCCTCGGCCACGGCCCTCACTCATCATCTGCTCTCACTTACTAGGCTGTGCATGAGCCCGTCTTCTCCAGTGATTTACACTTGGGGCAGGATGAAAAGCCCAAAGCTGGAGTTGACCTGGCACCAAACCGCTATCTCTCTCTCTCTCTCTCTCTCTCTCTCTCTCTCTCTCTCTCTATCTCTCTATCTCTCTATCTCTCTATCTCTCTCTCTTTCTTCTTTCACTTTCTCTCTCTCTCTCACGCGCACGCACGCTTGCCCCGCAGTCCAAGGGCAGCTGTTTCCCATCATTCCATTCCATTCCGATCTGCAGGTTTTCATCCTCCTACCTCATCCTCCTCATATGCGTTGGCAGTGTGACTGTGTTAGAGAGCTATTCCAGTCTGTGGAAAGAGCTATTGAAGAACAGAACATCCCTAGGAATTCAGGGGTGGGTTATACGGACAAAATATATCACAATATTTCTACACATTTGAACAATTCACCGTATGTGGCTATTTTTCAAATTGGTGCGCAAACCAACTTGTAACAATATTAGTGCTCTGTTTTACAGCCCTTAAAGTATAGGCCTTACTGTCTTCTCCAGAATCGGACAAGAAGATAGGCTGCA